>NC_142048.1:57735767-58084517 GCF_982192425.1 Myodes glareolus | reverse complement strand
CATACCTGTGTGAGTGTGTCCTTCACAGAAATGGAGCCAACCACATGGGGAAGGGAGGGTAGTAAGCAAGTCAACTCATGACGATTTTAGCCACAGACCATTGCTGTGGAGAGAAAAGAGAGGTGGTGGTAGCGTTGGGTAAGTGGGAGAAGTTTCTGGAGCTAATGCCTGAGAAGACCTCGCCAAAACCTAGCATCCTAGGACATGGAGTCAAGTGGGCCAGTGATACAGAAACACAGCAAAACAAACTCAATTTAAAGGAAGACCCAGGCTTCTGACCCCTGACAGACACCTAGAGCAGCGGCAGCATCCCAGATCCCTTCAAAGCCATATTCTTTAGTGCCTTTAAGAGGGAATAAGAGGACTGGCGAGGTGTCTCAGCGGTGAGGAGCACCAACTATTCTTCCATGAACCCAGGTTTGATTCCCCATGTTCACATGGTGGCTCACAACCATCTGTAACTCCAGTTCCAGGGGATGTGATACCCTCCTCTGACCTGTGGAGGTCAGACATGTGTGTGGTGCACATACACATATGTAGGCAAACACTCACACACAGAGATATAAATTGATCTTTTTATTTTAGAAAGAATAAGAAAGGCCTTTGTAGGAATTTTTTGACTCAAAAATAAGGGCAGCTATTTTTTAATGCACCAGTTGTATTACCACGGCTTTTAGAAGGTGGCGTGGGAGAAGCTCACGTGGCCTCCGTGTGCAGCGTGAAGGGTCTCTCTTTCAAGTGACCTGGAAAAAGGAAAGCAGTGGCGGCCAGGGGACAATGTCGAGGCTGTGCAGTAGACAGTCCCTGGATGCAGGATGAGTCAGAACAGGCACTGGCCGGAAGCTGGTTCGCTCTTCCACTAGGCTGGGCCTGTGAGAATCAGCATCCCGTAAGCAAAGCACCTGCGATGGGGCAGGGGTGTAGTGGTGCAATCTCATTGCCAGGGCCACTGCTGTAGGGTCTCAGCTCCAGATCTAGAAGAGAATCTCAGAAGGGGTGAGTGGAATGAGGAGAAAATTCATTTGAGCAGTGTGGATAGTGAAAGGGGCATCTAACCTGCCGAGATGAGATGGGGTAGTGATGACGGGAGACCCAGAGAAGGCCAAAGTCTCCAAAATATGGAACAAGGTTCAGCAGTACAGCATCAGTGAAACCAGCCCTGTTTCTCTTTATACCTGGCAAGCTTTATCAACTCCCTAAACAAGTCTCAGAACATCTTGGGAAGCCCAATCCAAGGTCCCTAGGTTCTGAGCATACTAGGAGGACACTGTTCTGTCACCAAGGGGCCAAAAGTCACATAGGTGTGAAGACAAAGAAAACAGAAAGCATGAATGCAGAATGCGCCCATGCTCTGTGATGGACAGACGAACAATAACAAAGATACTGTAAGCACTGGGCCTAAGCAAAACCACACGGGTAGAGCTGGAAATCAGGGGCTCTTAAACAAATCCTCATTGTCTCTCATTTTCCTCTTGTTCTCTTTCGATGTTTGCATGAACCCTGTCTTATTTTCGGACATAATAGGACCAGGTTGTGCTGGTGTGAACGGTGACTTAAACACCACCAATATACCTACACACACACAAAAAAAAACCTCAAAGGGAGGAATTTTGTTGGTGAAAATGTTTCTCTCCTCCCAGAGCTTAGGACATGTTGAACACAACTTTACAACTTCGGTTAGGCATGGCATCTCCGAGTCCTGAGACTGGAGGTGCAGTGTGGCTTCTGAGTTCCTGTCAGATACCAAAATGCCCAATATTCTACCCAGGGACAGGGCTGTTTTCAGACTTTGTTCTGTTGGCATTGTTGAGTGCTTGTGATTATTTTACGCAAAAACTTAGAAACTAAAAAAGGAAAATGCTTGACATGAGTAAATTTTAGTTGTCCTTGCAGCCGTACTTGCAAATAAGCTAATCGCGTGTGCGCACCCCGAAATAGCCACCAGCCCAAATTAGATTTCAATACTCTAACTATGGCTTCCCTAATTTTAGCTTATAAAGAATGAAGATCCCTCATCCTGGCCCACAGAGACTCCAAATTAATATTCAGAGGATCGGCAGGAAGTGTGTTCCCTATAGAATCACTGTCTTCCTCCAGGCAAGGCCCCTGCTGGAGCTCCAACCATTCTTTAAGGAGCATTGTGTAGCTCCCATGACCACCTGCAATGGTTAATCTCTTGCTGAGGAGTCGGAAGAAAAGGAGGGATGTTTGCTGACATGGGGGACCTTCTTCTTAGTGTTGTCCATCCTATAGCACCCAGTGGCAAATCATGGCCCTCTGCAGATGAAGTAACAAAGTCAGGGGGCACGGTATGACCAGTCCTTTGTCCCTCAGGCATCCAGCTTTAGTCCACTCAGGGAGACCCCCAGAGCTGTTTCTTGGCTTCCTCATTCAACAGGCTCCTCACCATTTAATACAAAAGACCTTGCCTTTAAAGCACATCTGGAGGGGTGCTACATTCATTTCCTACCGTTGCTTAGCAACCCACCCAAACAGTGATTTAAATAAGGTGATGGCTATTCTCTGTCTCACCAGCTTTGGGTCTCAGTAGACATGGATTGTCTGGTGGTTCCCACTCAAGGTCCCACATAAATGATCTAGAAGCATGTCACCAGGTCGGATGCCTTAGTCACCTGAGGCCTACACATCCAAGGGTTTCTGAATCCCTAGCTGGCCTCTGCTTCTGATTTGATGGCATGGAGGCTTGTGGGGTTAACCTGGAAAGCCAGTACTCCAGGGTCTTCACCATAGGAGAGGAGATGCAGGCAGATAGATCCAGCCTTTGATGCAGGGGACACGAATCATCGCGTCTGCCTCACCCTATCTACCTGGACAGTCCCAGCATCCTTTCCATGTTAGGGAAAGGAGATATGGATTCAATCACTTGATAGGACTGAAAATAAATCTGGGGCAAATGTTTTGGAAAAATCCAGAGGCTTTCGGTCCAGACTGAACTAAGCAGTTCAACCTCTTCTCATGTACAATAGTCTCCACCGTCTGGAGCCCCCCAAGCCCCCTTCCAGCACCACCCGAACTCAAGGCTTAGGTTGAACTTTCTTACACAGAGTGAGAGGCCCTGGCCCCTCAAGGCCAAGCTTTTCGTGTTCACCTGGGCAAAGTTCCGTAGACTTGTGACTAAAATGGCAGTCCACATCGGCTGGACAGACAGTATCTGACATGTTACACATGATCGTGCCTAAAAGGGGAAGTGTCGTGACTTCCGGGGTCCTTTGTGTGTGACACTTACAACAATAATCCGATAGTTGGAAATGGAGACCTGGCCCCGACTAACACCTTCCTTGCCTTAAGAGGTTGATGCTCTGGGATCTTCGGGTCTCCTGCGTTCGGTTTTCTTCACTGTCTGTGAGGCAACACTCGGGCCCGTTGCTTTGCTTCCTCAGAGAAATCAATAAAGGGCTCCACAGGTTTCTCTGAAGTCTTAATGGAGGATGTTGTCAGTGTGTGTGTGGCACCAACTTCAGAGCAGCTTCCTGGGTGTCCAAGTCCCTTTCTCCATGTTGGAATAGTGTCCCCTCTTCAAACATGCCAGGGAGCCATGATGGGGTCATAGACAGAGAAAGCCCTGATCCCTTTTCATAATAAGTTCTTTGCCTTGTCTCTTCGATGTAACACTGGAAGGACCCTTCCAGCCACTGGGTCACCTGACCCGGAAGCATCCTCAGCCAGCTGGACATTTCCCACCCACCCTCTCACGGTAGCCTAAGCCCTGCTCGGCTCTGTGTAGCTTTCTCCAGTTTCCGCACTGCATCTGTCCTAGACCCTTTCAGAGTCTAGGCTGCTGCTAAGGGTCACATCAATGCTGACCTTCCCAGGCGAGGTCACTGTGTCTCAGCCAGAGCCGCAGTCTACTCATAGGCTCCAATATCTGCACAGCATGCTTGGGGTTACAAATTCCCCAGATATCTGACTTTGGATTTAAAGATGTTGGCAGTATTCTCTGGTAAGTCTAGAATCTGGCCGGTTCTCTGCAGTGTGACCATGGCTGTCTTCACTGCACAGCATGCTTGGGGTTACAAATTCCCCAGATGTCAGTGACTTTGGATTTAAGGATGTTGGCTGTGTTCTCTGGTAAGTCTAGAATCTGGCTGATTCTCTGCAGTGTGACCATGGCTGTCTTCACACCTGAGGCCCTTAAAGGCGTGGCTCATCTATTTCTAGATCTGATGGTAAAGTCTTCAAACCTTCTGACCTCGGTTCTTCCCCTCCCTGAGGCTTCTCTTTCCTTGAAGTATCTTTTCCCTCTCCACATAGTGTCTCTTCCCCTCCCTGAGGTCTCTCCACACATCCCACAGAGGGGACTACTGTGAGGTGTCCACACTTCTCAAGTGAAGTCAGGATTCACTCAGTGAGGCTTCTACCGGAATAGGAACCGGGTAGAAACTGCACTGCCATGGCCCAGCCTGTCAACATCTCTCTCTGCAACAGCCGAGACCCTCCCACTCAGAGGCCAGCTGGAAAAACTGCTATTCGTATCAGCCTGCTGCTGCTGTGTCTATGAAGTGGCACCACAGTGCTATTGGGCCAAGCGGCTTCCTAGGCTGCCTGGGTGAAGCTCAGGGGGTGCCGTGGGTCAGTGCTCTGGGGAGTTGGAATGATTGCTTGCTTGTTAGGAACTGGGGAGTTAGCGTCTCCGGTTTATAGTAGCTGTCTACTTCTATGATGACACCAACATGCAAAGTTGGCCATGGAGGTAGCAAACCAACCACGCTCTTTGCCATTTCCACCGCAGTGTGAGCACAGGTTGCCAGAAGCACAGCAAAACACTCTGCTCACACCCGTTAGCTTGTCCCCCGCCTCTGAGGGAATGGCTTTCCTCTGCTATGTGAGGCTGAGGAAGGGCTAGACATCTTGCACAATTACAGTTCTACACCGCCATTCACTTGCACACATCCCCAACCACCGGGTGCTGTCACCCAGGAGAGCAGACACCATCCTAAAGCGTCTGTTGTAGTTCCCTCTCTGAGGGCTACTGTGGCTCATCCTCCACAGTGTGCAGCCTGTGCCTCTGGCGCTGAGACCAAAGGTAGTTTCCCTCAGTGACCTCGTGCATCTAGGTCCCTCTTTAGAGTCCTGAAGGTGGCAGGAACACAAGCCAGGAGGCTTTTCTGCTCAGAGAACACCGGGGTGGTGTCAACCAAAAGGATTCAGGGCAGGGTTGCTCGACCCCATAGAGGCCTGGCTTCTCTGGGACACATTGCCGACTGACCCTCGTATGTCTGTCTTCTGCCTTAGCTCTGACACGACCCAGACCTCACAGCGATGATTACAGCACCATGAAGAAAATCCCTCCTCGAAAGCCAAAGAGAAGTCCGCACACGAAGCTCAGCGGCTCCTACGAGGAGATCTGGGGGCCGCGGCCTCCTGGTGTGATGGGCCATGCGGGCAGGCATCAGGCCCCAGGGACGCTGAGTGTGCAGTGGGCCAGGCCTGACTCGGTGCCACCGTGCACACCACAGCTGCCCCTGCACCTGCCGTTGCCACAGGGGGACTATGAGGATGATGCCGAGCCTGTGTACATAGAGATGGTGGGGAACGCAGCCAGGGCAGCAGGCTCCGAGACGGACAGCCCCGACCAGGGCGAGTCTGTGTACGAGGAGATGAAGTATGTCTTGCCTGAGGAGGGCTGTGGCCCGGGGATGCTCACCTTCCTGCCTGCCTCACCTCCTCTGTTTTTGGAGACTCGAAAAGCCATCGTCTTGGAGGCTAGCGGAGGGGACTGCCAGCCCTTGAAGGACACGTGTGACATCCCTCCACCTTTCCCGAATCTGCTTCCCCACAGACCACCGCTCCTCGTCTTCCCTCCCACCCCAGTGACCTGCTCCCCAGCTTCTGATGAGTCACCGCTGACACCCCTGGAGGTGAAGAAACTGCCGGTCTTGGAGACCAACCTCAAGTACCCGGTGCAATCTGAAGGCTCCAGCCCCTTGTCACCACAGTCCTCAAAAGCCCAGAAGGGCGATAGTGACCAGCCAGCCTCCCCTGGATTTGCTGTGTTTAATGGGTCCAGCAGAGTCTCACCACCTTCCACGCCTCCACCACCCCCAGGGCCACCTCCTGCACCCTGTGGACCAACCCCTGCACCCTGCCGGCCACCCACACACTTCGCCTTCCCGCCAGATTCTGTCTTGATTACGGCAGCTAAAGCGCTGACTAACTCTGACCTGCCCAGAACACAGCCCAAGCCCAGTTCAGCCCCAGTACTGGGTCCCTGCAGCTCCTTCGTCAAAACTCCATATTCACCTGGAAGGACAGTCAGAGCAGACCTCAGGAAAGCCTCATCCACCTTCTCCCCTCCGAGCCCTTACAGCCCACCCAACAGCAGGCCGCTGTCCAGCCCCCTGGACGAACTGGCCAGCCTCTTCAATTCGGGAAGGAGTGTGCTGCGCAGGTCCGCAGTGGGGCGCAGGATCAGGGAGGCTGAAGGTGAGCAGAACCCTGGGTGTGTGCATGCTCCTCTATGTGCACAGTGTAAGCCACATCCCGTGTGGGGGACCAGCCAGAGCTGGTGTCCCAGAAACTGACTCCAGGCGACCAGTAGCAATAAGGTAGGAACTCGTCTTTCTGTGACTTCTCAATGCCAGCCCTGACATGACGTGACAAATTAGCACTTGAGGCATGTGAGCTAGAGCAAGATTGACATGTTCCTGCTCATCTGTGTTGTTATTGTTTTCCTATGACACTTTCTTACAGCTTGAACATGACATCCATTACTGGCTTGACGCTGCTGACTTGTGTTTGATTTCCTATTCGCCATCCATCCCTGGTGTCCTTATGTCCCAACAGTATCTGGGATTGCCATCTGTCCAGTTATTCCCTTGTCCATAGCAGGGTGTGGCCCTGGTGGTCAGGTTTTCTTCTCTCACATCCCCAGCCCAGGGAAGAGCGAAGCTTCGTTCTGGTTCTGTTTTCTCAGATGCAGCTCAGCTGAAGGGACAGTCCGCAGTTCCTGGCTACTCCAGGGAGCTGGCAATTAGGTTGCTGCAGCTAGAACCAGCTGCCAGCAGCAAAAAACACCCTGTGTTCTGCAGATGAGGAATGCAGCCAGCTTCGCCATTCTCTGGGAATGTTCTGGCAATCTCTGATATGGTGCTCAGCACATCTGTTCCTCCTCGGTGTCCTGTGTGATGTGCAGTCATAGAGATTTACAAAATCAAAAATGTCTTCTTAATGTTCTATCTTTTGGACAGGAAATGAGGCAGACATCTCTCTATCCCGAGGAGAAATGTAACCGCCAGATCCTTACGTCCCACTGAGGACAGAGGCAATGGGTACCTGAGCCTCTTCGGATAAGAGATCTCAGAGTGGGGAGGAGTCTTACTCAGGGGCAAGACCAGGGACTGATGGCTAGAGCTAAACCCAGAGCACAGTGTTCTGTGCACTCATCAGCCTGCTTTCTTTAAGGAAGAAATAAATATGTTAGCTTCTCTGGATTGATGAGAGCAGGACCTTATATAGTAAAATTAAGAAACAGTGGAAAGCAATATAAACAAATTAGGGCAAGGCTAGGAACCTCTGAGAAGAGGAAGAGGAACCACTCCCCAGCTATGCCTTATGAGGCTGATTGTTTGTTTAACTAACAATTTATTCTAATTATAGGCTGTTAATAAGTGAAATTATACGTGTAAGGAACAGCAAACTACTAGAATTCTACAAGTCATATTTTATCACAGCAACCAAAATGGGCTCTAAAAAGAAGGCATTAAATAATGTCAAAATTGCTATTTGGTGCTAGAACTAAGTTTTCAGAGCCCGTTGACTGTGCCTTCCTGTAGGTCAGAAAGGAATTCTTCTAGATTCCTTTCTGTTAAAAGTGGTGAAGTTCATATAAGTCCAGACAGAGCTTGTTACTTAGAACCCTGGAGGGCGGGGCTGGAAAGATGGCTCAACAGTTAAAAGCACTTACCGTTCTTCCTGGGGGTGTGGGTTCTGTTCCAGCACCCACATCAGGTAGCTCACAGCAGCCTGTAACTTCAGCTCCAAAGGATCTGAAGCCCTCTTCTGGCTCCCACAAGCACCCACACACAGGTACACAGGTGTGCTCATGTATATGTAGATAAATAATGAAATAAATTGAAGAGGAGGAGAAAAAAGAGGAAGAAGAAGAGGAGGAGGAGGAGGAGGAGGAAGAGGAAGAGGAGGAGGAGGAGGAGGAAGAGGAGGAGAAGGAAGAGGAGGAAGAGGAGGAAAAGGAGGAGGATGAAGAATCAAGGGTACAGACAAGTGTCAGCAAGCCTGCGGACACATCCTGTAACTTTGCTTCCCTCCCCAGGTGACATCAACCCACAGAACAGCTGAAGCGTACAGCAGCACCTCTCTGTTCTTACTTTGGATTTTCACAAAATGCATTTTAATTTGAAAAGAAAATCCTTAGGACCATTTATGACTACTGTTGTAATACCCAAAATCCCAGCGACAGGAGCCCAGGTCCTCCTCCCTGCCCAGATGTAGGAGTTCCCAACAACTCGCTTGAGCATGAGGGAATTCTCTCTGGCCTGTGAGGGAAATGGGCTTACGCGCTTGTCTGACATGCTCTCATGAGATAGAGCAGGCTGATCTCTGAGAATGTGAAAGGGGTTATGGGTAAGATGTGGAAGGGAGGGATTTAATGCCCCTGCCGTGTGCTGGAGCGGCTTACGTGATTATTAAGGCTTACAAGGGTTCATCCTCAGCGGAGTAAATCCACTTTCTATTGCAGGGTCCGCGGGCTGTTATTCACAGTGTACCCAAGGGATTGCTTCCTTCCACATTCTCAGCCATCTTCCTCTGGCCTCTTTAGATTGAAAAGCATTTTTATACCTAAAATCACCTGGACATTGATTCATCTAGTGCGTGGTTACTTTGCCGTCATGGCAGGCATCCGTGGTGGTTCCCATTTATTCCTGGGTAGCCATGAAGTGTGGAGAGGGCTCTGTACACTCGGCAGCATAGTGTTCCTCTGGCTTTGGGGCATGGTGACCTCGGGGACATGAAATGGTCAGTAAATTCCTCGTTTGCAGGTATTTTGAGTTCAGGTGTGAGTGAGAAATCGTGAACAGCAATGAGGTTCTCTGGTGAGCAATTCTACCCCATGACTGTTCTAGACGTCGTGAGCAACCACATTCGTTAAAAATCGTTTGCTTCTCGTTTGTTTTTAAGATACAGTCTCAATATGTACCCTAAGCCAACCTCCAACTTGTGGCAATTCTCCTGCCTCAGTCTCCAGGCTGGGATCACAGGCATGAGTCACCATGCCGGGCTTTGGATTGTTCTTGAAAGCTAAAGAATCTTGTCAGTTCTGATAGTATGGGATGCAGACCTGGAGGGAAAAAATAGGCATATTCACACGACTGAAAACAATGGTGGCCATAAGGTGGCGGAAGCAAGGGCTCCAGGCACTGTTTCAACAGGCTGCTACTCCCACACTCTATTCTCAGGTGCCTGGGACAAATATGCCTGTATTAAAGGGGGGGAGGATACTGAGACCTGGAGAAATAAATAAGCTTGCTTAGAGTTCCTCTCCTCAAGGGAGGCGAAGCCTGACAAGAAGACAGTGGTTCTGTCTGGAACCATTCTTCCCACACTTCTTTAAGAAAAGGTCAGGGTGGAGGGTGAAATATACGTTTTTGTCACTGAGGTGCAGCAAGCAACAACAGTCATAGAGCCTGGCGGGAAGAAACTCACAAATGCCCAATTTGCGCTTTTCAGATTCCAAGCAGAAATGGAATTTCGCCATTCAGCCCTTGAGGTGGAAACGGATGGACCAATATCTGCCTTTGCCCTCCTAGAGTTAAAGTATCAGCTGTTTGACATATGTCTTTGATCGGTTACCAGGGTGATCATTTCTAGTTGCTTCCTTTGAAAACGTGAGGCCTCATTCAAGTGGCGAGCGATGCTCAGCCAGGCCACTAGGAGGCGCAATTGCTCTGAGTGGTAGTTCAGACCTTGTGCTCTTTGTGAGGCTTGGTCCACTGGAAAAGCTCAGGAAGATGGGGTGTCCATGGAAGTAGCTACATTGTGGAAGTCTGGGCCAGGATGGTGGAAGGGAGCCAAGTAGAACGAAGATGAATCTTATTCATGAACTATTCCTTTAAAAAACACTCATCTCATTATCTTCTGACCCTGTGAACCCAGAGTGTACAAGATGGGTCCTTGGAAGTGATCGCAACCAAAGATAACTGTACAGCCTGTCTTGTGTTCAGTAGGTGAACTGAGTTTTTGTTGATGGAAAATCTGCCTTAGATAGAGTAGATGAGATGTGCAGAGACATAGTTAGAAAGACATCGGCATGTAGATATTTCCTAGAGTCGGCACTTTCACTGAAGGTTAGCGTAATCCAAGTGGAAATGGACATTCTATTTGGTTATGTAAACATCCCAGATAAGAATATTTTGGGTTTGGAAGTCTGTATTTTATAATTAAGTTTCATAGAAGGGTGCTTTTTATCTCAGAATGTAGTTTGTCTTAGACTTTAAAGGACTTTAAAGTTTACCTGTAGGTGATTTCGAATGGACCAAAGGGAACGGGTTACAGGGCTACAGGGTTGCAGAGAAAGCTCTGTTTCTGTGTTGTTTGTCTCTCTTCTGCCCACGCCACTCCCCGCCACTAGGTGAGCTGGAAGTACATGCCAGGGGCCAATCTTTGTTACTATTTATAAATAGCTCATCTATATGCCCTTCAAGGGGAAAGACGTATTCTTAGTCCCTTTATCTCAGACAGTCATCCCTGCATCCCGTCTGCATTAGAAAGGGTGCCCACTCCCCCAGCCATGCTGACTCTGGAATCCGGGGTTCACTGTTCATTGCATAAGCACCAAAACGCACCCCAGCAAGATCCTCCGTTTAGTTTTGGTGATGTTCCCTGGAATAGATAGGTGATGTACACAGCCCTTCTGCTATTGGGGAAGATAATGTTTTTCTAAATATTACATCCAAACAGTGCTAAATGGGAAAGCCCGAAGTTAAAGAATTTCCATCTCATCTTCTGCTCAGAGACAAAGGCAGTGGCATCTTGAGTCAATATTTGGTGAGGGTTCAATGCTTCTATGCCAGGTATGGTGCATGCAAGCATCTGGACGTTGTTTAGCAGCGAGAAGCCTTCCTGACTTCCCAGCAAGGATCCATGCCTTCTCCTTCAAGCTCACTGTTTGGAAATATCTGTTCTCTGCTGACGGCGTTTGCTACAGAAATTACAACACAATCATCCCTTAATCTCTGATCTATTCAGATGAGATGGCAGCACTTATGCAAATCTTGACCTCAAATAATGGGAGGTATCGCCTATGCCTCTTGCCAGTGGGCAGATCTTGTGTTGTGGTCCACAGCTGCTCAGTTTCCCCTCTGCTCCAAATGTCACCCTCGGTAATAAGGTGCTTGAGTGTGTGTGCATGCTCCTAGGTGCAGGTCAAAGGTAGCCCTAAGGCACATAGCTGTCATCAAAGGTGTAGACAGAACCGAGCATAGTTAGCCTGCGAGTCTCCCTGCTGACCTGCACCATCTACAGCCTCCACTAACACAGAAGATTACAAACATTCAGGAGCACAGACATCCCCTTGCATTCTGGAACTGTCTCAAATCAACATAAAATTGCCCTCCGGGTCCAAATGAGGAGAAACTCGATTGGCATCCCCGGAGAAGGCTGGTGTTTCCGCTTACAACCAAGTGCACATCAGGCCTGTGCACAAAAGGAACTGGGCAAATGTTCTCGCACCAGCTCTGTGGCCTCCTCAAGCGCATGGGCTCTGGTGCACCATGGCTATCTGGCAAATGGGACTTTTCATTAATTTCTTGGCCCCTCTGCATCAAGCAAAAGTATCTGTGTGAGGGAGATATGGCTATACAGTTGAGTGTTTCTAATTCTCCAATGTCTGAAAAAAATCATACTTTAGTCAATGACGCTAAGAAATGTTGTTTGGTTTTTAATAAATTGATCAGTAGCCAAATTTCCCCATGCAAAGGGCAGAGCTCTTTGTCCTCTGTAATATTTGGGGAAACTTTTTAAATGCCTAGGTGCTCATAGTTTGACTTTTATCTCCCCCAAAGTACCATAATTTTCCTCTCCAAATACCCAGTAATTCATATAAGCAAATTGTACAGCCAGGCTTATGCTGACAGACATACAGCCAGAATTGTGCAGACAAACATACAGTCAGGTTTTGCAGGCAGACATACTGCCAAACTTGTGCAGACAGACTTCTAGAATGAATCCCTTTACAGTTACCCAATAACTCAGAGTATATGTGAAGAGCTTGCTACTAGAAATCCAAAACAATAAAGGCCCAAACCTCCTGTCTCTGCCCCGACTTCTCCCAGACTGTGGGCTTCCCACTTCAGTGAGAGAAACCCCAGTAGAGGAACAAATCTCTAACGTGAGGTCCCAAGGCAGGTGGGACCCTTGGCTGAGTTCCAAGTATCCCTGGACACCACTGTCTTCTTTGAGTGCACCTTGTTTGTGGAGGGATTTCACAAACATCATCTGTCAGAGAATGGCAGTGGCCTGGGAGAGGTGAATGTAGCCTTGGATGCAGGGGAAGGCGGAGAGGGCAGCAGACAGCTCCCACTACTGAGACCTAGAGAGGTGTCAGGTTTTCATCCAGAAGCTACTTCTCGGCTTCCTGGTGAGGCTTTGGTGTGCCCATTTCTTTCCTCTACCCCTCAAAAGCTAGGCAACTCCCACAACAGAGCACAAAGCCCTGGAAGTTGGAGAAGCAGTGCCGTGGCGTGGCCATGCTGTTGCCAGCAGACTCCCACATAGGCTGTGGAAGTGATGGTGTTCATCCACAGCACAGCAGCTGCCAATTACCTGCGGCTCCCTCCTATTGATCAGAGCTCTGCCTCCCTTTCTCCGTGAGGGAGAGAAGCAGGTGTTGCCTCCCTGTTTACTGAGGAGCAAGCTGAGGCTTTCAGGATTAAGAGACAAAAATCTAACATCAGGAGCCAGACGCAATGGTTCTCCCAAACCCTACCATTCTATTTTCAGTTTCTGAAAACAATTAACATGAAAATAGTGATACCAAGACCCTCCCTGAGAAAACAATTCCGTTCTGAAGTTAGACACAAACTCATTACCCAGGACAGATGTGGTAAGCTGCAGATAAAACCTATTGCTTTTTTGTCTGCATTCCAAGGAGACTTCCGGGAGCAGGTTCGTGGCTGGGAGATTGTTCTAGAATGCTGCTCTTGTTCTCTATGCAACCCTGATCCCCAAAGTCCACTGTGCTGTCGTAGGGTCCTGCATGGAAGATGGGGTCAGGACTGTTCATCAGATTCCATGATCCCTGTCCCCATTCTCTGCATCCCTTTTGTCTTGGACCTTTCCAGCATTCTGACTGGGGACTGTCACTGTTGAGAGAGAAATGTGTGGATGTCAAGTTGATAAGGGATGAACCTGTGGTGTGTAATTTGGATTGCTCCTTTGACTGGATTAAGGAACACGGGTGACATTAGTGAAGCATGCATTTGGGGATGACGGTTAGGTGTTTTCAGAGAGAGTTAACTAAGGGGAAGAACTTCCTTGGCTGTAGGCAGCACCATCACACAAGTTGGGGCTTGGGACTCAGTGAAAGGAGAAAGGCTCTGAGAAGTCAGCCTCCTCTTTCAGCTTCAGGATCCAAGGATATGGAAGAAAGCATCCTCCCGCCTTGACAGGCAGGAGCTGGTCCCACCACCCTGCCTTCACCACTCTGATGAACTGTATCAGAACTGTGATGTCAACATAAACATCCCCTCCTGAAGTGACTTCTTCCCAGGTATTTGGTCACAACAAAGGAAGAAAACCTAACACAGGAGCGGAGTCCTTACGACCGAAGGCAAGCCGTACTGAAGATCCATCATAGATGTGCCCACCAAGAATCTTGCCCAGAGAGCACTGGCTCCTTGTAGGGATGAGGATGTAAGATGCCATCTCGTGAGTAGATGTCACATATCTGGTGAGGACCCTTCCAGAAACTAGATGGGCAGTGACAAGGTAGACGGGACTTCACTGTTTGCTAAACATTGTAGACACAGAGGTGAAGTCATCACTGACAGCAAAGTGAGAAACGAGACTAACCCAAGAACTAACCGCAGACTGTATTTGGCTCCCATCATGGTCATCTGTTGAGAAAACATTAAAGCCACCCCACTCCTAATAACGGCCACTCCAGTTGCTCTTGTCACTTCACAATTCCATGATTCCTTGGAACAAAACCAAACAGAAGGTTATAGAAGAAAATATTTAGTTCGGTGTAGTGTAAAACTTAGCTTTGAGTTGAGTGGATTACCTATTCTCCTATCGTCTCTAAACCTACAGTCGCTTGCAAGCCCGTCTGTCAAGGGCTGTGCACCTGGCAAAAACAGGGCATCTTTTCAGATGAGCCAGATGTAGCCAAGAGGCCGTTAGGCTTGGAATGCACTGTCAGCAGGAGAACCTGCTACCAAAAACTCCAGAAATAACACAGTGTTTTCAGAGGAGGACTGCCTTTTATAACCAGCATTTTTTTTTCATACTGTCAGCCTGTTAAAGCAAGCAGCTATGTGTATGGTGAGCCTCTCCTCCGGATTATAAATTAAAGTGCCACTGGGGGCTCACAGGAGAGCCTTGGGGTTCCATTCTGCAAGCCATTCAGCAATGAGAGAGAGAGAGAGAGAGAGAGAGAGAGAGAGAGAGAGAGAGAGAGAGAGAGCTCCCTAATGATCTGCACCGCGTTGTTGCTGCCTACCACACTCTCCAGTGTTTCATTCCTCCGTGGAGGGATAATCAGAAATGATGTGCAGGATAAGATACACCCCGTGTAAGAACTGCGAGATGACTTGGCAGTTAAAGCGTTTGCTGGGCAAGTGTGAGGACGCCCTGGCTGGTCTTATGTCACCTTGACTTAAGCTAGAGTCATCTGAAAGCAGGGAACCTCAGTTCAAAACAATGTCTCCCTAAGATTCAACTGTCGGGTGATTTCTTATTTAGTGACCAAGGGGGGAAGGCCCAGCCCGTGGTGGGTGGTGCCATCCCTGGGCTGGGGTCCTGGGTCCTGTAAGAAAGCAGACTGAGGAAGCCATGGAGCACAAGTCAGTAAGCAGCACCCCTCCTGATCTTCACATCTGTTCTTGAGTTCAGGTTCCTGCCCTGTTTGAGTTCCTGTCCTGACTTCCTTCAGTGATAGACTAAAATGTGGATGTGTAAACCAGATAAACCCTTTTCTCCCCAAGTTGCCTTTTAAGAAAGACAGGGGACCAGAATTCTTATCCCCAGGAATTCAAATAAATGCCTAGGAGTGGTGGCCCACTTGTAACGTCAGCCTCCAAAGGCAGAAATGGGGAAGCCTAGAGTGAAAAGGCCAGCAGTATAAGTCAGACCAATGCTCTCTGTGTTTGTGTGTGAGACCCTGCGTCAATGAATATGATTGGTGGAAGAATGGCCAAGGATGATTCTCAGCCTCAGCCTAGGGCCTCCAGAGGCAGGGTCACACACATACAGACATGAATATACAGACACACATACACAGACTCAGAAACAAACGATTGAAAAGAGAAAGCAAGAACTACGTTACCCTGCAGAGACATCAATGTTCAGCTCTCGCTGCAGTAAAAGCATTAGGAGGCAGGACTGATTTATAATTACTTTCCAGTGTAATTACCTACCTGTTCCTGACTGTAATCATTTATACAAGCGGCCTAGAAAAATTCCACAGTCTCAGAGATGACCATACACAATGTTACATTGTCTGGGGCTTTATATCTGGAGTGGGTCACACTCACCTCCCTTCATTTTGCCAGAGTGTCTTGGACTCCAGCTGTGATAGCCTAGTTGTTCTTTGAAATCTTCAGTTTTCCTGTTGCTACCCTGTGCTGTGTCTGTCTGTGAACTGTGACAAGAGGACACAGGAGAGCAGGATTCACTTTCCTCCTGACACACTGCTCACACCCAGGCAGAGAGTGGGGCTGGCAGCCGACGCCCCACTGGTTCACAACATAGCCCACACTGTACCGTGGCATCTGAGAACCTATGCTCTACCCAAAGTCCCTTAAAACCAGCAATAAACAAACAAACAAAAAACACCAAAGGAGCTTTTCCATACTCAAAACCATAATCCTCCAGAGAAATGTCCACACGGGAGTATTTCAGAGGACACTGTGTTCATTGGAGACTTTGGGTTTTACCATTTTCCCTCTGTGTGCGAAAAAGCAGTGCGTGGAAGCCAAGGCCGAGCATGCCTGTCTGGAAACCAGGTATCAGGGCTTGTTAATTACAGACCTGATTCCTATCACAAAACACATGACAAGAAACAGCTTAAGAGAGAAGGGTTCACCTTGGCTCTATCAAGGTGGTAAGACAGAGCTGTAGCCTTAGGAGCGCGAGGCTGCTTGGTGACGTGATGGGGCTGAAACAGAGACAGACAGATGGGGCCAGAAGTCGGACCTGGTTATAACCCTCAGAGCCCAGGTCCCGGCATCCCCCTTCATCCAGCATGGCTCTGTCTCCATCTCTGCCTCCCTAACTCCACCACCACCTGAGGGCAGGTGCTTAAAGCTCACGTGGAGACAGAAGCCTGAGCTGTAGGTAGGAGCTGCTGTTAGAGTCGCATCTATGGCCCCATAACTCTTCCTGGCGTCAATTTTCAGCTTTCATCTCCTGGTAGGGAGCCTGAGCCGGGTCTCATGGGGACTCCTGAGGACATAGGACACATGGACAATGCACCGTGATCCTCCGGAAAGTTTGCACACCCCTCGGGGAAAATAACCGAGGCTCAGCAGCAGATCCCGTCGGGGGGAGCAGCATCTGCTACAGTCTTAGTTTTTGAGAATTGGCTTTGTCCCTTATTATTTAGCTACCTTTATGTGTGTCTAGTAACAGCGTCCCCCGAGACTTTTAATAGACGGATCACCTTCAGTCCTCATGGAGATGTCACCCACAGTTACTGATGCACAGACTCAGGCTCACTTACTGTTCTCAACACTGGGTTCCCCGTCTCCTTGCCCCATCCATCCGCATCACTTGACCTCAGCCCTAGCAGGGATCCATCCACCCACTGACGTGCCACACCAGCACGGAAAGCCCCAATTAGTAGCAGTAGCTCCACTGCCAGCCCTAATGCTTGATGGGGATTCTCCACCATTCTCTCACCCAGGTTGAAGTCATTACTCTAATTTAGGGGTAGGGGAAGAAGCCTTTGTGCTTCGTATATGGCATTGGGAGGCCATCAAACCGTCTGCTTAATTAGATGATCATTAGAAAGCACGGTGATCTGACCCATCTGGGAATCGGAGTGCTGTTTCCATGTCTGTGTGATTAAAAACATCTTAGGAGCCCTCGGTGACAACTTTGGAGAACACATTTCATTTAATAGATAATGAGATTATGCTTCCACGCGGCCTCAGGACACGTAGCTCCTTCCAGGACTTCAAGTATCGCAGGTTCATGTCGGGCACAATAATAATAAAGTAGCCGTCATACTCAGGGTTGCTGTTTGCCCCGAGACCTTAAATAGACTGAGAGAAATTGTTAGGAGGAGCAAGATTGATTTGTTTATTCAAAATATGCTTGTGGCTCTCTGGTTCCAAAGCACTGTCTAAACTGCATGGATTCAGCTTCTCTCTCTCTCTCTCTCTCTCTCTCTCTCTCTCTCTCTCTCTCTGTGTGTGTGTGTGTGTGTGTGTTTGTGTGTGTGTGTGTGTGTGTTGGGGAGGGGGCTACATGTGTGTTTGCCAGAGGTCAACACCAAGTGTCTTCCCCCATCGCTCTCCACCAGAAGCCTGTGTTGCAGCTGCAGGCTGCTTATGGAGTCTTTCTCTGGGGTTCAGTAGCTCTTCCTTGTGTTTTTGAGCCAGGGTCTCACACTGGAACTCACCGACTTGATAGACAGACTGGCCAGGGAGTCCCTGGGTCCCTCCCGTCTCTGAGCACTGGAACTACAGGTGCATACTGCCACATCCGGCTGTCTACACGGGTGCTGGATATTTGAACTCGGGGACCTAGGCTTGCACAACAGCGCTGTACCCACTGGGTCCATCTCCCCAACCCCAGGGACACTGATGCGGGCTTTCCTTGCAAACGGGGGTGCTGAGCAACCCCCATCCCATGGGGATGGCATCCGGGTTCCACGGGCAACACTGGGCTTCATTCTAGAGACACGCGTGTTTCTGTTTAGAGTGCTCTCTTCCCTTTCCGTTTTAAGTGTTTAACCAGACCCTGTGAGTTAATCCCCAGTCCACACGTGACCACGCCTGGCACACTGGGCAAGAGCAGAGTATGCTAGGAGGACAAGAGAGAAAGGGGCAGGGTGAGAGAATATCTGCCCTCGGACTGGAGGCCAGAGTAGGCCCCACACCCGGAGAACTTAGAAAGGGAAGCTGTGTGCGTTTTCAAGTCAGCTTCTGGCTTCAGGGAGAGGGCGGATTTGTTTGACTTGCTATTTTTATTTCTATTTTATTTTTTTTACACATAATTTCCCTGTGTAGACCCATCTCACAGAGATCCACTTGCCTCTGCCTCCGGTGCTGGGATGAACGGTGTGTAGCCCGCGGTGTAATGGTTAACGCTCCGGACTCTGAATCCAGTGATTTGAGTTCCTATCTTGGTGGGGCTTGTTCCTTGAGTAAGAGACCTGGTCAGTCACCCCATCAACTCAGACCATGAAATCCAATATAAACGGGCTGCCCATGCGTGCTTCATCAGTGCCGGGGGCATGTTTAACTTCACCCGCGCCAGGAGAGCTTCCTTGTTCTTTCTGTGTCCAGTTACTTATGAACATAAAACAACTTATGTCGTTCTCTGTATTTTGGAGTACCTGCGTATACCTAATGTCATATCCTGGGGCTGGGACCCGGTGTAAACCTGAAATCCATGTATGTGTTATGTGTACAGAGTCCACACAGTACAAAGTACACATAACAAGAAGGTATTTTACATGGTATTTTATAACATTGTGCATGAGTCCACGCTGTGTAAATTTTCACTCTGGGTGTGTCAGCTCTCAGAGACCCTGGGGTTGGTAGGATTTCTACTTTGGGAGGCTCAGGTGCACATCGGTCCCCTTGGGATTCGTCACAGTTGGCTCCTTGAGGTGCCTCACGAGAAAGGAAACTGCAGCACCCACTGGTTGTTTGGGGATCTCTCCCGGTGGCTCGTGGAGCGAGCCCACGGATGACTCAGTGGTCACTCTCGTCAGCAATGCTTGTCTCCTGGGTGATGGATATCCTCTCTGTGGCAATCACTGCCGTGGGTTGATGGAGGTATAGACGCACGAACCCATGCTCTTGAGACTCAAGGAATTACCTGGGCCTGTCCCTTAACCA
This sequence comes from Myodes glareolus, assembly GCF_982192425.1. Taxonomy (NCBI): domain Eukaryota; kingdom Metazoa; phylum Chordata; class Mammalia; order Rodentia; family Cricetidae; genus Myodes; species Myodes glareolus. Next base: position 58,065,252 of record NC_142048.1, on the reverse strand, counting down.
TTGGTGCGGCTAAGCCACCAAGGCTACTGGAGAAACAGCCTCAGCAGCCCGGTGGGGTTTTTTAATCTGGTTTGCAATCCCCATAGAGATTTCCCATTTAGTATCCAAACCCTCAGAGTGGATAATGTGCATTGTAGGCAGGTGGCACCCACCATGCCCCTGGGCTCTGTTGTAACTCTGGGCCCTCTGCGCCAGGTGTCCGATACTTTGGTGATCTGTTCCCAGGCGTGGGCTCTCTCTGCTTGTGTCCTTGCCTTAGGAACTCAGTGTTTTAGACCTGTTCAGTTGGGCGCAGTCTGTGCCTTCCCGTTATATTTTATGTGGGCACGTTAGCAATGAGTTCTCCAATGAGCAAGGCATTTGAGAAGGCCCCAGTCCACCACCGTTCTAGTTTCTTCTTGTTGCTGTTCTGGCTTTTACTTTCTTCGCTTTGCTGATTCTGCCTGACCTGAGTCCCTTTTGTCAAATGACTGGCGTTACCGTAAGCTTCCCATCGAGACTAGATGTTGCAGGCAGAAAACTGAAGACTTGATCCCCTCCCCTTGCTGTCCCTGTCACGTGAACAAGCTATTTGCCTGAAGGAATGTCAGCCACCACTCCACCTCTGTGCACTGTTTCAGGACTTCTGGATCCACACCCCACTCAATACTGAGGAGATGGGAGCCTAACGGCAGTGTCAGAGACCTCACAGCCTGGAAGATCACATGTGGTTCTGGGTTCAAGGGTCCCCCCTTTTATGGCAGAGACTGAGGATCGAGTTAGTTAAATTTAAAAGAAACTTGGCAGGGCTTAACTTTCTATGCCTTTTCTGGGTCTGGGAGCCTTGTTTACGCTGACAGTCACTCACCAGCTTTGCCATCCCAACCATCTTCCCAGTTGGGCACATGTTTCCTACTGTAAAGCTTCTCCCCACACTCGGCAGAGAGTGGGCTATGAATTATGGGTGGGGGACAAGCAAGATTCCCCTTACACTCAACTCTACCCTCTGGGGAATTGCTGCTGGAGAGGTGAGCATGCTCGATGGGTCGTCTTTGCAAGGGCAGGAGCATCATGGGGTAGAGTTGCAGATCCCCACTGTGTGCGTGTGTGTGTGTGTGTGTGTGTGTGCGCGCGCGCGCGCGTGCATATGCATGTGTGTGTGCGCGCGCGTGCATATGCATGTGTGTGTGCACAAGTGCATTGTTGCTGTCTACTGAGAATGTTTTCATACATTATATTCTGGTCACTTTTCCCCTCCTCCATCTCCTTCCAGATCCTCCCTACCCACCTAACTATGCCCTTTCTCTCTCTTCTTTAAATACATACATATTTATATATATATATATGTGTGTGTGTGTGTGTGTATGTGTGCATGTGTGTGTATGTATGTATACATGTGATTCATAGACACAAAACACAAAAACAGAAACCAAAATATACAAACAAAAGACTCATTAGGCAAACACACACACACACAATTAAAGCAAATGAATGAGGCAAACACTCTACAGAAACACCGTTGAGTGTGTGTTGTGTTATTCAGCTCCCTTGCTAGACTTTTAGACCTGGGATAGTAGGGAACCATTCAGCTTCCTCCATACTGAGCAGTCCCAGGGGCCACAGGGCTGTGATTTGTGGATTTCTGAAATAATACATTTTCACAGAAGTACAACCAGTCAACATAGTGTGGATTGACCCAGCTACAACACAGACAGGGGTACCTGGAAACTCCCTGATGTTGGGTTCCAGAGTCCCCGTCCCCCATCACTGGCATTGCTGAAAAACATCTTTCCACATACTTCTTCCACGGTCACATGTGCTTAGGGTTGATTAGAATTCTGCCCAGCCCAGCAGACCCCAGCCTGGAGTGCAGATGCCTTGCCCTTAGGCATGCTTCTCCTTCAGGGATACGCTGCCTCTCTCTTCTGAGTCTCTCCAACTGGGAGCGCTCCCTGCCAGCTTTCCACGAACTCTCACCTCTCTGAAAGACCACAAGACAAAGCTTGGCTGTGCTAGCATGCAAAAGAAAGCTCTGTCCAGCTCCCAGGCTGCGGAGTGGGAGGATTCGGACTGGCAGCTGAACCTTTCTGTGTTGAATTTTTCATTCATCTGTGGATTGCCATCTGGGTACTGAACCCAGGGCCTCGCGTATGCAAGCAAGTGCTGTACCGCTGAACTACCCCCATGAGTCCATCTGTGTGATTGGTCATTCTGCCCTGCGAGGGAAGAATTAGCAATGTCAGATGTCTAAAGGAGACTGCCCCATGCAGCACAGGCTACATATAGTAAGCCTGATAGAACCCGGTGCCAATGTCAGGTCAAAGCAAGCCTGTTGGGGTCTTACCACATTTAGCCGTAACAGATACCTGAATCCTAAAAGCAAGAGCTGGGGGTGGGGGTGGGGGCGGTGTAGGAGAGGATGCCAGGCCCTCCTTCTGCATTTTTAGTTTATCTTAATGCCTGGCAGGAGAGGGAGAGTGCTGTACTTTTCCAGAGTGGCCTAGTGACCTTTCCCAAGAGGGGTTTTCCTGCAGCGTTAGGGAGAGTCATAGCCACCGGGAGTGATGAGTCTGAGTCGTGTCCTCACATAGTTTCCGCCTCATACAGCACTCTCGGCATTAAGTCCGCTAGGCTGCTCCCATTTGGTTTCCTCCAGTGTTACAAACCCGGGTCCCAGCTCATGCCATTCCAAAACATGAGCTGAGGTTATCTCAGGTTAAGAAGGTAACCGGCAGGGATTTTCTTTTTGAAATCATTTCTCTTAAAGAAACACTCCTCTGTTTGTTGGGTGCCCATTTTCCTTGGCGGAACTTGGGTTTTTGGTAAGTCAGCTCCTTCCTTCCCCATGGGTGGTCCAGCCCCACCCCTTGCCAACCCAGTTCTCTCCTAACCCCAGCCTGCTCTTTCCTCTCTCTAAGTACAGCTCACTTGCTCCTCCCTGCCTTCTCCCACTGAGCTGGCTCTTAAGAATCCCCCCTACTGGGAGAAATCCTCCTGGCCTAGGGCTTCATGAGAAATACTCCTGTTCCAAAGATTGCTGCTCAGCTTAACCCTTGGGTGCATGGCAGTTCTTCCAAGGTCCCCATGCAGACCCACAGTCTTCCAGCAGTAGCTCCTTCTCTGGGCTCCTCCCTACCTAGGATGCTCATTGGCCTGCCTGCTGCCCCCTCAGCCAGAAGGTATGGTGAGTGCCCTTCTCGCTACTGCCCAGCCCTCCTGCAGGGCACCAGGCTAAATCCCGACAGCTTTTCTATTTATAGCCTCACCCCCAAGCTCAGGAGCTTTTGCCAGGTGAATATATTTATTAAGCTCCTTTCATCCTCAGCTCTTACACGAGGCCTTTGAAGGGAGCCAGGCCTGAGATGCAGCAGACACTGCAGGCGCCCACCCCCAAAGCTGCGGCAGACATGGCTTCCTTCCCTTGGTGCAACCAGTTCTGTCCCTCCTGCCCCTCCTAGTCTTTCTGCCTCATGCAGAGGTGCCAGGGTGTCCTCCCCACTGTGGGTACACTATCCTGCACTTGTCCACCCTCCAGATTCCTATGGATCTAGTGCAAGTGTTTTAGGGTGCTTTTCTGCAAACCTCTGACCACTCTCTGTATTATGTAAAATTTATTTATTTTACATCCTGACCACAATTTCCCCTCCCTCCTCTCTTTCCAGTCCCTCCCTCCACCTCCCCTCTGCAGCCCCCCCCCAATCCTCTCCTCCATTTCTATTCAGAAAAGGGCGGGCCTCCTATGGATGTCATCAAAACCTGTCATATCAAGTTGCAATAAGACTATTCACCTCCCCTTAAGACTGGGCAAGGCAACCAATGTGAGAAATAGGGTCACAAACGACAACAGAAGAGTCATAGACAGCCCCTGTACCCACTATTAGGAGTCCCACAAAAAGACAATGCTGTGGGATGATGCTCTTGTACACTGTAAAGATTTGTCACTCATATTAGTTTAATAAAACGCTATCTGGCCAGGAGCCAGGCAGAAAGCATAGGCGGAGCAACTAGACTAAGAGGATTCTGGGAAGAGGAAAGGCAGAGACACAGTTACCAGCCAGACACAGAGGAAGCAAGATGAGAACGCCTCATTGAGAAAAGGTATTAAGCCACATGGTTAGACATAGACAAGAATTATAGGTTAATTTAAGTTGTAAGAGCGAGTTAATAATGAGCCTGAGCTAATAGGCCAAGCAGTTTATAATTACTATAAGCCTCTGTGTGTTTCTATGGGACTAAACAGTTGTGGGACCAGGTGGGACAGAGAATTCCATTGACAGAACTAGACAACTCTCACATGTATGCAGAGGAACTAGGTCAGTCCCGTGCAGGTTCCCTGGTTGTGTGTTCCTATGAGCCCAAGTTAGTTGATTCTGTGGGTTTTCTTGTAGTGTCCTTGACCTCTCTGGCTCCTCCAACCCTTCTTGAGCAGAATTCCCTGAGCTCAGCCTAACGCTTGGCTGTGGGTCTCTGTATCTGTTTCCATCCATTGGTGTATAAAGCCTCTCTGATGATAATTGGGCTAGGCGCCAGTGTTGCATGATATTTTGTGTTCTGACAAATAAAGCTTGCCTGGAGATCAGAGGATGGAGCTAGTCACTAGATAACCATAGAGGTTAAGCAGTGGTGGCACACACCATTAATCCCAGCACTTGGGAGGCAGAAACAGGAAGAACAGGAGTTCAAGGCCACCCTGGGCCAGACAGTGGTGGCTCATACCTTTGAACCCAGCACTTGGCATCTCATGCCTTTGATCCCAGCATGTGAGGGTCTCATACCTTTAATCCCAGCACTAGGGAAATGGAGACAGGATCTTTGCACCCATTCAGTCTAAGGATTTGACCATCTCATTTAGTCTGAGGATTCTGAGAGACAGGATCCTCCACCCCCACTTGGTCTGAGGATTTCAGAGAGGTAAGAAGTCTCTAGTAGCTGGCTGTTTATCTTCTCTGATCTTTTAGCTTTCACCCTTGATAGCTGACTCCAAGGTTTTATTTATTAAGGCTAATTATATTCACTCTCACATCAATCTATGAGTGTAGCAGAATATCATTAGGCATCATTACATTGACATTTTTTTTTCTCCAGTCAGGTTTAGGTCTACCCTAGGTCTCTGAGCAATCCTGGTGCTCCAGGAAGTGTTGGGGGTGGGCCGATTCTCCTAGCAGGGTTTTAGGATAGACCAGTCATTGGATGATCACTCCCTCAATCTGTCGGCCATCCTTACCCCAGTACATCCCATAGGCAGGACAGACTGCAGGTTGAAGGTTATGTGGCTGGGTTGGTGTCTCAATCCCTCCTCTGGAAGTTTTGCCTGGGAACAGGAGATGCCCAGTTCGGGCTGTAAGTCCCCTATTGCTTGGAGTCTTAGATGGGATCATCCTTGTAAAACCATGTTTTTACTGACCCCCAAACACTCCCTCCTTTCCAGTCATCTCTTTCAGTAATCTCCCCCTCCATCCCTCCCCAGCCTGGTGCTTCATGTTCCCATTCCCACCTGCCCCCAATTCACCCACAAAAATCTCCTCTATTTCCCCTTCCTGGTGAGATCCGAGCATTTCCCCCATTACCCTCCTTGTTACCTAGTGTCTCTGCGTCTGTGGGTTATAGTCTGGTTATCCATTACCTTAAAGCTAATATCTACTTACAAGGGAGTACATATAATGTTTGTTTTTCTGGGTCTGGGTTACTTCACTCAGGGTGATTTTTTTTCCTAGTTCTATCCTTTTGCCTGCAATTTTCATGATGTCATAGTTTTGAACAGCTGAGTAATACTCTATTGTGTAAACGTACCACATTTTTTTTATCCATTCTTTGGTTGAGGGACATCTAGATGACTTCAAGTTTCTGGCTATCATGAACACAGCTGTGAACATGTCCTCGTGGCAAGCTTTGGGTGTGTGCCCAAGAGTGGTATTGCTGGGTCTTCGGGTAGATCAATTCCCGATTTTCTGAGAAACCATCACATTGATTTTCAAAGTGGCTGTATAAGTTTGCACTTCTGCCAGCAATGGAGGAGTGGTCCCTTTTGTCACACCCTCTCCACCTCACAAGAAGTCTCAAGGATATCCTAAAGGCCCTGGAGTTAATACTGGCCCTTTCTGAGGAGTAACACCCTCAGAAGGTGTTCCAGGAACTGGCCCTGGAGCTAAGAGGTAGAAGCTGGCCATCAAAATTCCAGAGTCATGTAGCTCAGGTGAAGTGTGCCAGTCCCCACCAAACTGACTTCAGTATCCTGAAGTAAGATATTATAAAGCAACCTAAAGAAATATTAAAAAATAACTCAATACTCATAGACCTTGCATTGACAATTGTAGGACAATGACAGAAGCTACAGAACATCATACCATGGGTCAGTCATTGACTGTAAATATCTGTTAGTGTCTCCTAAAGGCTGCTGGGCTTCAGTGGAAGGCACACAGCTGTGGTGTTCTGACCAAGAGGAGATGCCCAGCATGCCATAGGGATATTGTCCTTGCCTTGTCGTCTGAAATACGTAGCTGTCGGAAAGCAAAGGCATCTCGTTACCGTCAGCAGTCAGTCCTTTCCTACATCCCAGATTTTAGCCATTGCCTGTGCATGGAGAGAAATTACGACCTACCCAATGCCACCCGTCAGGCTGGCATTCTCAGCACACACACAGCTAGCTCACACAGGGAGAAGCCTGGCTGTGCTTGGAAAGCGAAGCGTCCGCAAACATGCTGTCAGATTTGTTCATTGGTTCTCTCTCTCTCTCTCTCTCTCTCTCTCTCTCTCTCTCTCTCTCTCTCCCTCCCCCTCTCTCCCTTTTTCTTCCTTCTCTTTTTTTTTTTCTTGACATCACAGAGTCTTGCTTGTGGCCCTTGCAAACATAATATTCACTCTGTAGTCAAGGCTGGTTTCAAACGTGCAGCTGTCTTCCTGTCTCAGTTTCCTGAGACCCTGTTTCTCTTTCTTTCTCTCATGGCTTACTAAGTTCCCTCTACATGGAGCCGTGCTGTAGATACTGCAACACAACAGCAGACATATTTAAATTAAAGGCACCATCATGCCCAGAGGAAGGAGGCACAGCACACGCATGCTGAAGAGAAGGGCTGTGCTAAGCAGTGAGGCAGACTAGGGAGAAGCTGTGTGACCCGAGGAGGTCACCTGGAAGGCCTTGGTGGGTACAGAGTCATGAATGTTAAAGCGGTAAAGCCAAGCCCTTGTCTTTGAGTCATATCCTTGTGTGATTCATTTCTTCTGAACCCATACCCTCTCCAGCAAGCAGGTGTTCAAAAACCATGGGTATTCAGACCGTCAAGTGTTAACAGCACCCTACACGAAGATGAAATGAATCGTACACGTCTGCACCACATGGGGCAGAGTCCCAGGTTCGTCTCAGGGAAAACTGAAACCTTCAGACTGCCTTTCCTTGCTTCCTTCTCTTTCCACTTGCTCAGCCATCAAAAGTCTCCAGTCTTTCTCATCCCTCCAGCACCTAGGCGTGAGCAGGCTTGAGGACTCTGCCCCCAGGCAACTCCTCCGGTTCTCTACAAAGGGTTGATCCTTGTGTGCACTGGAGGAACCCTGCAGACCTGAAGTCACAGGATGCTGGCTCATTTCTGCTGCGGTTCTGTCAGAGCCTGAGTGCAAACTCAGGACAGCGCCATAGCGAGGAACGCAGCACAGCGTTTGGCAATGCACCCCACTGCTGCTCTGCAGCAAAGTGAAACACGCTGAGTGCTTGGATCTCAATGTCAACAAGTCAGGGCACAGATGCTCTTCCTACTCTAGGCTTCAGTCTGAGCAAGGGTGTTTGTGAGCAGACACTGGGGTGTTACTCACAAGCCACACACCCCGTGGTTAGCATTGACCCCAGGTGAGGGATTCAGGTCTATGGTCAGGGCTTTCATCTAGTACAGTATCATCTTTTAGACTCATTTCCTGGTTCATCCCCACAGACCATCAGGAATAACGTCAAGGTCAGAAGCCGCCTCAGCTTTTCCATCAGCAAATGAGCTTATGAGAGAAAACCACGCATGGGAAGAGGGCACAGGACCGGGTACAGAGTAGAGCCCTCTGAGTGGGCCCACACGGATACTTACTAGTGGAGAGACTTGTACAAAGATTAATCTACTGCCCCAGCTTGATAACCTCATCTTGAAAACAGGAGTGATCATGACTCATGGACGTGGCAACCAGAGTGTCTGGATCCATCCATTCATCCCCGTGCCTCACTCTAAGCAGCACCAGCCCCTCCTTTCTGTCCACAGTCACCCTAAAATAACCCTGTATGTTTTTATGAGAAAAACAAAGCCAACAGGCAACGTAAGGGCTGCAAGTCTAAGCTGTGTAGCAAACGCTTGAGCACATGGCGGCTATAGCTGACCCTGCTGAGTGAAAGCAGGAAGATTCATCTTAATGGCAAAAGTGCAGGTTGAGACTGCAGAGCCTATGTGTCTATAAGACAGTAAGAAGCTATCAGGAGGGCCAGCATCAGTAGATCAGCCTGAAAGCTCCCATATCTTGGAAGATGTGTCTTTGAGCGTCAGACAGAGACGATTCTTCTGCTGACCTTCTGTTCACCTAGCCTTTCCTGCTCTCGGAGGCTTTCCCTTTCCCATGACAGTAAGGCCTCCCCTCCTTTCCGGGCAGTCTCCAGGGCCTGAGTGATAGGCCTCGCTCACCACCACTGTCCTCCTTCACCTCTTCCTTGCTTCTGGACTCATGGCTCATCTGAATGGCTGCTCTACGGTTCCTGGGAAATGCCAGTCCTTTCTTGCTGTAAGATCTCAAAACCAAGTGTGGGGTTTATCTCTGTACTCACACTTCTCCCTGCTCCCTCTCTGAGCCGAAATACTTCCTATGCAGACATAACTTGACCCTTTCTAGCCCTCTGGTTTTTCACTCATCCAAGACTGCATTCCTGTGTGTGTGTGTGTTTGCTTGTTGGTCATACAGCCCCTTTCCAGGAGGCGAGCTTCAAGCTGCAAGACTCTGTGGTCTCATTGCCCAACTCTAACATCTAGTATGTCTGGTGCATAGTTGGCATGCAGCCAGTAATGAAACACAAGGAAGATGTGCCCACAAATATCTACAGTCACACGATGGTGGTCTGGATCTTAGGACATCCTTGAAGCTGAATCTGGCTTTGTGGCATACAAGAACTGCTAGACGTGACCAAACTGACCAGCTGTTCCTGAAGCTTCTGCACTGGCCACATCAGGAGCCCAGACAGAAAGATCAGCCTGGCTTCCCACTTGCATCAGCATCCCTGCAGGTGCAGATTCCACAAAGACCATTGTGTTGTTTGTGTTTCTGTCTCTACATCAGAGAGTTGATTGCTTTATGGTTCCTTGGAGCTTTTAAGCATAGGGTTATCTTCTCGCTGAGGGAAACTGTGATCATTTTTAACTCAGCTTGTCTTAACTTTATCTTTATCAGATAGACACGTGCATGGACTTACAGGGTAGATACTTCAGTAGGTCTACGCATCTTGTAATGTTTAAGTCAGATTAAACACGTCTCCTCAAACACATTGAATTTCTTTATGTTTAGCAGTTCTTTCTTATAGCTTTCTGAGTTATCATTATCTCTAGTTGCCATCCTGTGTGACAGCCCATCAGAACTTCTCTTCCATAACTGTGACTGTGGCCCATGGACCAACCTCTCCTTCTCTCTTACTCACGCTCTCCTTGGCCTCTGGTAGCCATTGTTCTTGTCTCTCTCCTGTAAGGTCCCTGTTTTCAGACTCTGCAGATGAGTCAGATCAGAAGGCTTATGTCTTTCCATGCTTGGCTTATTACATTAAAAAGAGTATCTCTTCTACTCACATTGCCACGAGTGACATCTGATTATTTGTGTGGCCCAATAGTATTCCCTTATGTATATATACTTTATTTTCCTTTTCCATCTAGAGTGGTTATGATTAATGATGGCCCAGGGAACGTGGGAGTTCAGGTGTCTCTTTGACATGCTGACATTTCATTGGGTACATACCCAGGGGCAGGTTGCTGTGTCACATGAGTTCTGTCTCTATCAGGAATTTCCTACTGTGTGTTTATTACACTGTGTACCAGTTTACACTCCTACCCAGTGTGCAAGGGCTCCAGGTCTACACATCTTCATGAGCGCAGTCATTCTGGTGCTCTCCATTCTTCTTAATGAAGTGGCACTTGTTTGATTTGTGTTTACCCAGTGACTGATGGTGCTGAGCCTATTTCCATGTATGTTCTTGTTCATATATGTTCTTGTTGTTCCCATGTCTTCTCTGGGCTGGTGTCCACTTCTACTGTCCATTTTCAGTCCGGTTAGTTTTGCAGCTGAGTTTTTGGAGTTCCTTGCATATCCTGTGTTTTAGCCTTTCCTTAGATGTCTGGTTCACAGATGCCTTTCTCCTGGTCGATTGGTGGTCTTTTCACTGCTTCCTTTGCCATGCGGAGGCTTACCCATTTGCTGTAACCCTATTGGTCTGTTTGTCTTCGTTTCTTGTGCTTTGGGTGATGTCCCACTCCCTCTCAACCATTTTAATGTTCTGAAACATCCCTCTTCTTGTAATGGAAGATGTCACAGTTAAGAATTTGATACATTCTGAGTTGCTTTTAACCAGTGAAGCAGGAATCCATGGCATCCAATGTATCCAGCGCCATTTATAAAATGGTATTCTTAGCAACCATGTAGCCAATCCTCTGGCCTCAGGTATGTGGCTTGTTTCTGTGCTCTTGCTCTGTTTCTTTGGTCTCTGTGCCTGTTTTGGGGTTGGTCCACACTGCTTTGGTTACCGGAGCTTTACGGTGTGCTTTGAAGTTAGGTAGCATAATACCTCTGGCTTTGTTCTTTTGCTCAAGGTGGCTTTGATGAGTCAAAGCTAGGAGTATAAAGTTCTAATCATTTTTCCTTTATTCTATACAGTCAGCAATTCCTATCTCTAAATCTTTCTGTCTGAGCAGAGAAGCCTTGGGTGGGTGACCTGATCCGGGTTCTGGTTAGAGATTAGTAAGTCACAGGCAGATGGGTGGGAAGTTTGCTCCAGGCACAGGGTGTGCATACATCCAGCACTGAAACATGGGTTCAGATGGAGTACATGGTAAATTCTTTTTGCCTACAGTGCCACGTGATTGCCAGGAACAGATTGTCTGCCTTCCTTCCTTCCTTCCTTCTTGCCTTCCTTCCTTCCTTTCTTCCCTCCTTCCTTCCTGCTTACCCTCCTTCCTTCCCTTCTTCCTTTCTGCTTTCCTTCCTTCCTTCGTTCCGTCCTTTCTTCCTTCCTTCCTTTTTACCTTCCTTCCTTCCTTCCTCCCCCTTTCTTCTCCCAGTGTCATCCATTCTAAAAGTTTTAGGAAAAAAAAAAACAGACACCACACTTTCAGTCGTAAAAGTGGCTGTACAGTACTCACAATATCTGTGCTTAAGGTCTGTTCTGTGTCTCCACAGCCCCAGGACTCAAAGCTCATTTCCCATAAAGCAAGGGTAGAATTTCTGTGTTCTTGGGGATCTGAGTTATTGGGATCAAGAGTGACAATACCCAGCTCTTATAAGCAAAGTACAGTATTGCTTTTTTTTTTAAATTATCCCCTTTAAATAACCTGCTGACATCAAATGTTAGAGGCTCCTCTTCCAGGAGAGTTAGGACCCACTAGGCACCGACGAGAAAGAACAGACACGCTCAGTGCACGCAGAGTTAGGGTCAAGCATACCCTGAGAGGTCACAGAGGCACTGAGAGTCCTAGGAAAACAAGAATTCATCCCGGGTGCACCTGCCCTGCCTCAGAGGGAAACTGAGTCCAGTGGCAGGCGATGCGGGGAAGCACAACACGGAGCCATCGGCACTGCGAAGGGATGAGGGACAGAGGCTGACCTGTGATTCCTCTGGTTCTCTCAGAGCACCACGTAGCAGTAGCAGGGAGCCTGTCTCGAGGTCACATTGTCACCTGCTCTTGCTTTGCTAACACCACACAGCTTTCACTGCCCACCTCGCCCCCATCCCCCCACCTCCTCCTCCCCCATCCTCCCCCGCCCCCCCCCCCTCAGTCTGTTCTCTCGCTCAAGGTGGTTTGGACAGGTCAAGGTTTGGAGGATGATGTTCTAGTCATGGCTTCTCTTTGCACACATCTCAGCATGCTTGGCGTGAGACAGACATTGTATGTCCCTAAGCATACGGATTTTGTGTGTGTAGAAAATGTATTTTCCTGTGTTTGAAGTTTAGTTCCCAGAATTGCAACAAATAATGCAAGTTTTATGCTCTTGCTCAACACACACTTATTTTTTTTTTCAGCACTGTGGGCTTGTCATACCATATGTAGATGGTTTGGGCACAAAAACTCATGACCTGTTCTGCACGGGAAATGTTATAACAGGCTCTTGGATACATCCCAGAAACTTTGACTAGGTTGTTTGGAAATAGCAAACTATAAGGTACTTTTCCCTGCTTACGTTTAAGGGCGCCGTGACAACGTCTGTTCACGCTATCCAGGCTACAGATCTCACCCGGGATTTTGGGGCATGTGTTTTAAATATGATTATCAGTGTTTAATTAATTAGCCTCTTCTCTCATTCTACTCAATTTTTTGCAGTAAGCTTTACCGGACAAAAATAATCTTTACTGAAATTTATTTTAGGTTTTGAAACCAACATGAACCTGACTAGCCGGGATGAACCCAGTTCAACAGATATGGCCTCGGAGACTCAAGACAGAAATGCAAATAACCATGGGACTCAACTCTCCAGTCCTCTGTCTAGTGCCGTCACAGCTGAAAATGGAAATTCTGTCACCAACGGTGAGCCCCTCTACACTCGAGAGTTAGTAGGTCCAAGTCCCTCCAGGACATGGAAATGAAGCAGGCTTGGTCAATGCAAACTGTAGGTAGAATGTAAACTGTAAAGCTCCACCCTGGGCGGCACTGTCGGCTTCTCACCTCAGGCCTAAGGTGCACTCACTGTTTGGTGGCTTTTCCGAGGTTTTGATGGGATATCGATCTGTAGGAACCACTAGAAGGTGCATCTTATACTGGGGAGAACAAGAATGTTCAACCAACATTGTTGAATTAAATGTTTTCACGCAGCTAAGAAATGTGAAGGAAAAGAAGGAGGGGCTGCCAATGACAGACTGGCCTTAGGTTTTCAAGTAAGTCTGTCGCTTAGAAATGGCTGGGCTGCCACGTCCAAACCCAAGTAAACAAACGTTTTCTCTGATAGGGATTTAGTAATAGCTGGTGGAGACAATCCAGCTGTTATTTCCTGAGAATGCCCAGGAGAAACTGACGAAATATCTCTGTTTACTCTGATGAAAGGGGCTAGAGACCCAACAGCACAATCAGCTGCTGGGAGGAGGCGGAGAGGGAACCAGAGGCCTGAATGCTCATTGTTCTTTCCTTTGCGTTGACAAAAGCCTGATTAAGGGGAGAAGGGCGTACGTTGGTCCATGGTTTGAGAGGCTACAGCCCACCTTGCATGAAAGGCTTTGGTGGCAGGAGCTGAGATGGCTGGTTTCCTTGTTCCAGCAGCCAGGATCAGAGAGAGATGGCTTGCTACCGGTGTTCAGATGGCTTAATTATTTCGCCTTCTTATGTAGTACAAGATCCCAGAGCAGGGTGCCATCCACGTTCAGGGATACCATCCTTCTGCGGTTAAATCACTCTAGAAATACCATCCTAAGTAATTCTAAAACTCATTCAAGTTGACAATCAAGATTAATCATGACAGTCATGCTAGCCTCTCAAGGTAGTCTGAGTCCTGGGCTGTCCTCCTATGGGCCTGGGGACACTGGAAAAACCTACTTTTCTGATAACCCTGTGGCTCTAGGCACACAGACTAAGTCCAGGGATCGCCAAGACCATGGAGCGAACAGGACTTGAAGTGCCCATCCCAGAATCAGTTGTATGTACCAGAAGCAGGATCATGGATTAGCTGGAGTTCATTTGAACCCTCAAATTAGACTGGAGTTATAGCATTCACAGGCCCCTGAGAAAAATGAAAGTGAATCTGCTCCCAAGGACAATAAAAGTCTTTTAGGCCTCTTAATATTATTTTTTAAAAAAACAATTTTTAGATGCAAAATCCAACACACAATGTAGATTAATGAGATACATGAGCACAAAAACTCAGAGACAGAACTAGCCATTGTAATTTGCCCATGAGAACTTAAAGAGTCAGAGCAGAGAGACTCGTGCCATACAAGACGTGGATAAAAGGAAGCAAGCCCTGCAGAAGGGGACTTCAACCGTCCAACAGGAGCTGAAAACAAAGCACACGTCACTAAAACAAAGCCCAGCACCAGATGATGTTAAATTTGATCAGACAGTTGTTTAGGCGGACAGTAGGCAGACAGTCTCCACAGCGAAGCACATCCGATTCTAGGAAGAGATTACTGATTCTTGAGAATGATGTGTGTGTCTGCCCTGCACGGTGAGAAAGGTGGTTAGGGTTCTAGGGAAAGAGGGAGTGACTAAATGTGGAATATTTGCCAATGTCCCAGCCCTTGTGAAGCACCCAGGCACAGATCTGACTTGGGAGTCTGTTACAGAGCCCAGCAAACTCTTTGCATATGTCCCAGACATAAACAGTGCTGATGCAAACACTCGGGGCAATGCTTCTCTGCACTCAATTCATGAACTGTCGGGCTGAGAATCAATTTAGCATCCTTCAGCCGGCGACCAGATGTCTTATTATCCATTGCTATGTGAGATGTCACCCCCGAATTTAGAGAGTTCATGCAGCAAGCAGGGATTATCTCAGATCCGCTAAGGGTCTGGAGGCTGGGTGTAGCTTAGTGAGGTTCCTCACCATTTAGCAGTCAAGGTGTCAGGGAAAAAAAAAAGCCTCTGGCCACCTTAAATCTTGACTAAGGGATGGTTCACACCTAAGATCACTCAATGATCACTGGCAGACCTCAGAAAATTCACACCTAAGTCTATACACACTGACCTTCCCAACGATCAGTTACACAAGACACAAGGGAGTCATCCCCCAAGGACTGTCAGTCTCAATAGTGGCTTCCAGGATGGAAGCCACAGGCTGTCCACAACTAGGGGAGGCATGGCAGCACTCAGCCACATTCTGGGTGCTGGAGGTGAATTACTAAATGCAGCCACACTTCATGCAAGGGATTCCTCAGAGCTGAGTGCCCCGAACACGCTCTGTGAGCATCGGGCAGGTTTAACAAGCACACAGCTGTGATGCTGCTAAGAGGGATCTGAGCCTGTGAGCACCCGTGTGGGCAACACAAACACATCAGGCCAGGTGAGAAAAGTCAGGTAGCAAGCAAGTGACCAGACTGGGGGCACTCAGGAGGACACAGAGGGTTAGTGAGCAGCTCTGTGAAAGAACAGGGTGTCTGCAAAGACTGAACCTCTCACCTCTGTATCAAACCAAAAGCATCGACCTTTGTTGAAAAAAAATTGCATCTCTAAATAATCAGTGGGTTAGAGAACTAGATCCTAATCGGCTGAAAATGGAAGCGTTCTAATTAAACCTCATACAGCCGAAGCTTATGGGGACTCAAGGACCAGGGTGCGGCCAGGGTCTTCATAGCTGAGAATTAGAGCCTGAGGCACAGGCTCTGTGGACGTGTGCTAAAAATGTCAAGAAGCTAGAGACAGCAAACACAGACACCAGGAGAGTGGGGGGGGGGCAACTAAAGATGAAAGTGTGCTCGCCGAAATATAGAAACAAGGAAGCATGAACTGCTCCTCTCCAAAAAGTTACCTTGAAGACATGAGACTAGAAGCAATAAACATCGTACAGCGGTGGCAGAACTAAGCTACACGGGGCCCAGAGGAGCAGATTCCAGGTGTAGAAAGGGGCACTGCTCCTGCTTTCAGAAATCACAGCGGTAGGCGGGGGGCACAAAGGGAGTGTGAACGATCGTGTGCCGAAATATATTTGGAAATGTGAACATAGACAGACACATTTCTATCAAAACTCTAGACAAAAAGCTAAGCAGTCTCTGAATAGTCAATTAATTGACCTTGTAATTGAACCTCTTCCTACAAGGAAGCTTCTAGATCCAAATGCCAAATGTAAAGCACTGAAAGTTATAGAAAAAATACAGAGGGGGAAGGGAGTTTTCACTGGGAGAGAGAAGTGTGTAGACCCAAAGAAATGGTGGGGGGGGATATTAATTAGGAAAAAATTATTTTCCACACATTTAACCAGCTGAGGGTCCTACTCTGTTCATAGACAAAACACAATCAAGTAAAATTTGGCTCAAAGACAACAATCCAGGCACGGCCACACTCAGTGGAGTCTGGCCTTGTCTACACATAGGAAGTATAGGTGAAGACTGAAGACTGGGCCTATGCCCACACATCTTTCAGAATTTTAGGGAACCAGCAGGGCCTGCCAGAGTCTTAAGGATACCTTCTGGGTAGATGCAGGGAAAGGGGAATCTTGGCTTTCAGTGTACCCACTGGTGACTCTTCCACCAGAGTCCAGCGGGTGCCAACTAAGTCGTCAGACAGATGGTCCTGGTTAAGATGATTGGGTCATAGCAGCAGACAGTCATGAATCTGGAAAAAGACGGTGGGGAAGAGGGTGAGGTGTTAAGGTAAGAGAGGGGCCAAGGAGGGTAGGAAGGGAGACTGGCCAGAGTGTGGTATGTCCATGTGTGAAATTGTCGAAGAACTAATGTAATAGACTCCAAAAAATCCTCCCAGGACAGGAAGGACCAAGTCCCCTTTGTCTCAGAGAGCACCTGAGTCCCCAGGGAGATCATTGTGTTCTTGACTGTATAGTAGCTACAAGGCTATATTTCAATCAACAAATAAATCAGAGAAGGAGGGTGGAAGGCACCTTCCCTTCAGCCAAATATCTCATTCACTTCTGTTTTATCAAGAGCATAGTTAAAAAGTGAAGGCTACAACTTGGAAAATGGTCTTATGTAAATATAATGCAGGATGACTTGAACCTCCCAATCTGACAAGTCGGAGCTGATGAACTCAAGCACCGTGAGCTTCCGGTCTGTGATATTTTCCTGGGACTATTAAAATACCCAGTTCCGGGCCCTGTCTGTTGGAACCTCAGGAAGCATCTGTCCATTGACACAAGGGCGCAGCCTGCAAATGAGCCAGTGAGTGCTGGGCAGACAGCCAGAAAAATTCAGTCCTTAGCTTTACAGAGCTGAACAGTTTCCACACATGGAGGCTGGGACTTGCACATGATCATGGCACCTCTGGAGGAGAACAAGATTTTGTTTTATTTTATTGTGTGTGTGTGTGTGTGTGTGTGTGTGTGTGTGTGTGTGTAGATGCCACCTGTGTAAAAGTACCCACGGAGCCCAGAAGAGGGCATCTATTCCCTGGAACATTACTCCCTTTAATACAGTGTCATCCTGCCCAGCTACAAACTCCATATCCAATGCAATAATATCCAACCACAGGGTGGAACTTAACCTTTCACCTTCTAATTTTCTCCTCTTCAAAGGTTGTGATGCAAGGCTATACCAGGACTTTTACAGGGAACCTAGTAGGATGGGGCTAGCACAGAGTTAGTGTTCTGTTAAAAGTATCTGTTCACAAGTTGTGGATGCTGAGACCTGAACTCATGTCCTCTGGCAAAGAGGGAGAACAGCAAGTGTTCTTAACCACTGAACCATCTCTCCAACTTCTGGGGGTGAATTTTGATATGGATTTATCATGCTCATGCCCATAGTACAGTCAATGTCCATTCTAAATAAAGGTTCCAGAAGCAAGTAAATATCTCAAATAATTTAAAGTTCCGAATGAGTCAAAAATAGCACTATTTTCTAGGAAATGATTTCTCTGAAGTGCCAGGATCTGCATGCTACCTCTGTTTCCCAGAAATAATCATGTCTGCTCATTTGCTGAAATACAGTTATGTGTGGCTAATTATAGCAATCACTTACTTTAATTGCCATCCTTTTGCTGATGTGAACACAGACTTGGATACTTTTTTGTGTGTATTTAATTATTCCCAGGACTTGCGGTTATTTATTATGGCATTCGAGAGCCGCCTTCCATGCTAGAATGCTTCAGTTCCATCAAACAAAAATATTGTAAATATAAAGATGTTTATTTTTGTGGCAAACTAGAGATATAAAAAGTTCCAACTAGGACATTTTATGATCAGTGTGGTTTTCTTTCTTGCTGCTCAATGAATATGCATTTTATTGCTGAGCATCAAGAAAAATGGCAATTAAGGTTGGAGTCGTTACATTTGAGCTTACATTTATCTCTTTTCCTTTTAGATGCATTGTATTCTCTCTGTGTGTATAGTCTGTGTTATCTTTGTCCGTAAAGGCTGGATGAGGGAAGGACTGCTGCTCTCATGGCAGAAGCCGACTCTCTGCTCTGTCCCCCTTCTCTTGAGCTCCTGGGACATCAGAACCAAGCCACACAGACCTGGGGGTAGCAGAGTATGGTTTCCAGTCATAACCCAAAGACAGGGAGTCTCGAATAGGGTCCCATAAATTGTGTGTCCGTCTGCATCCTCCAACATTGTTTTTGAAACTGGACAGATTCTTCAGAGCTCACAGTGTTGTCTGATTCTAGTCTGAAGAACCAGAGTGAAGGAAGCAAGCCTCTGCGTCACAAAGGAGAGAGTATTGCCTTCCTCTCTGTTGAGAAACAGAGACCTTCTGAATTTATGTTCAAGTCTCTCTAACTTGGACCTTTTTTATTTAAATGTTCTCTTACTGATGTGGGGACTGCGGGTTGGAAGCCAATGGGCTAGGATTATGCTTTGCCGTGCCCTCCAGTGATGGCTTCCTTGGGGCTTAGGAGGTTGTCTTGCCAGTATCCAAATCCCAGATCTGATGTGATAGCACCCCAACTACGGCCATGGTATGTAACCTTTCACTTCCCAATTTTCTCAACCTTAAAAGGGAGTGATGCAAATGGCTATGTCAGAACTCCTGTGGATGACCTAGTAGGGCAGTGGTAGCCCAGTTAGTGTCCAGTTAGCAGTACCCATTCACCAAAGTTTGCGTGGAGACGCTATATGTGAAATCGACGAGGAGCGTGGTGATGAATTGAATTTTCTGGGCCCCTCAGGCTGCAGCACAAGAAATGTTGAGTTGGAGTGGCATAAACAAACCTCTGGGCCCTCCATGTCCGGCCCAAAGTGAGTAAAACACATCGGGCAAGGCTGAATGAGGCGCACGCTTTCCAGACTTGAGTCCTAGGTCTCAAATCATATTTTCTTTGCATAAATCCAAAGTTCCTATAATAGTTTCTCCAGCTTTGCCATTTTGGGAGGCAAAGTCAGTGAAGCTCTTGCGGTCACACCTGCGTTTCCTTGGACTGTTGGATGAAGATGAGATCATTTATGCCATTTCGCCCCAGATTTCTACGTACGTTCTATGTCCATCCCCCAAAAGGCTTAACTGTAGGTCCTTTATTTTTATTGGTAGATGTTTTAAAGATAGTGAGACTTTTATTTAATAGACTTCAGCATTTTATGTCCTTCTTACATTTTTGTTTTGTTTTGTGACATTTTAAGTGTGTAGTCATTCTAACATTGACAATCAGAGCTCTTAATCCCTTTTATCCCAGCACGGGTTGCGACGTTGGTCACCGTTTTGGAAGACTTGACTGGAAAGGGTATTAAGGGTATTATTTCTATGAAGATCCCTGAACCGTGGGAGGGAGGGATGCTGCACACTCCATAGTCTCTCGTCCTCTATGCCTTGTCCCGTGTGGGGTCCCTGGATAATTAGGTGGTTGCCGTCTCCTGCAGGAAGCGGCTTCTCTCACGAGAGAGGCGTGACGCGCTGATGTGGGTCTAGCAATTGCATCATTGAATTGTCGCAGTGTTTGTTTAGCAGAATTCCCCGTGAAGGTCTGTGACCTGTCTAGGCTAGTACCTAAAGACTGTAAGGCTTTTGATGACTTTGTGGAGACAGTGATGTCTGGACACAGCAGGACAGTTGCCCCTGGGAACTCTCAGCAGTGGCAACAGCACACACAAGGCCTAGACAATCTCAATCCTGACAAAATCCCAGAATGCAGAGAGGAGATGGGGACAGAGCCCCATCCCTAGCAGAGGAGCTGTTGGCATTTCATAGCTGCTGGGAAGTCTTATTTCGTGCTGCGGCTCCTTTTGTATGGACCACATCCCCGAGAGAGAATGAACACAGGTGAAACCATGAAACTGGGAAGGAGGTTAGACCTAGGAGGAACTGGGGTGGGGAGAATATAACCAAAGCACACTTCTTGTGTAAAATTCTCAAGTTATAACCAATCAAATATTATATTGTTGGCACACACACACACACACACACACACACACACACACACACTTAAACTCCTTCGCGTGGCATGGTTCCCAGCTGCTGCTTAGCACCTCTGACTCCCCTCTCAGGAGATTCTAGCAGAACTGAAGTTCTCCCACTGCTGGCCACAGCTACAGAGACCTTCTCTGGCCCACGTATCTCCTGGGAGGGCGTGGCTCAGAGGAGACCCCTCTCTGTCAAGTCTCCCTACTTACCTACCTTTATCCTCACCAGCCCCACCCCTCCCCCCGGCTCCACAATAACACCCACCCTGGCCTGCACCCTCCATCCCTCTCTACTGAGCCCTGCCACAGATCCCAGACCTATCAAGTCCTCAGCAGGTGGGAACTGTCATCCAGGACTTTCATATAAGGTTGTTGTCTTGCATTATTTTCCCCATCTGTCTCACCCCCAACCCGTCCGACCTGATCCCTCGTGTTCCCATACCTCCATCCCCCTCCATTGCCCCCAGTTTACCCAGGAAATATCTCGATGTGGGGGGGACACTTGGGGTTAATGAGAAACCTGCTACCAGGAATCCACAAGGATGACCCCAGCTAAGACTCTTAGCCGTAGTGGAGAGGGTGCCTTCACTGGCCTTCTCCTGTAACCAGATTGGTGACTGCCCTAATTGTCATCAGAGAGCCTTCATCCAGTAACTGATAGAGGCAGATACAGAGATCCAAGCACTGGGCTGAACTCTGTGAGTCCTGTTGAAGAGAGGGAGGAGGGATTGTATGAGCCAGGGGATGTGGGTGTGTGAAGTGTGTGTGTGTGTGTGTGTGTGTGTGTGTGTGTGTGTGTGTGTCAAGGTCACTGTGGGGGAACACACAGAGACAGTTGACCTGAATTTATGGGAGCTTACCAACTCTGGACTGACAGCTAGGGAGCCTGCATGGGACCAACCTAGGCCCTCTGCATCATAGTGACAGTTGTGTAGCTTGGTCTGTTTGTGGGGCTCCTAGCAATGGGATCAGGATATGTCCCTGGTGCTTGAGCTGCTTTTGGAAACCCATTCCCCAAGCTGGAATGCCTCGCCAGCCTTGGTGCAGGGGGAGGAACTCGGTCCTGCCTCACCTGGATGTGCCAGGCTTTGTTCAGATGCCCCTTTGGAGGCCGGTCCCTTTCTGAACGGAGACAGAGGAGGAGTGGATGGGGAGGGGGTAGATACAAGTTAAGGGGAGGGAACAGAGGAGGGGAAACTATGGTAGGTATGTAAAATAATTTAAAAATTAATAAAAATATTGTCATCTCTTCTTAGAAGTCCATAGTGTTCCCAGTTGCCTGCAGAACATTATCATAACCCCAGAAAATGCTCCCAAAGCCCTCTAATATCTGGTTAGCTTCGCCTTCCGATGCCTTCCCCAGTTCCCTGAGATGGACATGCCATTGTCTGAGCTGTTCCTTGTGCAACCTTGGGCCTCCTGGCCTAGCTTGTCTGTGTCCTCAGCTGGGCCAGCAGTTCCCAGTTCACTTTACTAAGACTTTCTTCCCAGTTTGCCCCAGCAGGAAACCTTTTCAGGCCCCTCCCATCAGGATGAATCCCTCCTTTCCTGAGACCCCACCCAGGAATACACACATTTTATGGTCTATGTTTCCCATGTAGTCATATGAAAACACGATCTGAGGTCTCTACCTAACGTTCGCTTCATTGGGACTCACTAAATAGCGCTCACAGCTGAGCTGCATTCATGCACGGACCCCACATTCTTTGTTGGGTGCATGCTTGTGTTCATTTGAGTAGACCATTCTGACCCATTTTTCACAGAGGTGGAGGCACCTCTGTTTTCAGGAGCGTGTGGGCAAATGTCCTTCATGTGTCCCTTCACCATCTCCCAGTGGCATGTGGGCAAATGTCCTCCATGTGTCCCTTCACCATCTCCCAGGTAGGACTCTTTGCTTGTCCCTGCATGAAGGCCATTCTTGTACTCTCCCCAGCCCAGAGTCCATTTCTGCTGTTTTCTAATTAACTGTTAGCCCATTAAGCTGTGGGATTCTCTCCAGTGGGTCCCTTCCTTTCTTCTCCAGCATATTTCTCCACAGCTCAGAGAATGCTAACAATTATCTCTCAAATTTTACCCATTGATTCTGCGGCGAGCATGCTCAACTGCTGCCTTGGTTGCGGACCTGTGATCATGGTCTAAAATCATCTTTCCCTTTGGGTACCAAGAGTCGAGCTTCTAATTTATAAATTGTTGTTCTGAAAGATGGGTCACACTCCGTTTGCCTTTGTCCTCCTGTCTGTGAGACGCTGAGTGCAGATGGTTTGGGGAGGCTGTGGAACTCTTAGATGGTGAAACCTCACTGGAGGGCATGGATCACCCTAGAAGCTCGCCTTGAGGCTTCATAACCCGCCCTCCCTTCCTGCTCATTCTCTGCTTCCTGACTGTGGACTCATCTGATCCATGAGCCTCTTCCTCCTGCCCCCATGCCTCCTCCACCATGATGGACTATGCCTCCTTAGAACTGCGAGACCAAGTAAATCCTTTCTCACCACGTTGCTTCTGTGGGGTCATTTTGTTATAGCAACAGGAGAAGTTACTAGGATATCAGATGAACTGAGCATCTGTCCTGCCTTGATCTTGGCCCTTTGTACCCCTGTCCCCATCCCTCATCCTTCATGTCCTTTGATCAGGAGTCTCTTCTCCACATGGCACCTTATCTTAGACCTGCAGGTTCTCAATTATGTCACACAATTGTTTGATAGGACACCACACCACACCCTCTTCCTGTCCTGCTGGTGATCACCATTGCTCATGATCAGAAGCTGGTCTTCCTCACCACACCACACACCCTCAGTGGCAGAGCAGTAATTACCCATAATCAGTCTTGTCCTGATTTGTAACACTCTTTCTGGGGAAGTGTGAATAAGTGTCTGACTCACCCTAGACAGAAAACTGAACTGCTGACAGAGCAAAGTAATGCCACCAAAATCCAAGTTAATAAACTATGACTTCATTGGGGTTACTTATAGGGGCAAGTATTACTCACAGACAGCTACAGCTCTGAAAACCCACCTAGTCAAAACTAGGACTCTAGAGCTCTCTGCATGAACTATAAGCAGCTCAACAGATTAGACGACCTCCTCTTGGTAGCAGTCCTTACTGCTTATATAGCCTTGGAAATGGATGACCTTGTAAAATTGGTCAGTTTCAGGGACTTCCTAGGACTAGTGAGTTGTTGTCTTCCTGGGTTTTAACCGAATGCTCTTTAGAACTTTCTGAGCCTTAAGGAGCTTCCCGCCAGGGTAGATGTGTCATATTAGAGGAAATTGCTAGGTAAAACGTTGACAGAACCCTTCTACGTGAAAACATGCATACATTTACCAAGAGGGCAGACTGGCCTGCCTCATGTCGATTGGACTCAGACTCTCCCCAAGGAGCTGACACACTCCTGTAATTGGAAAAATGCACAGTGATTTCCTAATGATTTTTAATTTAGGAATCATGTATATGTTTAATCAATTAAACTGTGCTAGTTAATTATGTTTCCAGAGGAGATGAGTAATTGCTTCAGTATTTAAAGTTCTCTTGGTTGAATTCATTCCACTGGGCAGTTATTTCTCTTTTTATCTGTTCATGTTTATTAATCAAGTCACTTGGGGCAGTACACGCCATCTCCATCACGATGGTTCTCAATCATTGTAGGGGAACAGATCTGTCCCCAAGGTGCATTTAATAATGTCTAAAATCATTTTGATTGTCATGAGCCAGGGCGCATTCAGTGAGGAAGGCCAGAGATGTGACTGTTTATGATGCACAGGACAGGCTTAGAACAGAGAAATGTACAGGCCAAATGCCAAGGGTCAGAGACAGGCCTGTGTGTGCAGGATAATGAAGACAGTCATCTGCTGTCCCGTGGGAGGTCTGTGTCCCTTGGAGGAGGGGCGTGTGCGTTTCCTGAAGGTCACTTTTACTTAGTGGTTGGCTGAGAACTGGTAGGTTGTGATTGGCCAGTTTTTCTCCCCTCATGGCCCCACCTGTGCAAGCAAAAGGAACACAGTCACGGTTTCCATGACACCCAGGTGTGCTTCGGTCTCATGTTTCTTCATTCCCCGCTTTCCCTCCATGCTGCCCCACAAATGAAATCCGAACTTTCAGCGTCATCCAGGTGGGAAACAGCCCGGTCTTGTCCTTCTTTCTCCCTAGAGGGCTTTTGAATGGTTTCCAGGCTCTAGGAAAGCCCCCTCCCTCCCTCCCTTTCTCTTAAATCACATCTGCCTTGCTCTAAGTGGTTTGTTGTCAATGTCTCTCTGGCAGTATATCTCCTTGTTTGTTTACTGAAACTGCAAGAGCTTAAGGTATTCCCATCTCGCTGCAAATCCGAATATTCAATAAATAACTGCTATTGCCTGACACTTAAATACATGGAATATGACAGTGTCTGTTTATTAACTAAGTACGAAGTATTTTTTCTTTCGGCAAGGTAATACAACCTCACCGCATCTCTGTGCTGACCCCCACAGGTTTACCTGAGGAAGATGGATGCTCAAGGCTGTGTCTGAGGGGCATGGGGACCTCATCTTTTCAGAGACATCGAGAGAGCCACACCACCCAGGTAAGGGCACTGTGCACTCCTCCATGCAGTAGTGAGTGGAATTAAACCAAGGCAGACAGCCGCTGAGTCATGATCACCTGTCTCCTCCCTGGACTGAGAACTAAGGTTGTTTTCATATCCGTTCATGGTCCTTTGAATAATTTGTCTCTCTTCTTCATCTCAGTTGCCTACAATTTTATACTTGTTTTGGAAAAAACAAAAACACAGTGTCCCAAACAGCTAAAAGCTAGCATATTTTAGTAGAGTATTACAGATATCACTTTTGCTGCAATGCTTTCGAATCAGTAAATGGTGGCAGTGATGATATGAAACCTTCTGACAGGGTTGTGTTTTCTGCATTTGGCCTGGGTTAAAGTAGAAGGTTACAGTGGCTGGAACTTAGAAATAACATCTGGATGCCCTGAGGTCCTGTGGTATGCTGTTCCTTCTCAGAACCTCCAAGCTCTGCATAATCAGCTCCACCTAAGATACTGTATGTAGGGCTGCCAAGAAGGCTCAGTCAATAATGGGTTTGCTTGTGCAAGCAGGAGAACTCAAATTAGACACCCAGGGGAGAAGCTGGATGCTATAGTACATGCTTGAACTTTACTGCGGGGACGGTAGAGAGAGGCAGATTCCTGGGGCTGGCTGGCCAGACAGCCTTGCCTTCTTGGTGAGTTCTAGACCCTGTCTCAAAAATGATCTTGACATCTTCTGAGGGACAGCACTGAGCACCTCTAGCCTCTACATGCATGCTCTCAAACGTGCACATGCACCTGCACACACACATGCCTACAGATAGCTTTCACACACACTCACGTAAGCAGATGCACTCATACACATATGCACACACACAAAACAAACATGCAAGACACTGCTTATTGTAAGACGATGTTTAAATTAAAAATCCTGTGTGCATGTCGTGATTACATGCTCATACTCACCATGTGACCTTGGAAAATGCATCAAAATAAAGATAATTCAGGAAAAAGTAAAACGCCAGTGGTTTCAGAACGCAGAGGAACCCAGGATGGAGTAGTCCTGTCCCAGTGAGGACAGCTTTCGTAGACGTATTTGATGCCATGTAGGCACAGCCTTATTATGAGCTGAAATTTTTCTAAGTAACACTGATGAGGTGGTGTGAAAAAAAATCAATAATTTTAATCTTAGAAATAAATCTCTACAGTAGGCAATCTGCGGAAATCACTTCTACTGATCTATAGGCGCTGGAATGAGAAGAAAATGCTGATTGGTGGGATAATAAATCACCCTAGCCTTGCCTGTGTTCCTGAGAGAGGCATCCACCCTGCAAGCACTCCCGGCCCCCAGTATTCCCTGCCCTGTGTGCACTGTGTGATACTGGGGCCGCCTGTGTCAGAGCTGACGCCTCTATGTTACACACAGTGAGCCTCTGCCCGCTCTGCCCACTCAGCTACCATAATGTGCTACAGGAGCAAGGAGCTGGCTGAAATCAGGTTCAGGGCGTGAGGCCTCTGAATCTTTCTGTTCGTTCATTGGCTTAGCTGGAGAACATGGGGGAAGGTTTGGGGAAGTCTCCATCTCCTGTTTTCAAAGAGGCTTTCTCAGACGTGAAGCCCTTCCTGGAAGAAGTGCCCTCTCACCTCACGCTGTATCCCCAGACATGGGAATCCACACTCTTTCTCTGTTGTACTGATGGTAGGCGCTCGAAGGTGGCAGCAGATTCCTCAGTGCCAAAAGCTGTGTGTGACAGGACACCGTGGTTTAACTGCCACGCGTGCCCGGGATTTATCTCTTCCCTGACATTTATAGAGGAAGTCTGAACGCAGCGAGACACGCCGCCTCTTAGATTTTCTGCCAGAACAATTTCACAGGAATTGCATAAAACACAGTACTGAACTTGCTGGTCCTACAGCCATGGGATTAAGGCGAACCCTCAACGGAATTCCTGTCTAAGGTTGTCTGTGTCTTTGTAATTAGTGTCACCAGTAATAAAAATAATAAAGATAAAATGTGTTCTAAAGAAGACAGAGTTGGTCGCTTTCCAAGGTCAGATGCCAAGTTGAGACCACATACCCTGCTTCTAAAAGGCGTTTAGGGTGAACTGCTAAAGGGAGGTGGGGCATTGTCTCACCTCTTCGTGCACTTGAATCTTTGGTCTGAAGACCACAGTGGGCAGTTGTGATCTTACTTGCTCAGTGCTGATCTTGCTATAACACCCCTCCCATACTTTGATGAGCCTTAAGAAAGACACTCACTCTTTCTTTCTCTGCTTCTACAACAAGGAAAGCACATGTGAGGGGCTCTGAGCAACTGTCCACCGTAGACAGTAGGGAGGAGACCTAAGGCACAAGGGATGAGAAGCATAGATGCAGCCCTTTTGGGGGACTCCCAGGGCGCAGCAGAGGAATGTCATTCGGAAGTCCGCTGCCCACCTGTCCAGCTTTTCTCCAGACTTCTTGGCCTTCTGATTTCGCAAATAGCCCCACCCACTGACAAGGCCCAGGGTTCATTTCTTATGCCTGTACATACACCTGAAAGGCACACTAAGTCCATTGTTACTAGCCATGGAATTCATTTATTTTCACATGAGTCTCCTTTCCAGTGGGTGAACAAAGTCACTCAGTTTATTCTGTTTGGTGCTCAGCATTGAATCCTGAGGGTTGATGGAAAGCATGCACTCTACAACTGATCTGTACTGACAGGCCTTTTCAGTGCGTGTGTGCGTGTGTGCGTGCGCATGTGTGCATGCGTGCATGTGTGCATGTGCTTTCATGCACATGAATGTAGAGATCAGACAACATCTGTCATTCCTCGGGTGCTATCCACCTTGGTGCTGGGCCAGCCAGTGAGTCCCAGATATCTGTCCGTTTGTCTGTCCCCAGAGTTCTGATGACAAGGGCCATCGTGCTCAGCATTTTCTTATGGGTCTAGGGGATTTAAATTCGGGTCCTTTTGCTTGCAAGGGAAGTATTTTATTCACTGAGCTATCTCCCCTGGCCCCATATAAACTTGCAACAGTATCAGAGCTTCCATGAATAGTGCCCGTTCCTTTCCTCGAGATAAATAATACAGTATCTCTCACTGTAGCTTTTTATGAACTTGCAGAAGGCGATGCCTTTACATATGAACAAGGAAAGCTAACTGTCAATTAAAATACTCAAAGATCTCAGACACTGGGTCTTCAGTTGTCCACAGTCCTGTAGAATTCCTGCACGTTGGTGTGTCACTGTGTTGCTATGTCAGTGTGTCCTGTAATGAGCCACAGTAGAATAGTTGCATGGCCCTAGGCATGAATAACACCAGTAATGAATTAGAGCAGAATTGCACATGCTGGGTTTTGGAGGATCTTATAGATGCACAAATAGAAAGGTATTTTGGGGTTTTTTATTTTTGGGGGGCTTTTTTTTTAGGTTAGAGAGGCATTGGAGGCTTATATGGGAATTAGGCAGCATTTACAGGAATAATATGACATCTATCTACTATAGTTTATGAGCTTTGAATTCTTTTCTTCAAGGTTTGTGTTACTTGGCAGGATTTGGTCTCTTAGAGGTTAAAGCTGGGGAGAAAGGCTCAGCAGTGAGCTGGGTGTAATGCTGATAGTCCAGCCCAGAATGACTCCCTCTCCCTCCTCTCCCTCCTCTCCCTGTCTCCGTCCCTCCCTCAAGGATCCTCCTTCCCACTGTCAATGTGCCCACTGCCAAACCAGAGGGCCCAGAGCCTGTCCCAAGAAGCCAGCAGCTATAGGTACACAGAGGACAGCCTGGAAGTGTGCACAGGATGGCAGCAGAGGGAGCACATTTCACCAAGTATCCGCTGTGCACCTTGAGCATGAGCCCCGCCTCCTACACATTGCTGCAGTGCCCACACCGGACCCTGTAAGGGAGATGTTTCTTTCTTCTTCCTGTCGTGTCTTATTTACATTCACATGCTCGCTTTGCACCAAGGCCTTTGCGGTTCCCCTCAGACTCCCCTCCACAGTTAGACTGCTTGCGTTGCTAGCTTTTATTTTCATGGTAGACACATCTGGTCCAAACTTTACGAAACACTTCTTATCATCTCAAGGAACCTGCAGTTACTGTGCGCATCGGCCATATCCAGATACCCATCATTAGAGATCATTGATGGGTTTTGACAAATGCATCGCAGGCCAGCTTCTGCAGCCTTCATAAATACCTTGTCCACCCCGACACGGCCGCTGGTGGAATACCAGACTGGGATCAATAGAAAATCGACCCAAGCCAAGGAGCAAATTGTTACGTGGTTTGTTTTACTGAACCATCAAAGAAACCTTTTTGTAATGTCATGCATCAACAAAATGAAGAATAGCAGGCACTAAATAAACCCAATGTTTGCTTTCTATATTCATTATATTTGTGGTAAGGGCTGCTGAAAATCGTGCTAGCGCAGAATTGAAACGGACTGTCGGGTGAAATAAAGATATGTAGACATGTTTGGATTAAACATCGGGGTGCCTCTAAAGCCCGGGATACAGAAACTGGGCAGGTCTTACAAAAGGAGCTGCCTACCTGTCTGTCCTCATCTGTTCTCTGTCTGTCTGTCTGTCTGTCTGTCGTCTATGTGTCTGTCTGTATATTTATTATCTATGTGTCCATCTGTCTGTCTGTGTGTGTCTGATTATCCATTTTTCTGAGCTATAAGCAGAAGGATACACAGGCTAGGAACTGCCTTCCCACACCCCAGCTCTCAGGGAATCAGTATTCCACACCCGTGACTTACGTGTTGTGTGTGAGAAATGAAGACAGTAAATTACTTTGATGGTTTGAGTGAAATAGCAGGGCTCTCCTCAGGGGCACGCCATGCCCTGCTTAGATAAGTAGACATTTGGGAGGAAAAAAAGGAGATACTTGTGTTTTGTATTTTTGTGTTGTTCTCTGTGTGTGACCTGAATGTGATAAAATTCATAGTCCTTAATATTTAAGATACTAATCATTTGTTACCAATTAGTTGAATTCAATTGTAAAAAAAAAAAAATTAAGAACAAAGATGAGAAATCAGAGAGTGGCCACATGTGCAAAGAAAAGCAGATTTGTGGTGTCTGCACACTGACCACCCTGGGTGGAAAACAAATGGCTAGCCACACACATGTATAGGGAGTCAAGATGGCGCTGAGGACCATTTATAGGCTAGCCACACACATGTATAGGGAGTCATGATAGCGCTGAAGACCATTTATATACCATTGCACTGGTATATAAATCTAGCAAACATAATTGCAATATCAGTTCCAAAAATGTATTTAAATATTTAACTAAAAGTGGAGAAAATAGCTAAAGAAGAATTTCAGATCTGTTCACATGCAGGCATAGATTCCTTTTTAGATTATCTAAAGAGGATAACGTGATACGAGCAGCGTGATGTCTCGTGTTTTAAAGGGGCTCACAAGGAGGATTGCCACGCCTACCATGAACGATCTCTCTCTGGAGTCAGTATTCTAAACACCAGCTAGACTTTAACATAATAGATGGAATCTGCCATGTAGGAGAACTGACTGAATCTAAAAGACCCAGTACCTAGTTGGAATGTGAAAAAAATTGGTGTGTGTGTGTATGTGTGTGTGGGTGTGTGTGTGTGTGTGTGTGTGTTGGGGTATGGGTAGGTATTTGTACATGTAGGTGCATCCATCCAGGTGTATACACACACACACACACACACACACACACACACACACACATGAATGAGTGGGGGTAGAGGTCACTCCACTTTTTTTTTTAAGTATAGGTCTCCTTCTAAACCTAGAATTATTTCAGCTAGCATGAATGGCCAGCATCCCCCCAGAATCCTCTGGTTAACCTGCCAGTTGTGAGGTTCCAGACACACACAGCCATGCGTGCTTGGTTCTCATGAGAGTGGGGAACCTAAACTCAGACCCTCGCACGTTTCCCACTGTCCATTGCCTTAGGCCCATATGATTTTTGATTTTTTAAAAAAAAAATTTATTACGGAATATTATTAACTTTTTCTGTTTAAAGCATGGTGCTTAGTTAAAAACACCACTTCGGTAAGCCTTAGCATTTTGCTGTATTGGATTTAGAACCCTGTTTTTAAAGGAATCATTAGTGGAGTCCTTGATCCCATGCCTCCTGCCAGACCAGAAGTGACTCATCACTCTGAAGTCAGCAGAGCCCTCATCGTCAGCTACACTTTGCCAACGGAATCCATAAATCATACAGTCTTCATAAAATAGCAGCTGACACCGGGCATGCTTTCAGTCTAAATAAATACATTGCCCCTACAGATTGTTCTGCAACTGTTTTTCTGGTTTGATTGACTGATTGGTTGATTGACATTGCTGTAATGTTCTATCTCCTTTTGATACGTTACTGTCTTTTTGATATTTCAGCCTGAGTGTCGGCTGTGGATTCAGGGAGAAAGCTTTAGGACTGAGATGTTGGCCCGTGGGACTAGTGATGACAGGCACATCCTTGCACTTATCAAGCCAACGTGGCTTTTAGCTTCCCGGACAACCTCAGAGGAAACAAACTAAAGGGGACAGGAAGGGTCTAAGGACACAGCTCTGCCCCTGCCTTAAGGGCAGTCTCACCCAAGGCGAAGGGTCCCTCCGTCCTCTCCTCTGTCCTCCAGATGTACACAGCTGCTGCCGTTGTCTGGTGTCCGCTGTGCCTTGGCCCTCAGTTCACCAAAGATGCAGAGATACAGTGATGTTCATTGGCCAGAAACTACCATGTTTTACTGTGAGTCAGTCTGGTCCACTTTGACTCATCCTCATACCCAGTTTTTAAGTAAAGAATGCCTTGAAATTCCTGAGATCATGTCCATAATCTGACAACTTGGAAAACTCTTAAAAAAAAAATCCCATGTTTTTGCTGTTACCAACTGTGCTAGGATGCACCCCTCAGACACGCTACTCATTCTTAATAAGGGGGAGACAGCTCACTGGGGGTCCCAGGAGATGGAGGGCTGAGGTTCGGCTCATGGGTGCTCCTAACTGTGGCCACTATTGCTAACTTACTCCCTAAATATTCCCCCTTTAAAAGTGTTCTCCGTTGGTAGATGCTTAGTTTAATGATTTTCTTCTTGCTGATCTAATCAGTGAGACTTGAGCTGAATTGTGTTTCCCTGGTTCTTGTTGTTCTCATGGACCCTCACAGCTCTGTGTCCAGGTCTGCTCTTTTCCTGCTTCCTAGCAGGCCTCTGTCTTTCTTGATCATGTAAATTTAAGAAATTCTTTATATATTCTGCATAGGGATGCTTTTCAGTTTCATGTATGGCCAACACTTTGCTTGTTCTGTGTTCCTGGTCAGTTGATTATTAATGGATTGCCTATTGGCTAGCCATGATTATCTGTTGAGTATCAATTGGGTAGCTGCAGTTTTCTCTCTCTCTCTCTCTCTCTCTCTCTCTCTCTCTCTCTCTGTGTGTGTGTGTGTGTGTGTGTGTATGTCTGTGTCTGTCTCTGTGTGTGTGTCTGTCTGTCTCTGTGTGTCTGTCTCTGTATGTCTGTGTGTGTGTGTGTGTGTGTGTGTGTGTGTGTAAGCCAACTTTTGATGTTCCTAATAAAAAGCAGTGTCCTCAGTTTCCATCTGAGAACGCCATGCTTCATCATGTTAACGTTTGTAAGTTTTGTTTACATCTTCCTTCAATTAAAAATGGTCCCTAACTCCTCTTGGGACTTTCTCTCTGGCCAATATTGCACCCTTCCCAAATATTCAGAATTCCTGCTATCTGTCTGTTACTGATTCCTGGTTGATCCTGTTTAAGTTGAGAATGCACCTTGTATTATCTCCATTCCCTTAAATGTGTGGGCTTTGTTCTCCCACCCCGGGTGCGGCCTGGATGGGGGAACTTCCTAGTGTTCTGGAAGAGGGAGTATGTATGTACTCTGCTATGACTAAACAGAACCTCCCAGGAGAGCAGCCAGATCCAGCCACCAAGAGGGCTTAGCTCTACCCTCTTGCTTATTTTCCTTCTGTTACTGAGCAAAATTGCAAGTCCTGGCTCTAACTGCAGCAGCACCCACCTGGCCACTGTCTTGCTGGTTCTGCCTCCTATTCTGGAAGGTCTGGTTTGGGCCATGAGGTGTCAGTATGATGTCCCTTTCTTTCACTTGGGACCCTTCCTTCTTGTGAGGTTCCCTAGTCTGGAACTGGGCCGTTTTTCTTCCCATCCTTGCTTGGAAGGTTTAGCTTTTCATCCTGTTCATTTTCTGAACGCCAACAAGACCCCATCCCTAGTTTACATAAACCACATCCTTAAAGTCGAATTAAGGGTGTTCCAGAGGATTCTTGGGGCTGTGAAGCTACCATCCTGACTCTGATGGCTTTCCCCCTTCTGTAACACATCCTCCTCATGACTCATGATGTATTTATTCCTCCTTTTAACACAGATTTATTGTAGATGGTGTTGTTAAGGATCTGATTTTTCTGCAACCTGACAGTTTTCTGATATACCATACACACCTCTTGTGGCTACTGATATGGCTGATGGGAGAATCCATTCTGCTGTTGGCTTTCTGCTTGTCTGCACGGTTTCATTCTATTTTGTCTCGTTTTGCTGTTTCCCTACGGTGACATCTTTTAGATTATTTGAAATACCCTTCATCTTCTGTTTACCTTTACCTCCTGGTTTCTTACCTGCATATCCTTGTAAGTGGTTTTGTGGTTCCCTGCTGATTGGAATAGACATGTACCAAATTTTAGTCTGCTGGGGCCAATCATACCAGTTCTTCACTCCACAACTGCCCTTTACTTCACGGTTGGCCCCATCCATCTACCTGCATAGAAACTCCCTGGTCGGCAGTTTGCTTTCAAAAGCCATTGTCTCCATCTGCTTTCTGTCGTGGTAAGGGCACCATCACCAAAAACAACTTGGGGAGGAGAGGGTGTATTTGGCTCATGCATCCCCTTCCCTGTGGAAATCAGAACAGGAAATCAAGACAAAAACTGAAACAGCAGGCAAGGAGGAATACCGCTTATGGCTGGCTCCCCATGGCTTGCTCAACCTGTTTCCTTATCCAAGGCAGGACCACAGCCCAGGTGTGGCATCCATCACTGATCAAGAGAATGATCCGCAGACTTGTCTACAGGTCAGTCTGAGGGACGCAGTTTCTTCACTGAGGTTCCCTCTTCCCGAACGATCATGAATCCCACTGAGCTAACAAAAACTAGCCAGTACTGTCAAACAAAGAAAAGAAACACATGTGCTGGAGAGGGCTAGCTAGCCACCTTGGCGGTTGCCAGGCTGACCACCCCCAATGCCACCCTTCCTTACTGATGCTCTGACATCATTTCCTGTTGACTGGAAGCCCATTCTGCAATCTTCTTTTCAGTTCAGGCTTCTCTTTAAGTTCTCCGCATTTTTCTGCCCCTCTGTAATTTACAACTTGCTTACTTCCCTGACTGGGCTGATGAATGTTTTTGCATTTCCTTCTAGTTGAATTACTATTCTGGAATGGGTATTCCTGGTGGGTTTTTCATGTCCTAATCCTCTTTAGGCATCTACCCCTGGAAGTTTGTTGATAGACTCAGGGTGGTTAGTCCTCGCCTTCCGGGTCTCTGTCGTTCTGTTTGAGAAAAATCTTTCTTAATATAAAAAAGTTTAAAGTAATTTCTTCTTGCTTTCTGCAAAGATAAAGTTCTCGTTTGTTTTTTACGGGTAGGAACCCAACTGCTCGGGCTTTGAGTTTACAGCCATGTCAGTGGTGATAATTTTCATTTCTCGGATCAGAAAATAGTTGTCACGCTGGCACTGGCTTCTGGAGCCGTGCTAAGAACATTGCCAGAAATGTCGTCTGTGCTTGCTGTGACCTTCCAGCATCTTCTTTAGCGTCATCATCCTTGACACGGTCCCCTTAAGGGCCCATCCCAGCAAACTGGGCCGTTCCCTCTGAGTGCTGTGCTTGGTACTCTGTCACGCAGGGCTCTTTGCTTTGTTCCTTTGTAAGTGTGCACGTGTGTGTCTGTCTCTGTGTATGTCTAGGTGCAGGTGTGTATTGGGGAGGGTACCTCTTAAGAGGTTTGTGTGTGCACACGTCCACATGCATGCACGCACGCATACAGCCCGGTACCGTTGAGGACCAAATGCGTTTTAATTACTTTTGTATTGAAAGCGCACCCCAGCACTCAATAAATCGCCATCTCAATCTAATTATCAACCCAGTGCAGTCCTAGAAGAATTACGGCAAATAAATTGATGTAATATTCTGTCGCTTTATTAAATATTTTTTATTGAGGCCCATGTTAAAGATCCACCAGTAAACTTAGTAAATAGGACACTCACACTCTGTGTTACCAGCTCTGGAAGAGGAGGAATTGAAAAGTCACAGGGCGTAAAGGGTTCCAGAAGATCCCATATGCGGTATTTTTACTTCTGATCATAATCACATAATTATTTAATGCATTTAACCATATTATATTATGCAGCTTAATGCACATGATTATGTGTGTGTGTCTATATGTATTATTGTGGATTGCATAAAATTGTATATTCAGGGATTTGTCTGTTCATTCAGCTATTAGCCAGCAAGTGTCCACAGAGGCTCCTCTGTGCTGGACACAGGCCTGGTCTACTGAATCCCCTGGTCGACAGAATGAATGCCCTTCCTCCCTGCCAGCCCAGTTCCAGCAGAGAGAACAAGCATTTGGTTATAATGAATATTCCGCCAAAAGCTGCATCAACAGGGAAAGCGGAGTTACACTGGGTCAGCAGGAGACCGTGACCCTTGTGGACTGAGTGGAGGCTGCCAGTCAGGGGACCCAGGAAATTGCATCAGGCACAGACCAGCCAGGAGGCCAGTGATGTCTGCTGCTGATGGAAGGGGCATCCAGAGGAGGAGAGCCAGAGCTGCGGGTGCCTGGCAGCTGGGGAGAAGTGATTGCTTGCAGCTTTATTCCATAAAGCTAGGGTTCCCACAGTTAGAATGTAGGCCTAGAGAGAGGAAGGAGGCTGGCTGTGCTGTGTGTTGACTGTCCTCAGAGCTGGTCGGTCAGGCCTTGAATACGCAGGTGAAGAGGCCAGCTAATGCACGGGTGGCCGGGGAGTAGGCTTCGGTTCCTCTGTCTTCTGAGGACAGTGGGTGCAGCCCTGTTGGTCCTGGCTGCTCTCGCTAGCTTGGGCCTTACCTCCCTAGCTCCTCGTTCATAGTTCTGCTGTTCCTCCAAAACTGAACCTGATGTGGTTTTCCACTGTGAATAGACTCTCACATCTCTGCGGTGCCATCGCTGGGAGATAGGTGTGAGCAACACATGTACACGGCTGTTTACACGTCACCCTCACCCAGATGACCTTCCCATCCTTCCGATCTGGCTCAGATCCAACAACCCGGGTTTCATGTTGCCTAAGAACACATTCTCATCCATGTTCCTTCCAACAGTAATTACATAAACACATGAACAAATTACTGGGGATTTTTGTTTGTTTGTTTGCCTTGTTTTGTTTCTCGAGACAGCTCTAGCTGTCTTGGAACTAGCTTGGAAGACCAGGATCACCTCAAACTCACAGAGATCCATCTGCCTCTGCTTCTTGAGTGCTAGGGCTGCCAAAGGCGTGCACCACCACCACCTGGCTTATTGGGGAAATTTTTTTAAAGATATATTTCATTCTCTGTTGTGTGTGTGTGTGTGTGTGTGTGTGTGTGTGAGGGGAGGTGGGTGCGTGCATGTGTGCATTGGTGCCTTCAGAACACAGGGCCTTGGGTCTTCTGGAGATGAAGTTGTAGATGGTTGTGAACTCCTTGACCAAGCTACTGGAAGCCAGATTGGGTTCTATTTAAGAGCTGTATGCACTCTGAACCACTAAGGTATCTCTCTAGCCTGGATAAGTTACTGGTGAATGATAAACTACCTTGAGATCCCTCTCTGCACGTCCTTCACACACCTTGACTTGTCAGATGCACACATGTTTTTGTTGTTGTTCTTCATGAGGCCCCTGGAGGGAGATGGGTCATGTTTAGTGTTTCTAAGTCTTAGAGAATAAACCACAGTTCCTTCTATTTTCTCATGGACTTAGATATATTGTTAACTGATTGATGGAAGGGGAGACCTTTTGGAAGATAATGTGACTAGAACCTGGGAAGCCAGGCTTCGAGGGAGATGTGGATTAACTATCCTCAGGAGGCTCCCTTGGGCTTGTGGCAACTCCCTATTGTTCCAAGAAGATGTGTGAAAGGGGTTTTGACATACGCTCACCTTTTTGTGTTTCCAGGCTAAGACTTAAACTTCTCCATTAGTTTCCTGGGTCTAAGTCACTTAACAGCAAGAGGCCATTACTAGAAATATTTGCTGGGTCTATGCCATCAATCAAGTTTGTTTTGTTACTTTTTCTTCTTTTGGGGGTGTGAGGTGTATGTGCGAATGTGTCTGCATGCTCCCATGTGTAGGTGAACATAGATGTGTGTACATGTGTGTTTGCCTGAATCGTGGTGGATCCCGAAAGTTGACAATAACAGTGTTGTCCTCAATTGCTCTTGGTTGTGGGACATTTGTACACTGTGTGAAAATGTACTGCTGTGATTAGTTTAATACAGAACTGAATGACCAATGGTGAGGTAAGGCAGGAGGTATAGGCAGGACTTCCAGGCAGAGAGAGGACGTAGGAAGAGATAATTGAGGTGCAGAGGAGATATCAATGAGACATAGATAGAGTGAGATATACAGAATGGAAGAAAGGTAAAAAGCCATATGGTAAAATGTAGATCCATAGAAATGGGTTAGTTTAAGTTATAAGAGCTAGTTAGGAACAAGCCTAAGCTATAGGCTTATCAATTAATTAATAAACCTCATGTCGTTATTTTTGAGTTGGGAGCCAAAGAACGTCTAAGAAAACTTGCTTGTAAGAAGCCAAATGGTCCTGTAGCAACTGTGCCACTACAAGATAGTACGCGAGCCAGGAACTAGGCCGGAGACTTTAAAAACACATAGACACACACACACACACACACACACACATACACACACACACACACACACACACACACACACACACACACACACACACACAGAGAGAATGCCAAACTTTATTGTGCTCAGGAGCAGTTTATACAGGGATCCTTCAGCTGCAGACTCATCAGGCTCAGAGCAGCTGCAGGCAAGGTCTCGTGCTCAGTTCACTGCAGCAGGCAAAGGGTCTAAAGCAAGCAAAGAAAGCCAAGGGGCCAGGAGGAATCTGCAGCTCCCAACACTGGTCACATTTCTCACAGTTCTCCATCTTACGTTCTGAGTCAGAGTCTCAGTTGAACTCAGAGCTCACCAGGTAATTAGTCTAACTAGCCAGCTTGCCTCAGTGATTTCTTGTCTCCGCCTCCCAATAGCCGAGTATACAGGGCGCCACCCACACCTTTCTAGCTTTTGAGGGGGTCCTCACACCTGTGGGACAAGCAGGTTTGCCGCTGACCTCTATCCTCCACCCTGGGCTTCCTTGCTTTCAGTTGACATAAAGAAACTTACAGCCTTTTTTGACTTATAACTTGATAGCAGAAAATCAACTACAAATCCAAATTAATGTCTACTGAAATCACAGCAGGAGTTTTTTATAATGTTAATTATAAAATTATTAATTAATGCTCATTATCAGTAAGAATCGTTCTTGATTGTTCAGGATCATTCAGATGTGGAAGGATGCACCTAGGGGCTAGAAACAGCCATGCTTGGTGTCAATAAAACCTTAAGGTACCTTACAGGGAATATCTTCTCCTGTATTGAAACCTGGGGCCACAAAGGAACTAAATCCCATGATAAATGTCTCTGGATTGATGCACAAGCAACTTTTCCTAAATTCGGAGGGACAAACTTTGTTTAGACCAAATCACAAACACCATTTCTACTTTAAGAAACATTTGTTGTTTCATTTGTCTGTTTATTTTGTTTTATATTTTAAGAAATAAGAAACATACATATTTTAATAACCACAGATTTTCCAATGGGGTGTGGTAGCTCACACTTATAATCACAACTACTTGGGAGGCTAGGAACAGAAGATTGTGTGTTTGAGACCAACCTGACGTTTATAGCCTTCCCAAGTCAGAAGAAGGCTGGTAAGAGTGAGGCTTCATCACAAAAGCCAACAAGCAATAACAAAACACCACCTTTGTCTTTGGTCTCATGTTGTGGGATATTTTACTCATTTTGCTTTTAGTGGGGCCCACCACCCTGCACCCAAATAAATCACAGATGGAGGTTTGTCCTTAGTTATGAGCATCCAACCTTAGCTTGGCTTGTTTCTTGCCAGCTTTTCTTAAATTATCCTGACTACTTTTTGCCTCTGGACTTTCTCTATTTTGATATACCTTTCTTTCCTTCTTACTCCATGACTGACTGGGTAGCTGGGTGGCTGGTCCCTGATGTCCTCTTCTCCTTGTTCTCTTGCTCCGGGTTCTCTATCCCTCAGATTTCTTCTTCTGTTTATCCTCTCTGCCTACCAGCCCTGTCTGTCCTTGCTCCTGCCTCACTATTGACTGTTTGTCTCTTTATTAGAACCATCAGGTGTTCTAGACAGGCACAGTAACACAGCTTCACAGAGTTAAGCAAATGTACTATAAACAAAGTCACACACCTGAAAATAATATTCCCCAACATTTCCCCTTTTTCTTTCTAAACAAAAATGAAGTTTTAACTAACGTAGTATGACTACATACAATAAGAACAATTATCAAGTAAAGATTACATTCACAAGGTACTGAATTACAATTCATTTGTGCCTGGTAAATTTAAAGAAAATACTCCATATTCTGTCCTATCTTAGTAAATCCAAAATTTTTTACCTAACTTACTTGCTATTATATCTAAGAAAAGCTGCAACTATAACTATCTAGTCTTTAACTCCATCAAAGGCACCAGAAGGATAAAATATTATTTAAGTAAAGAAAAAGTACATTGCAAATGA
Source organism: Myodes glareolus (assembly GCF_982192425.1). Taxonomy (NCBI): domain Eukaryota; kingdom Metazoa; phylum Chordata; class Mammalia; order Rodentia; family Cricetidae; genus Myodes; species Myodes glareolus. The sequence continues at coordinate 58,025,714 of NC_142048.1, read as the reverse complement.
CTTCCAAAATTTCTATAAATGACAGAGACATCTGACTGCCTGGACATTCACCCAAAGTTCCTTTTCAACATTGGGGCATCCATCTTCAACATACAGGCCTATGATATCTGGCAGACTTTTCTATGAAGTAGGAAATTTGAAAGACTATCCCTCCTATATTGGCAGTTTGTCAGTTACTTTCCTCTGTGTCCTAAAGATTGTCTGGCAGTTTCTCCTGTGAAGCAGGAACCCTGGAGGACCATCCCACCTTTTTCAGTTCAGCAAAGTTCACTGGTCCCTTTCCTGTGTGTCCTGCATGTCCAGTTTATACAACAAACTGTCAATCAGTCCAAGCAAGAGTAGCTTCTTGCCCAAATGGCCAGTCTTGTCACAATGACAGCAAACTCCATAAGGAGTTTCTTCAATGCCCATCAACTCTGAAGTAAATTGATGCTGCCAGGAACAGATGTGTCTCATTGTTATGAAAAATTTTAACAAAATATTTTAAATGCCATATTCTGTAGGTCTTTGAAAGGTTTGAAGACCATCTATCTATCTAAAATATATCTCCATATGATCTGGAAAGCATACCTAGAATATCTACAAATTTTATTGTTATAGATGACTAACTACGGACCTGTGTTTCTTGATTGTCCTATATAGTTCATAGCAATTGTTTCCAAAAAATAAAATTTTATCTTACAGTTTTAAATACATTGCATAGATACAATACCTTAAACAAGAGCAGAAACATATTTAGAGCATATTGTAACAAAAGTAACCTTGAATTAGTATCAATACTCACAAATCCTGTAAACCAGAGTAGAAATGTATGTACAGTGTGTTGTAACAATTGCCTTAAATTTGTATCAATATACAAAAGTCCCTTAAACAAGAATAAAAACTTATATAAAGTGTAACAAAATTAACATTAAATTTATACTCATATACGAAAACTCATGACAGTGCAAAATATCTAAGATTAATCATTGTCTTTTTATCCTGTGTTCCCTATATCCTCTCAATTATAACAAACATCCATGACCCAAAATAACCAAAGACCAACTATATCCCCTTTGCTCTTGGAATGTGAACATTGTATTCTCTAGAGTACTTCCTGCTGAATGTGGTTGAGGTATTTTTAGGGTCCCAGAGAGAAAAGTTTTGAGATAATGACCAAATCCTGGAAAAACCAGTTATAACCTTTGTTGATCGATATCACCAGTCAAGTTTCAGGAGGCCTCCCCTGACCAAACCAGATCCAAATCAACCTGGAACAAATTCACAGCTTTTTGTTTCCTGCGGAAACAAAGCAAAACCTCTTCTCCAAAGCACTTTTGCTTTCCATTTGACAAATACAGTTTTTTACTTTCTTAAATTTAAGACATTTTTAAAATGTCTAGGCTGGTTTATTCCCACAGTCCCTTTCAATTTCAGGTCTCTTAGCAGCTGTCCTTTGCTTCTCAGCAATCAAAAGCAAAGATCCAGACTCCCTGTGTATTTTCCATCTTTATGTGGCTTTTTTTTATATTGCTTTTACTGCCTCTTTAAAGATTTTACTGTATTATTTTTAATCTTATTTGTTTCTATTATTGCCTATACTCTCTTTTTCTTTTTTGCCTTTTGAGAAAGGTTTTCTCAGTAGCTATGGAGCCTGTCCTGGAACTCACTCTGTAGACCAGGTTGGTCTTAAACTCACAGAGATCCACCTGCCTCTGCCTCCCAAGTGCTGGGATTAAAGGTGTGCGCCAACACCTGCCGGCATTTTCTTTCTTTCTTAAAGCCTACTCACCCTGTAAAGCACACTGGAGCCTGTCTAGAGGTTTTTCTGTCTGGACCTCTTTTACTGCGTATCTTTTAGCCTTTTTGATGCACAAGCAAACTTTAGACTATTAAGCTACACCTGGATCCTCTGGGCGCTCTAGCAGCTGACTCCGCCCACTCTCAGGTTGGGTAGTGAAAACAAAGCCCAAAGCTTGCAGCCAGGAACCTGTGACCAGGACAGCATTCATCCTTCCTAGAGCTCTAGAATACCGATGCCTATGCTTTGGCAGACAGTTTTACTTCGGTTTTGTTGATACTTATGTACTGGCAGCTCACGGGCTCGCCAGCAGGCCCAGACTCTTAAAGTAGTTATCTGTCCCTTTCTTTTCTTCCCTCCCTCCCTTCCTCCCTCCCTCCCTCCCCCTCCCCTCTCTCCCATTCACTCTTTTTCAACTTTCACAGGTGCTAGATGGATTTTTAAGTCCCACAGTGAAACGCCAAAATGTTGTAGGATATTTGACTCTTTTGGTTTTTTAGGGGATCTGCCACCCAGCTCCCAAATAAATCACACACAGAGGTTTATTCTTATTATGAATGCCCGACCTTGGGCAAACAAGCTTGGCTTGTTTCTTGCCAGCTTTTCTTAAATTATCCCCATTACCCTTTGCCTCTGGGCTTTTTTCGGTATACCTTTCTTTCCTTCTTACTCCATGACTGGGAGGCTGGGAGGCTGGGAGGCTGGGAGGCTGGGAGGCTGGCCCCTGATGTCCTTCTCTCCTTGTTCTCTTCCTCCCAGAGTTCTCCTTCTATTTATTCTCTCTGCCTCACAGCCCCACCTGTCCTCTTTCCTGCCTCATTATTGGCCGTTCATCTCTTTATTAGGACCATCAGGTGTTTAAGACAGGCACAGTAACACAGTGTCAAATGCATCATAGACAAAAGTCACACACCTGAACATAATATTCCCCAACAGTCTCACATGTCTTGGGCTACGTCTTTAAGATTCACTTAAGCGTACCTTGATTTTATAGTCTATTTTTCAAATTTTATTTTCTGATTTTCTTTCTTCCAGTGTCTTGTTAGCGGCAGGTAGAAATAAGATTTGCATCTGATCGTCAACACTAATATTCAGTGTTCAGACACCCAGGGCATTGCTTTCTTTCAATTTTCATAAATATAAGCACATGCCTCTTCACCTTTGGGTAAATAGTCAATAGAAAAATCAATTCTGAGGTAAATGAACAGCAATATGGCTTCACATCTGAATTATTTACAAAGATTATTTTTATCCTGAAAATGAAAGACATAAGGTAAATCTTGGGAACCAGTTACTCATTCAGAATTAGCTTTGTCCTAGGGAGTGCACATCCATCCATAAGAGTCTGGGAGATCTGGCCAATCAAGCTAGTTCACCCCTCCAGAGCTCTGCTAAGAGCACATCAGGACACGGTTGAAGATGGGCAAACAGGGGCTGGAGCGCTGGGCCTCCTGCAGCCCGCAGACCCCACGTATTTCACCCTGGTCTCAGGGTCACAGGTTTTCTGACTGCCGGTGTCACCGTGTCACCTATGAGAAAGACCATGGGCTGGAGAAGTGGCTGAGTGTATGTGTTGCTTTTGCTGAGGACCTGATTTCAGTTCCCAGCACCCATGGCTTTTATCCCCGGCTGTGTGCTCCAGGCTACACCATCCTTTTCTAAGGATCATTGGTTCTGTCAAGGAAGCTGGTACAGACCTTGTGAGAAAGGGATTTTTTTGCTTGAGGAAAAGCAGCTTCACAAGCTGGTTAGTGACTTTGCACCTTGGCTGTCTCTGTATCTGCATGGTGCATCAGGGACTTGCAGAGACAGATCTCTGAGCACACATGGCTTTATGTCCTTATTACAGGAGCTCCGCTTAGGATATAGATGATGTGTATTGATTTTCCTTTAAATAAAGTAGAAAGATGACAAAAATCACACAAGGATGTGTTCAAATGATGCAAAGCATTTACATTTCTTTAAAAGCAAATCATGAGCACATGCAAACATTTTATTAACATTTAACATGAAGACCCCCAAGCATGTAACAGCTAAACAGAAACACCATGTGTAAGAGGTGTTCAAGGGGGCTGAAGAGAAAGCTCGGCTCAACTGGTAAGAGCCCTGACTGCTCTTGCATAGGACCCAGGTTCAGTTCTCAGCATCTACTTGGTAGCTCACAACCGCCTGTAACTCTGGTTCCATGGCACTCTGACCAAGGCAGGCACCAGGCATGCAGGTGCTCACAGATAGACATGTAGACAAAACACTCAAACACATTTTTAAAAATGATATATTTTTTAAAAGAGATACATAAGTTACTCATAAAATTATGCTTATAGCAAATTTTTCTGACGCCTAAAATTGAAACGGGAAAAGGTCCTCACCCTTTCAGTCTCTGCACAACCTTTCTTGTTTTGTTTGGGTTTTTTTGTTTTGTTTTGTTTTCATTTTTCAAGACAGGGTTTCTCTGTGTAGGCTTGCATGTCCTGGAACTCACTCTGTAGACCAGGCTGGCCTAGAACTCACAGAGATTCGCCTGCCTCTGCCTCTCTCTCCTGAGGGCTGGGATTAAAGTTTTTAAATAGCGTTTGAAACTGTTATAAACAACCACACCTAAATCATATTCACACTGTGACTCCAGCCAGACTCAGTATTTGGGAAGATTCTCTTTTGTGCAAAGAAGGAGGGTCTAGTCCATTCCCTAGGGCTGTTTCCTGGGAGAAGCCCTTTCATTGGATGTTATTTGTTTTATCGGGAATCTCTCAGCGATCCTAGGGAACTTTATCACGTCAAGGGGCAAGCAATGTCACTCTGGGCTCATGCCCCATCTTCACAAGCTACGCATGCATTTCATTTGCCCATCCTTCACCCAGTTCTGACTGGTTAAATGATTGTGAACTATTTTGTGGCCTAGCTCTAGGGTGAGATGCAGCATCCAGCCCTGGCTCTGCTCTGCAGAGGGCGATGGATTCTTCAGGCCAGGCTGCCACTCAGTACAACTTCAGATCCACCATGGCATCATGATGCCTGTAAAGACTGAAGTCCAGGATCATTATGGCCACATATGTAAACAGAGTTACATATGTACGCAGTTACATATGTACACAGTTAAATTTGTACACAGCGTTATATATGTACACAGAGTTATATGTGTACACAGTTATATTTGTTCACAGTTACATTTGTACACAGTTACATTTGTACACAGTTACATTTGTACATAGAGTTACATATGTACACAGAGTTACATTTGTACACAGTTACATTTGTACACAGTTATATTTATACACAGAGTTACATATGTACACAGAGTTACATTTGTACACAGTTACATTTGTACACAGTTATATTTATACACAGAGTTACATATGTACACAGAGTTACATTTGTACACAGTTATATTTATACACAGAGTTACATATGTACACAGAGTTACATTTGTACACAGTTACATTTGTACACAATTATATTTATACACAGAGTTACATTTGTACACAGTCACATTTGTACACAGAGTTACCTTTGTACACAGAGTTACATTTGTACACAGTGTTACATATATACAGAGTTACAGAGCCTCCCTCCCCCTCCCCAGGAAAACCCCTTCTGTGTTATCTCCCTTGTCCAGTTGCTCAGCTTCATCATCTCTAAAAACCCAGATCCTCAGCAAACCTTCTATCAAAGTATCTTTTAACCAAGGCAAATGGTTAAAAACCGAGTTGTGGTAAACAAATCTCTCTTGCTTAGCTGCTCTATCTATGTTGCAGGTATCATGCTACCCAGGGCATTTCCTTAAGTCAGGAAATGGGTTGTGTTTGTCAGGACTTAAGTCAGGACTGGTCCAGGGGCTCCAAAGCTTTGAATCAGAGGGGGTTGCTTTTAATGCCTCGGTCTAAAGATTGCCTCCTGCCTGTAAATGCTAATGACTGTTCTGTGACTAGGGATTAGCGTTTATCTTCAAGCAGGGAAACTGAGGAAGGGTGGATTACACCTGGTGTGAAGTCAGCTGACCCTGAGCTCAGGTGTGGCAGCACTCTTGACCACCTGTAATTTTTTTCTCTCTAAAATGAAATGATTCGCTTTCAGAAGCAAAATATTTTTGTTACCAAAATCAGTTTTCCTTTGAATGATAACATTCAGTTTATCTGAGAAATATCAAGTGGCAGTAAGAGAATCGATGTGTGTTTTACTGTTCTCAGCAGAACATAGGCTTGCAAAGGTGAATAGACACTAGTGCGGGTATTTCTGTGACACTAGGCGGTTTTCAAAATACTTCTTGTCTGTGCAACTGTCCTGAACCGCAGCAGAGTAACACAACAGCACTGACTTGTTATTCTGAGATTCCAAAGCCCTTTTATCACCTATGAGACCAAGATACTTGGGTTTTACAATCTAATAAATTTAATAGATCTAAATGATATTAGCCCCAGAGTGTTTTCCTTTGGGGACAAGCCTCTGAAGATCATAGACTTGAAATCCCTCTGTGTCAAAGGTGGTGCAGAACACCTAAATGCCATTTAGGCATACCCATGAAAATGCTTATTTTTTTGATGAAGACCAATAGTGCTGGCATTCTGGCATCTCTTTTAGGCAGTTCTGCCAGCTCTCCTTTTAAACCTAATAAATTTCCCCCAATCACTAACTCATTTCTAAAATAAAATCTAAGAATCGTTTTGCGGTATTCTCCAAAGGAAGGGTTCGTTCTGAGCTCCAGCTGATTACTGAAAACATCAGTCAGATTTTCACTTATCGGGGAGCCACGGAAAGCCCTTTGCCTGTTGATTCCAAGATAATGTTCCTCTGGACTCTCCTCAGCATTCAAGCCGCCGCTACCCTCATTAAGAAAGAGCTTGCTAATGGTTTGTGTGCATAAGCTTCACATTTTACAATGTACTTGGGAATTTAAGTATTTTTAGTAAATGCAGCAAAGCTTTCAAAAGAGAACCTTCTCCCTCCCCACCAGAAAAAAAAAGGGGGGGGATATTGCTCCATCAATAAAGTGCTTACTGAACAAACATAAGAGACTAGGTTCAACACCAGAACCCACACTAAAACAAACAAACAGACAAACAAAGGAAAACCGGTACAAACGATAGCTTTTTGTCATCCCAGCAAGCTCTTGACCTATGAGAGACTTAAAAACAAATGAGGTGGTGTCTGAGGTTGACCTCTAACCTACACACACACACAGTCACAGGGGAGGACATTGTGACTCCAGCAGGAGATTTGGGACATTTTTTCCATCACGTTCCCTCCCGATGATTCTCATTGGTACCGACAACCACCCACAGTCACCACGGAGACAGGCACCTGTGTGCTTCCGTGTGCGGTGCCGACTTCAAAGCTGTTCCTTTGGAAGGCTTAACATCTGGGAACTTTTTTGGTTGCCATGGGAAATGCTGAAAAGAGCTCATGCTTTAGTGGAAATATAGATGGGCATTTGTGCCTGGACCAGAGAGAAGGAGGGCACAGCCACGGGGAGCCAGGTGCCATCTGCTGAGGGAGACCTGGGTCCTTCTGTTGGGGTTTTGAATTTGACTCTTTGTGAAGAACGTGCCCCTGTGACATCCTTGCCTTACCTGGCTTTCTCATAGACAAACTGGGCATTTGTTACTTTCTTTCTTTTGCTTTAATTCCTGTTTGCTGTAGTTCTGAACCTGTGAACCGCTGCCCCACCAGGAGTCCCATATCAGATAGCCTGCGTATCAGGTATTTACATCACGATTCATAACAGCAGTGAAATTACAGTTATGAAGTAACAATGAGGTAATGTTATGGCTGGGGTCACCACAACATGAGGAACTGTATTCACAGGGTCGCAGCGTTAGAAAGGTTGAGAACCACAGGTTTAATGGTTTGACTAGATTGAGATATGCGTGCGTCACTCTGCGTTCGTGGGTATTTATCGCTTCTATCACTTTCCCAACATTTCCAGAGCCAAGGCTTTAACCTTTCCTTAATCCCTCTGGCTTGTGGAGTTACTGTTGGCCAACCTGTGTGATTCGTGTGTGACTTACAGTCTAGGAGACAGTCCAAGTGCCTAATGGATGTTTACCTGTAAGCTTGCTAATTACAGTGTTTCCGAGCCTTCAATTTTGCTATCTTCCCACCTGAGATCACTTTCTTCCTGCATAAAGAGAAACCTTACTTTGTGTTTCTGTTTGTGAAAAATATCCGAGGACATTCCTGTTTGTGTGACGTCTTTATTTCACTCTGAGTCTTGAAGGCTGTCTCTCAGTTGGGTTGACTTTCCATAATGTTATCCCTGTTACCTTGCTCTCGAGCTTCCTGTATTTCTGTTAGGAAGTCAGCATCTGTTCTCACTGTAGTTACTTTGAATATAAGCATATTTTTCCTTATTGTCTGAAAATGTCATACATATATACAGTGCCTCTTGACTATGTCCTCCTCTCAGTCCCCTCCCCACCTCCCCCGAGAACCCAGAGCCCCCATCACATCTTCCTCTAACTCTGTGTCCTTCTCTTACACGGTTTTCATTTATTTATTTGTTTGCTTGTTTATCTTATCCCACTCGAGCCCGTTAGAGCTGCCCGTGTGAGTGTGTGCGCTTGAGATCATCACCCACCGGGGCTGGTGGGGAGACTCTCCCATGGCCACGCTCCTGAGGAAAAGCGCCTCTCCTTCCTCAACACTGAGTGTGAGCCAAGGAACTTCTATGAGAATACCACACATGGACAGCACATAGGACAATGACCTCCCACACTAGTGGAGGGGAGCTGAGTGATAAGATACACTGGCGAGGGGTCACACTGGTGTCTCACACTTTAGCAAAAGGAGACCAGTCCAGAAGAGGAGACCCTGACTCCCCCTTAACTGGGAGTCTAGACAGCTTTGTTGAGTGATGGGCTGAACAGAGTCAAAACTTGGAACACAGGCTCTAAAGTCGCCCTTTCTGGGTGGCGCTGGGCAAATTAGCACCCTGTGCCTCATCCACAGAGCACCTACTTTTTAGAACTCATAGAAGGAGCCTGGTTCACAGAGTTGCCTGCCCATGATAGCACTCCACAGGGCTAATTCATTCACTGAATAAATTCCATGCCTTCCCCAGAGCCCCCGTTTTCTTGGTTCATTCCAGATGGGTAGGAGCTGCCTGCCTGCCATGGACATCTCCAGCAGAATTATGCCCTGTGCAAGCCATTCTGCAGAACTGCAAAAGTACTAAGGGTCCATCCCGCTTTGGGGACCTTTTCTTCAGATGTGTTGAGATTGCAGTGGGGACAGAATAGTCAGAAGAGTCCAGGAGCCCAAAGAGGCTGACACTGTAGTGTAGACACCGCCTTGATGGCCATTTCCTATGTGATATCCGCACGTTTAGGAAATTCCTTTTGCTAATGACTGCCCCTCAGCGGTGTTTAGGAGACTCTGAGTACAGATCTGACCTTCTTGATCACCTCACATGGATAAACAGCCCCCTCGGGTGTGGGTTTAGGCTTGGACAAGGAGCGCTGGCACATCTGTCTTTCTAGGCAACGTTCTCTGTGTCAGAGTCACATTGTGTGTCCTGGATTCTGCTCTCCGGTTTAACCAGAAGTCATGCTAAGATGGAAGTGGTGAAAGGCATCTGGGGGCTGCGAGATGGGGTGAGCCATCTTCTGGTTTCTCCCAGTTGTTCCCCAGCACTCCTTCTCTGGATTCGAGTATCGTATTCTTTTTTAAGAATTTTTTTTTTCGTGTTAGACTAGCCAGAACATGGTGTCTAAAATGATCTACCCAATAGATTTCCAGCTGCTGGCAGAAAAGAGATGCCGCCTAGCAAGATAACCTCTCTCCCCATGTGCCCAGGCTGAAGTTGGGGTAGCCAAGGGTCAGTTTTCTGGAACCATTGTAAACCAAGGGGAAGCAGCGAACACCACTGAGTATCAGGTGCTGTCTGGCAAAGGCTGGAGCTGTGCCTATGTTAAAAGGCTCACCATCTGAGAGAGTGCCCAGTACCTAGACAAATGTCTCTGCTTCATTGTTCTCACATGGATAATGTGGCTAGGCACCACAGGTGGCAAGTGTGTTCTCAGTCGCAGTTAGCCTTCCTCCAGCGAGCCGCATGCTGGTGCCCGTCTCTTATTACACCCGTGTTTGGGAACTGTTTGGGCATCAGTCTGGCCCAGTCCTCGCAACCGTTCTGAGTAGGAGGGTGTCTGTCCTAGAGCTAAAGTATATGGTTGAGATTGTCCCGTGTGTGCCTGCCGACTGTGTGTGCAGGTGGATGAGGGGTCCTTGTCATGGGGTAAGGCTTGAGAAGTCTTATTTCTAGAAGGAAATTGAGAGAAGAATTAAAGAAAAAATATGTGCTAGCACAGGGGTGTTTGTGAAATCGGGGAATACAGGGCAAGCTGATGCTGCTTTCTCTTGTACCTTTGGGAGGTGCGGGACAAGGTAACTACTCTGTACCTCCTGATGACTGTGTCGCCATCTGTAGGAGGTCATTTCTGACTCCCTAGATTCGTCCTATTTCTGGTGGTCTTGTAGCTGGGGGTTTTGAAGACCACTGACTCTTTGCACGCCAGCCTTGCCCTTCGGCCCCTGGCATTGCTGTCGTAGTCCCCCACTCTGCTCAGCCACCGCGTCTGCAGCTCCCTCGCTTCTTCTCTCCTGCTGCAGGTCATCCACCAGCTGAGGCTCTCTGAGAACGAAAGCGTGGCTCTGCAGGAACTGCTGGACTGGAGGAGGAAGCTCTGCGAGGCCCGAGAAGGCTGGCAGGATGCTCTGCAGCACCCAGAGCCCCGTGCACCTCCACCGCCACCCTGCAAGAAGCCCACACTCCTAAAGAAGCCTGAGGGGGGCTCCTGTACCAGGCTGCCTTCCCAGCTCTGGGACAGCAGTATCTGACGACCTAGACTGTGGGGACATGACTGAGCTGTCTAGTGACTGCAGGCACAGGGCAGGAGGCTGCCTTCTGATGCCTGAGGTCTCCTCTGCAGGCATCTCCACAAAAGCACAGGACACTAATAATAACTACCCAAGACCTCCTCTGTGAGTGTGTGTGCGTGCGCGCGTGCGTGTGTCTATCTGTCTGAGTGTCTGTGTGTGTGCACGCATGCATACGTGTGTGTGCTCATTGGTCCCCTCTCCATTCCTTGGTAGCACACTGAATTTTAGGGCCACACTGCTCCCAGAGAGGTGAGGAGGCATGGAGATGAGGTAGGATGGCCGAGCAGTGGGAGAGGTCCTCCAGGCAGCTGTTTCTAGAACACTCCACATCAGCCACTCTCCCATCAGTGGCTTTTATATGGTGCAGCACATAGGATGTATGGCTCCTTTCCTAGTAGGTGTTTGTGTGTCCTTAGAATTACAAACCAACGATGGTTTTACATGTTTATTGCCGTATTTTATAACTTTACACAACTGGTGTATTCCCTTTCTTCAAAATGCAGATTTTAAAAGATCATTTCTAGGGAATTTTTTTCTTTTAATTCCACATACTTATTTTTAACCCAAAAGCCCCTCAAGGCCCCGGGGAGTGTGTGTTGCCTCGGCTTTAGCTGACCCCTGCAGGAATGCAGGTGAAGAACTAGAGTTTATATTTCACGTTCCTCCACTCGTCTCGGCACCCAGCATTTCCCCTGGGTACATGTGGCTTTGGCGTTCGTTGGTTAAGCTTCGTGTCCCCCCACCAACTCCTCAGCTTGGCATAGATGGCAGGATGTTTATGGTTCAGAACACATGGCTTCACGTTCCTAGCACACAAGAATTGCAGCAGTACTGATAAGCAGGCTGAACCTCATGGGACGGAGCAGTGTCCTGCCCTCCCTAGGAACACTGCATGACTCCCTTGCTGTGTGCCCAACCCGCTGTTGTGCGTGTGATGGCCTTCCTTCTCTGTGTCTCTCTGCCCACTGTCGGTGCGTTCAGAGCAGCGGCTCCCCCAGCCACCTGCCACTGTCTCCTGCCCCTCGGACCGCTTTCTCCACTTCAGCCATTGCTGAGCTACTGTGCCAATAAAAGGGTGCAACCGTGTTGGCTTGTGTTCGTCACTTGTGGTCAGCGCTGTCTTCTGGGGGTTCCTGACTCCTGATCAGGTATGGAGGGGCAATGGGTCACCTGCATCCCACTTTCCTTCACGTTCTGGTCTCTGTGGTCATTTGCAGACCTCAAGAGACACAGAGCCACAGCAAACAAAGCACCACAAGCAACCCCGAAGCAACCACCCTGAGCCCCGCCATAGAGGGGATGGTTGGGATGAGGGCTCAGGGTTGGTGGCACTTGAAAGGACGCTCAAGAAGCTGCCACTCACTGTGTCTAAGAATTAGCTCACCTGGGGACCCCAACCACTCCAGGATATCAGAACAGGTGAAATGAAACATCATAATTCATCCACATTACCTTCCAACAGTAAACGAGGTGTTCGGCTTGCCCCTGGCCTGATCCAGCCAGCCCCTCTGTCTTTTCTTCACTTCTATCTCTCTGAATCCACAGGCTGTGGAGGAGCTCTTGCTGACTACACTCCTTTGGCCTCCCCACAGGATAGAGCACGCGCTGCCAAGAGTGTTCCTGTGTGCAGTGCTCAGACTGTGCTGATGTGGTATTGATTCCCGAAGTGAACTGCCCGGTTTGGGCTGTCCAGAAAATTACCCTAAGGAGATGGACTGGATATTCTCAGAGCTCTTGCTGTTTACCAAAAAGGCCAAGCTCTGGGCTCTCTGGTGAGGGGCAATGGCTGGTTTGCAGGTAGCCATCATTCAATGTGTATCTGTGTGGTTGAGAAAAGGGAGAGAGCCCCTAGGTTGTCTTTCACGAGCCTCTGTCTCTGTTCTCATGACTGTCGTCCCCTTCCTCATACTGTCACCCTGGCCTCAGCAGCAGTGGCTCAACATGGCTCAGTGTGTGGTACTGACAGACACCCATAGGTCATTCTTGTATGAATACTAGAACTGCTGTTAAGAGTTTTAAAGAATCCCCTCAAAAAGCCACCCTCCCATTCTGTCACTCCAGCACGCCACTGTGACTCAGCTTCCTGACACGGTCAGCTTCTTCCATTTCAGGAGACCTTTAAAACCTTCAAAGCAAGTGACGTTGTTCAGACACACAACTCTTGGCACAACTATGTGCCAAGGCTACTGCAGGGAGACCTTCCATGAACGATGGGTGCACGAGCCACGTGTGATCCAAATCACACTACCTTCTCTTCCTCCGGGACCTCTTCAGTCTCTCCACAGGCCACTTGTTGACCTTCAGGGGCCAGAAGCCAAGCCCTTGGAGGCTGTAACTGCCTACTCCTCCATCAGCGTGTGAGGCCGTCTACGCTCGGCTGTCTGCTTCTTGGCTGTGGAGAGAAGTGACCTACACGGTCATTGCTGTGTGTACGATAGAGACTATGGGATTTCCACGATAGGGAAATGGGCAGACTCGCCAGCACCAGCACCATAGTATCCATGACTGCTAGTCATAACAACGGAGATCAAGTCCAGCTCTGTATGCATTGCAAGTCCAGCTCTGTATGCATTGCAAGTCCCCAGCACAGCTCTGCAAGGGGGCGATGCTTTCAGTGCGCAGCGCCCTGACCATTATTTCACACACGCAATATTCAGCTACCCGCAGTTGCAGAGAAAGATGGCGTTTTAATTGCCACCAGACCATAAGGTATGAATTATGATATACTATTAGGCCTGCAACCTTAGGTTTAACAATATAATTGGTAAGAATTATGATGCTATGTTCAAACACTGCCTACTCTATTTCTTTTTTTTAAAAAAATTATTTATGAGGGACCTCTAAAAACTACTATCAAAATGTTTATATTGGGTTAAGATGACTTAAAACACATTTTCCAGAGTGGAAAAATATACCTCATTACTATTCTGAAGTAGTGGTATCTAATTTAGTAAAATTATGATTACATAAATCTACTCAATAAAAGTAACAACCAATTAAAATCCAAGATGGGTGAAAGGCCTTCACATAGAAATATTAATTACTTTGTTTGGACAAAAATAACATATTACAAATTTCCTAGCTTAGGATGATGGCTAGAGTTCTGCCAAAACTCAATGGTTGTCAGATTCCAGCTGGGTATTGAAATCAGTTCTCCTGTCCAGGCAAGCCCCGAGGGTGGGGGCTGGGGAAATGGATCAGTAGGCAATGTGCTTGCCACACAAGCACGGGGACTTGTGTTCACGTGCCTGGGACTTATGTAAAAGAAGCTTGGTGTGGTACTATATGCTTATAACCCAAGTACTGGGGAGACATGGAGAGTCCCTGAGTCTCACTGCTCAGATAGCCCAACCTACTAGGTGAGAGACCATGAATAAGAAGAAAGAGAAGGGGCTGGAGAGATGGTTTAGAGGTTAACACTGGCTGCTCTTCCAGAGGTCCTGAGTTTGATTCCCAGCAGCCACATGGTGGCTCACAGTCATCTACAGTGAGTTCTTGTGCCCTCTTCTGGTGTGCAGGTGTAAATGCAGGCAGAACACTATAAAAGAAAAGAAAAGAAAAGAAAGAAAGAAAGAAAGAAAGAAAGAAAGAAAGAAAGAAAGAAAGAGGAGGAAGAAAGGGAGGGAGGGAGGGAGAGAGGGAGAGAAGGAAAGGAAAACAGTGGGTACCACTAAGGAATAGCCCAAAAGGCTGACCTCTGGCATCCACATGCACATGTGAATGCACACACACACACACACACACACACACACACCTGAGGTTTTTAGATATGGTGTCCCACAGTGGCCCTGCTTACCTTCCTCCTGCACTCTTAGCTGCAATCCTAGCCCACCAATGTTCAGCTGTAAGTTTTTGACAGGGAGTTAATGGATTTGATTTCAATTCCAGTTCTCAGTGAAAGCACTCCTAAATTGGCCAGGGAGGAAAATTAAAACTGTATTCCAGGTAAATTTTAGTGCAAACTTATTTCATCTTTCAAACTTATTTCATCTTTCAAACTGTGCCTAGAGGCACACACAGGGCTGTACAGGGCAGAATGAGAAATTCAGTTTCAGAAGCCTAAACACACACAGCTTTTCCACCTCGTTCTTTCCCGTCCATCCTATTCATAAGCAATGACTAGCTCATAAATTCCACAGTGAACAATGACCTGCTCGGCAAGGTGTCCCTGTGTGTGACAATGATCCCCTTAGCCGGCAGAGCACGGTGGGAGCCAAGATTCAGCCTGGAAAGAATCACTTTTATACTTCTGTCACTTTGCCTAAGTTCTTCAGACCCCTGCGAGGTTCCATTGTGATGGCTTCCACCCATTTCTCTAAAATCCTTCCCTGCCTTGTCAAATCTAAAGAAGATATTTTCAAAGGGTGAGTTTTATTAGAAGCCGATCGTACATCTGTCATCTGTTTTAATTTTTAAGATCATTCTCCAGGGTTTTTGAAGTGTATTTATACGTAAATGTCACCCGCGGGTGCTCCAACACCAGAGGACTGTCATCTGGGTTTTAAGCAGTGAATCGGGACAATGGTTCCAGTTTCTTACAGGAAACTAATTAAAGATAAAGAGGCAATGCATTCATCCCATTGTTGGGGCATCATGGGGGATGCCCCCCATGTCCTCTCTGCCTTTGAGTTTAGCCATTGCAACCCCCTCACCACCAGCCCTCCCCCCACCACAGCCTGTGTGCTGCCTTGCCTTGCTCCAAAGCCCCAGGGAGTATGGACGGTTTCAAACAAGGCAACCAGCGGGCTCACATTCTCCTAATGTCACTATTTGGTGCATAATGTCTAAAGAAATGAGAGAGAATGAGATTATTGATGTAGTATAATGAAGGGCCAAAGCTCAACAGAAAACAGACTAACACCAACTTCAATTTGAGTTTTTGATCTTTAAGATTTTAACAAACAAAGAAGCTGGGAGTCCATGGTGTGTAGTTACTGTTTGCCAAACATTGGTCCTTCTGTGTTCTGAGAAGACATTGAACCTATTTTGGGGGACACATTTTACTTCACTGGAACAAAGTGGCTCATTTGGTGCCTGGAGGAACACACACACGAAGTATGACCCCCATAGTTGGGCTCCCATGAACATATTCAATAAGATCATCTTGTTATGCCCAGACTAACTTCTGAAGAGTCTTGATGACAGAATGCTGTAGATGAAAGTTTCTGTCCCGCCTAGTCCCACAGCTGTTCAGTCACAAAGAAACATGCAGAAGCTTATACTAATTATAAACTGTTTGGCCTATTGCTCAGGCTTATTACTAACTAGCTCTTATGTCTTAAATCTACCCATAATTCCTGTCTGTGTTTAACCACATGACTTTGTACCTTTTATCAGTAAGGCGTTATCATCTTGCTTCCTCTGCTTCTGGTTCATGACTGCATCTCTGCCTTTCCTCTTCACAGAATTTTCCTAATAGATCCAGACGGTAGTGACTCACACCTTTAATCCCAGTACTAGGGAGTCACACACCTTTCATCCCAGCACTAAAAGGGAATGTAAGACAGGAGGAGACAGAGGCTCAGGGCTCAGTCTGCAGGGCGACACCCAGCCTTGGTAGAGGTGAGACTTCTCTGGCGACTTGATTATTTCGCTTTGCTGATCTCCAGCTTGAACCCCTGTAGCTGCCTCTGGGTTTCTATTCGTGCTACAGAATGCCAGGGCTCCTTCTGCTTTTACTGTTGGGGAGTGGCCACTACACAGAAAGAATGCCAGTTGCTTTTCCACTCGGTTTTCTGAAATTCTCTCGGTGACATCTAAAACAGGTGTACTGATTTTGATCTGCATGTCTTTCTGAAGCTCCCTTCTACACACATGGCGCTGGGGCTGGATCTCCTTGTCTGGTGGATGCATTTCCTGTTTCTAGAAGGTCACATTGCCGTGGGGAGGAGGTACAGCGGCAGTGTCCACTCCCTACAAAGGTCACTCCACACACAACTATCTCTGAAGCGGCATCGCCAAGTTTGATGAAGGTGAAATAGAGGGAGCCATAAAATTCTAAAGAAACCACTGGTTTTTCTTAAAGGAGTCATGAAGAGTTTTCTAAGGGCACATTTGTGCTGGCACACAAGGATCGGATTTAAAGGGCAGGCAGCATCTGAATGTTTCTCAGCATGCAGCAACTTCCAGAATGAGAACATTCTGAATTCTGAATGGGAACATCCTTCCCTGCAGTACCTGCTCACTGGTACCATCATTTCTGTTGTCCCCTCAAAACTGAAGGGACTTATGAGATCCCATCTTCTCTAGACTCCGGGATGTTGCTTGGCACACAGCAGGTACCTGTCCGTCATTAATGGCTGAATGAACTGATGGATAAGGGCGAGAGAGAGAGAGAGAGAGAGAGAGAGAGAGAGAGAGAGGGAGCGAGCATTCCCAGGGTATAGACGCTAGCACTTACAGCAGCCTGCCCCAGCCCAAATCTCTGAAGGGTTTTAACACCTAAATCAATATATAGGGCAGAAAGCTGTAGCGGGCAGTCTTCCTAAGCACAGGTGATGATGACATTGGGGTGGCAAACCAGGTCCTGTATGAAGGAGAGCTGCCACCCACGGAAGCACAGAGGCTCTGGGGCCTCCTAAAGGTGCTTGCCTGAGGTGAGCATCTCCCATTTTCTACAACAGAGACAGTACAAGGAAGGGCTCTCTCGGAAGGGTGGCACCCCATTCTATGGTCTAAATATCAGTGCCCCGCTTGCCCTGATACCGCATCTAGAGTCAGTCTCTTTGGGAGGTGGCCAACCCTGAGGTCCTACCCTCAGGAGTGGGGTGAGTAATGTTATAAAGAGGGAGACCCCCGTGTCCTTTCTACGACGGACAGAGGTACATGTACAGGTGCAAGCAGCAGGACTCTATGCATCCTTCCCAATGCCCTCAGGAGGCAAGAGAGTCAGGCTGGAGAGATGGCTCCATGGTTAAGGGCACTGAGTCCTGTTAAGTCCTGGGTGGTTAAGGTCCTGAGTTCAATTCCCAGCACCACATGGTGGTTCACAACGACCATCTACAATGGGATCCAACGCCCTCTTCTGGCACACAGGTGTACACGCAGAACACTCATACATAAAATTAAATAAAGTTTTGGGTTTTTTTTTTTGTTTTTTGTTTTTTTTGTTTTTTTGTTTTGTTTTGTTTTGTTTTTTTGGCAAGAGAGTTACTCGTATCTTTCTTCTTGAAGCAGCAGTTGATTTTAGACTCCACTCTGCTAACTTCCTGTTCTTCTTGCCTTGCTAAAATAATCCACCAATCCGCCGTTCACTCCAGTAAGCCTTGTGGCTCACCCCACGACCCTGCCTCTATAACATCACTTTCTGTCTGTGCTATTTGTCACTATTCGACAGATGCTCATCTTGCACAATTATTTATTCAGTGTGTCTTCTGTGCCCCCAGAGACTGGAAGCTAATAGAGGCTGGAGTTACTGAAATTCTGGTCAGGGACAGAGAAGTCTTGCATGCTCCCCTAGGGAAGGTGGGGATAGACGTCCGCAGGAGTTCCTGGGCACAGAGAACATCTCAGATGGACAGCCTGGGAAACGGAAGACACACCCCTGGAAGATGGATGCCAAGAAAGATGTTGGTAAGAGAGAACAAAGACTCTTAAGAACCCAGTCACATGGGAACAGTGTCTCAAAGAGCCAGCATTGAAGGGCGTGAGCTAACTGACCCTATGCTGGAAGTGCCAGGCCACATG
The DNA here is from genome assembly GCF_982192425.1 of Myodes glareolus. NCBI lineage: Eukaryota > Metazoa > Chordata > Mammalia > Rodentia > Cricetidae > Myodes > Myodes glareolus. The sequence continues at coordinate 58,007,377 of NC_142048.1, read as the reverse complement.
GTTTCTCTGCTACCCCACGACCTCGTGAAGGACTCCTGAAGGAAGTGGTCATGCCAACACAGGCAGGTGGAAACTACCAGTTTGACATACAGAGAAGCCCCACCCCATCTTCTAAACATCTTGTCTGCTAAGAAAAATCTCACTGAGAAGATTAGCTACCCTTTGTTCCAGCCAGTACCCAAGCAGACCATTTGCCACAGACCTTGGCCACCACAAAGGGCTTTCTCCTGCTGGATTCTGGCTATGGATTTCTTACCCCTTTCTGCCAAACTTCTCTCCATAACACTGGCTGTTAAAAACCCAGAGTATTCCCTCGCCTGGTGATGTACACCTTTTATCCTAGCACTCAGGAGACAGAGGCAGGTGGATCTCTATGAGTTTAAGGCCAACCTGGTCTATAGAGCAAGTTGTAATATAGGCCAGGGCTGTTAAACAGAGAAACTCTATCTCAAAAAAGAGAAGCAGGAGGAGGAGGAGGAGGAGAGGAAAACTTTTTTCTGCTTTGAACTTGCAGAAAATTCTGACCTAAAACTTCAGTACTTCAAGAAGCAAAGCGATTGGGTGAAGGTTAAGGTTCAAGGGACTTGTTCCCTGGGACACACCTAGGTCTTGCAGGGTGCTGAGATATTCCTCTGAGGACCTGGCATCAACCCAGTAGGGTCACTGTGTGTAAAGAAGAGCCCCACCCAAGGAAATGCAGCCAGTTGCCTTAACAGAGATCAGAGAGCAATGTGTGGTGCCCACTCTTCCATAGTCATGTGAGCACATGGTGGGAGAAGGAGGTGAAGGACTACTTCACTCTCCCACCTCACTGTACACTCATGCTGTGACCTTCAAATGTTCCTATTCCTATAACAACCCAAGGAAAAAGTGGTCCTACTGACTCCCTAGTTTAGAGACTTCTAGGTCCCCTAGACCAGCAGTGGAGTCGCTGTATCGCTGAGAAAAAAGACAGTTTTCCCTTAGGCTCAGAAGGAATCCTACAGTTAAAACCCATTGTATGTCTTCCTGATGGTGTGCATAAACCGTTCAGCAGGATTCAGACTTTGCCCAAATTGAGACCGAGAACTCTCCGCTAGATAAGAATTCTCTTGGCTGAGGGCAAAGGAGCGCAGAGGAGGTAACGGAAAAAGCGAGCTATAAATACCAGTTGACAAATACCACGTGAGTTCAGAACAAGGACTGAAGTTACCGTCCATATATCTTGCTTATGTTACTATAAAAAGGAACCCCCCCACAATATTAAAAACAGATTCAGCTGAACTGAGGTCCCCATCAGATTGCTGATCCTATCACCTCCGATAAAGAAATGAACCCATGTGGCTTTTGGAAGACTCTTCTGACTACACATCTTTGTGGGAATGTGGTTCCCAAGCCCTGCAGCTCAGTGACTCTGCTAATAACACCATGGTGGGGCTAGAGAGATGGCTCAGAGGTTAAGAGCATTGCCTGCTCTTCCAAAGGTCCTGAATTCAATTCCCAGCAACCACATGGTGGCTCACAACCATTTGTAATGGGGTCTGGTGCCCTCTTCTGGCCTGCAGCATACACACAGACAGAATATTGTATACATAATTAATAAATATTTTAAAAAAATAACACCATGGTGTCATCAAGATGATTCCAAAGCTGCTTCTGGCTGTCATGAGGCTAAGGAGAGCATCAGAAGCCCTGCTGCTAGGGTTGAGGCTAGATCCTCACCAGAAAAGCCAGGAGCTACTGACACAAGATGGAGGTGGCCGGCGAGAATGCTGGGGTTTATAGGTGAGGAGCATGCCCGGCTCTGCAGACACAGGCCTCTGATTGTGGCTTTCACCTGTTGATCACAGAGAACACGAGTTGAGCTGAAGGCCCTCACCAAATGTCAACAGCAAACTGCTCTTTAGGGCTCCCACAGCCCATGGGGACCGGAAGCAGTGGAAGAGCAGTACACCAGGGATACATCGTCATCCACAGCGTACAGTCAGAAAAGACAGAGGAAAGTGTCAGAGACTGCAAAGCCAATCCCACTAAGTAACACAGGCAGGAGACACAAGATGGAGAGGCAGAGGAGTGTGGTCAAATTAAAGCGCTAACCCAGAATGCCAGGATGCTTCTGAGTGTGGATGTTTATTTATGGAAGGGTGAGAGGGCTGGAGAGATGGCTCAGCAGTTAAGAACACTGCATGATCTTCCAAAGGACAACCATCTATAATGAGATCTGGTGCCCTCTTGAGGAAGAGACCTGGTCAGTTGTCCTCATTAACTTAGACCATGAAACCCAGTATGGACAAGTTCAACAGAACCACCATATACAGGCTGCCCATTGCTTCAGCATTGCCAGGCATAAATTCCATTCATTCAATTCTGAGACTTGAATTGGATTTCTGAAAAGAAAGGGAAGGATGAACATAAGCCTATTGAGCTGCAGCTCCACTTGGTGTAGGATATGCTGAGTGTGGGAGCTTGGGGAATCTGACCCTTGATCAGGAGCCTCAGTAGGCTCAGCAATACAGGGGTAGCTGTCCTTATGTTATCACTCAGAGTAAAGGTCCCCACTGGTGGGAAAGGGACTGGTGACAGTGGCTTGTAATGTATGCATATAATAATTACCCCTATTTATCTCATTACAGCCTTCTTTCTTAACTCCTGGGGATCTCTAAATAGCCGAGGGATACACAGCTCTTGCTTTTTCAAATGAGTTCAGACAATCCTCGGTAAAGAACTGGAAACTTGTGCCTGTACCTGTTTGGTGTCACCTGGGGAAAGATGAGAATCACAGAAAAATACACAAAGATAATCAAAGCACAGGAGCCTGTGAAGAGCTATTCATTGCAAACTCTGGCTAGAATGCAGAGATAGCTGGGGGTGGGTATTGAGGACAAGAACTCGTGTATGTAAATCTCTGAGCACAGACCTCAAGTCTCATCATTCATATTACCATTGGAGAGAAGCCTGTTGTCCCAACTAGAAAGTCTAAAAGCGACAGTGTTCTCAACTGAGAGCATAGATAAGGCCAGAGGAAGAAGGAAGCCCACTCGGAGGAAAACTGTGAATTTTAAGAATGCATTCCAATATTTCTAAAACAAGCAAAGAAATACCAGCATGGGCCCACGGCTGGGCTGACACCCCAGGAGAGCTGCTCACTGGATGGAGAATAAAAATTGGCTCAAGGTTGGAAGACACGCGCCATGCCAGTTCTAATGGGGTAAGGCCTGCTAGGAGGGACATCGGGAGCAGAAGGCAGTCTGAAGGGAGGTTAACCACATCAGAACAGCTCTTCCTGAACATGAAGGTCGTAGGAGGGGCGCTCAGCAGAAAGCCCTGCACACTCTCCTGCGGTCTTCCACAGACAGCCTCACCTGTACCTCACCTGTGGAAGGCCAACGGGCCGCTGTGAAATCGAAAACTGATCAAAAACTGTAAAGGAAAATTTAAGGAATTGAGGAAAGTCATAGGAGCAATGTTGTGCGTGAAGGCCCTGAGCAAATGCCCTACTGTGCGCTAAGCAGATGCCCTACTGTGCGCTCACCACCAAAGTCCACAGAGATATAGACAGATAATTCTGCTCAGGTCAGGGTTTGTTGGTTTAAATTTCTTTTTTGGAGTGTGTGTGTGTGTGTGTGTGTGTTTAGATGTGTCAGATCTCCTGGAGATAGAGCTACAGACAATTGTGAGCCACCAGATGTGAGTGCTGGTACTGAGCTCAGTCCTCTGGAAGAGAACCTCTTAACTACTGAGTCGTCTTTCCAGTCCCAAATTTTGATATTTTGTCAATAATAGTCCTCCCTCCTCAAGTTATTGTAAGAAAATGAAAAACCTCCATGTAGAAGGCTGCAACCACACTCTCCACCATAGATGGCGCTGCACCGCCAGGTGAGCTAGAAAGCTCACACGTGTTGGTATTTTTCCACTACTCCCAAGGTATCACCTGGGACTGGGAGCAGTTGACCAATCCAAGAGTGACACGTCCAAAGCAGGGTCTGTTTCCTATATAAGGGATGGGTTCCATCTTATCTGGGTCTCCGCCATGTGGCTTATGCTCTAGCTCCCAAGAGACATAAAGCTTTTCTGCAGAAGGATCCTGTGTCCCGCGTGGTTCTTGTAGGCGAGACGGTAGCACGGGACACCTCCATACTTGCATGAGACAGCAATTTCTTGACACCCCTAGAACATCATCATGGGTATGTACTCACCAAGCAGAAAGCTTGCAGTCGGCCCCATTCTCAAACGTATGCTAGAATTCCAGTCACAAGACCATGATGACCTGGACTTCAGAATAAAATTACCAGCCCAGCACCAAGAGGCCAGGAGATAAGAGTCCCAGCAAAGCGAGAAGCAGAGGAAGGGTCCCTCCCAGCCGGAGAGAAGCTGCCGTGAACTCTGAAGAAGGAGACGAGACTGGAAAAATCACTAATCAAAGGATACTGTGTGACATCTGCAGAAATGTTGCAGCTCCAACACCAGATGCAAGAGCAGCCATGAGGTCCCTTTGATATGGGCAGCAGAACACACAGAAACAACTGGTGAAGGTGCCAGCCTTTGGTGGTCTCACCTAGCTGCCCGCTGTCCTTGCCCCTCATGCCAGCCTGCCTTTGTTGAGAGCTGCCAGCTTCACACCACCCCTCTCCAGACCGATCTCCGTCTCGGGAACAGGAAAGCTGCTCTCCTTTGGATCCGGTGGGAAGCTGAGGCTAGCCCGGGAAAACATGAGTCTTTCAGTCCGACGTTTGCAGCTCAGACAGCTCAGGTGTATTGTTTTGAACAGAGAGGGTCAGCACTAAGGGAGCCAAACCAGGCACTCCCTGGGAGAGTGGCAAAATGTGTCCACCTTATTTCAATCAGCTATGGGTCACCACCAGTGTGTTTCTAGGACATTTCATTACGTCTCATTCCCTACGAAGTTTGCCCACAAGCAGTGGTTTAAAGATGCAGGAAAGAAAGGCCTCAAAAGGAGACAGAGACAAAGCCAGCTCGCGTGCTTTCCATGTCACAATCCCCGCAGCCTGACATTCCGTTCCATCGACGAAGGAACAATATAATGTACAGTCCTGTCACCATGGCTATTAATAACTTGGGTGGCTTCCAGTACCACATGGGGACTGGGAAATATTCCATCTTTAGCAACTGCATCAACGCCGAGACGCCTTCTCTCTGAGACGGTGCCTCCACGTCTCTTGCCACATATGGGGGTTCTAATTCTCCAGGCCCACGGATACTCTGATTCACCCTGATAAGGATGAGCCTGGGACCAGGGCTTCCTGGGACACTTAGAAGCCAGAGAACTCCAAGTTCCCAAACACTCTCTTGGTTTCCAAGCCTAGTTTAAAAAGCCAGTGGGGAAATGTGCAGTGGAGTGACTGGGGAACTTTCATTCATGTAGAGCTGTGATGTCTAGTGGGAACTTGTATTTAAATTTCTCAGCAGCCCTCATGGTTAAGAGGTTAGCTTTATCATCTTTAGCAAACTTTTGTTAATCTAAACAAACAAATGTATAAGAGGAAGAAGGAAGGAAGGAAGGAAGGAAGGAAGGAAGGAAGGAAGGAAGAAGGAGGAAGGAGAAAGAGGAAGAAAGAAGGAAGGTATGGAGGAAGAGAAAAGAAAGCAGAAGAAAAGGGAGGAAGAGACAAAGGAAGGAAAAGGGGAGGAAGGAAGAAAGAAAGGAAAGGAAGGAAGGACAGAAGACAGGGAGGGAGGGAGGGAGGGAGGAGGGAGGGACAAGTTCTCTTGTTTGGATCTAAATTCTTCAGTGGCCACCTGTCCCCTCTCTCCATCCCTTCCCACCATCCTCTCTTCACCCCTCCCTGTTTTCTCTTCGTTCTACTACAAACATAAGAGGTGTCTCCACCTGCTACACAGTCTCTGACTTCTGTTCTTCATAGCCTTAAGTACAGAACATGTCACCTTAGTCAGAGTCACCAGTCACTCTCCCTTTCCACCTGACAGTGATGTCATCTGCGTGTGATGATGCTATCCTCATGTGATGTCAGCCTACATGTGATGGTGTCAGTCCACATGTGATGATGTCAGTTTACATGTGATGATGTCAGCCCACATATAATGATGTCAGCCCACATGTGATGGTGTCAGTCCACCTGTGATGATGTCAACCTACATGTGATGGTGTCAGTCCACCTGTGATGTCAATCTACATGTGATAGTGTCGGTCCACCCAACAGTGATGCCAGTCTACATATGATGATGTCAGCCCACATGTGATGGTGTCAGTCCACCTGTGATGATGTCAGCCCACATGTGATGATGTCAGCCCACATGTGATGGTGTCAGCCCACATGTGATGCCGTTTATTTACCCTGGGATCTTTGCTGTTCTTTTTTAACATAAGAAGCTAATGGATTCTCTGCGGGTTCCTGCTGCAGAGTCATCCTCTGCGGAGCAGGCTTAGGTCTCCCACCATCTGTGATGCTCTTATTCATCTTTGACTTCGTTTAGAAATGAGCTGGGGACAACTCTCTCCAGGAGCATTTCCAGCGCCTTCAGCCTGCTTCCACAGCACACAAGGTTCTGTTCCTCGTGCCCTCAAAATGTCCAGCTATTGCTGTTCTTAACCTGCTAGCCCATAGTCTGTCTGGTCCTTTACTCTCTGTATGCTGGGGTGCACAAAGTCGGATTATCCAACTGTGATGGGGGAAGACATGAACAAAACTATGAATACCAGCTTCACTACAGGAAAAAAAATTCTGCTCTGTTGAGGGGTCAAGGTCTGGATTTCCTTTCTTGACTGAATCAAACAACATACAGACACACATACATACACACCACACACACACACACACACACACAGCTGGGGTACAGGCACAGTTTGTGCACTTGACTGTTTTTAATTCATTTTATTTTAAAATCTGTCTCTCTGGGTTTGTGCAGCTGAGTGCCGGTGCCCACAAAGGCTGGAAGAGAGAGTCAGAGTCCTTGGGTCTGGAGTTACAGGTGACTCTGAACCACTGGACTAGGGTTCTGGGTCCCCGCAGGAACGGTGCACTCTCTGAATTGCTGAGCCATCTCTCCAGCCCCATGCACTTGGATACAAGCTGAGGTTCTCGCAGTTGTATAGCAGATACTTTCCTGACTGCACCAACCCCCAGTCCCTTTAGGAAACAGTCTGGAGGCTTTGGAGAATGTAAACATGTCTCATCATTTTTCTCCAACATCTTTCACCAGGGGAATTGAAAGCAGATGTTTGTCTATGAACACTTAAGTGGCTTTATTTGTAGTAGACCCGGGTTGGAAGGAATCCAAGTGTCCATCTGGAGGCAACAGGACAAATGGCAGGAGAGGCCTGTGATGAAGAACGACTCAGCAACGACAGGCGAAGACTGACAGCAAATAGCCACACAATGCCTCTCAACATAACTATACGGTGGGAAGGAACATGGAGAATAAGCTGCCATTATTCCTTTGACATACAATGCTAGAAAATGCAAATTAGCCAGTGACAGAAAGTGGGCCAGATACCAAAGGACAGAACAGGCACAGGCTGGAAGTGCTGTGGGCACAAGCAAGCGTTGGCAGCTGCTGGGTGTTATTCCGGTGGCCTTGGTGCTTTCAGAAGCATATGCCCCTGACTCAGTCAACCTGTTCCACACTAGCACCTGCGGTCCGCTCCATGTGAATTGTGTGTGAGTAAAGGTACTGCAGAAAGAAAAGAAACAATCACAGGACTTTGGGAGGGATGATCACAAGTGGATACATAGACAGTAGGAGTGTTGAAGTCTTGTAGAGACATTCCTCTTTGTATGTCTGCATCCCTTTAGCTCTTGAAGACTCGTGGCCTGCTCCTGTATCCACAGGGACAGCCATATGACACAGTTCCTCCCAGATTAAACTCTTCCAGCTCGGAGGGAGGCTCCTTAAAACCATGATCTTCTAAGGGAGTGAACCATCGTATCCAAGGGGGTGAAATGTGGCATCCTGCAAGGATTAAGTTTAGGAAGTAAACAACTCAATAGCTTCAGGAAGTCGGTGAAACTGACCAGGTGAACTAGGTGCCTGCCTCCCCAAACTTACACAGTAAAGACTGTTGGGAGACAGTCTCAGATGAGCTGAGCCACCTGGAAGAGACGTCCTGAATCTGCTGAGCTGTGTAGGTAGCTCCTGCTTTCCAGCTTTTGTGAGCTGTCAGGAGCTGGAATGAGCTTTGGGGATGCAGCTGTTTTGAGTCATTTCTGGCCCGTAAATAACCCCTCCCCCAGACTCCGTAAGTATCCACAGCTCATTAGCTCGCCAGTTGAAGTTTTGTGGTATCCTTGTGGTTTCATCAGGGGAGAGTAGATGTTTGTCTACACTGTTTATTTGGCACACAACAGACAAGTGCCACCTAATTCTCCCGACAGTTGGCCTAATGAACAATTGCCTGATCTCTGGGTGGTGTCCAAGGTCACGAGATGACACCTGGCAGAAAGGGAAGTATAGGAGAGAGACCTGGACGCTGGCAGTGTAGGAAGAGGCAGAGTAACCGACACTTACCGTCCACACGTGTGACTAAGGGTTTGCGCTCCTTGTGTGGCCTTAGGCGGCTGTGGGAATCTTTACCACCTGTGGGAAAACACAGCCGATTCAGGGGGAAGTCAGAGCAGAGTCTGGGATGAAAGAGGCAGGTAGAGGGGAAAATGATCCCCAAAACCCAGGGTGTGTGGACGTCACGGGAGAGACCATTCTTAGGCTTTCAGCGTCTGTCTCCATGGTCCAGTCTCTTGGTGAATTCAGTTAGGAAAGGCATGAAAAGTGGTCTTTGTCTTATGGTGTTTGGTTTCATCATCTTCTCTTTCTCTCATACACCTGAGATATATATATATATATACACACACACACACACAAAAGAGAGAGAGAGTGTGTGTGTGTGTTTTATTGAGAGAAAAATCTCACCCACTGACCTCAAACTCAAGGCAATCTTCATATGGCAGCCACCTGTGTGATCTTAGCATTGTAGTTACCTGGATGCTGGGGTTTAGGCGTGAGCCACCACCCAATGAACTTGTAGTTTTAACAGGTACCCTAGTGATATGCTCCATCTAAAATAAGCACTTTATGGAAAACGTTAAAATAATAGAATATTTTTTAAAGAACAAAGACTTTCACATGCCACTCCTGTCACTCATCATTGCCCTGCTAGTCCTTGAGTCTCTACTGCTCTTCTCATCACCCACAAACCCAGATCTCCCCAAGTTTACACCCTGAGCATGTCAGGATCTGGGCGCAGCAGAGCCTGGTGTGTGTGAGGTGATGCCTACAGTCCCGTAAGACAGACCGGGCCCTCTCTTAGGGGTTCTGATTTCAAAGCTCAAAGCCCAGTGGACAGTTTTTCTGCGTATTAGCTACGGACTCTGCCTTAGACATCAGCCTCCTTTCCCACAGCTGTCTAAGCAGACATGAGCCTGACACACGTGTCTATGGAGCCTCTGGGATTTAGTCAAGGTAAGATTGGGAGTTTCACAGATCAATACTGCTAAGTACTCCTTAGCAGGTAACTCTGAAATACAACATACAAATCTGAATGGTTGATTTAAGAGAACTAACTGGTTTCTTGCAAGTTCCTTAGATTAATCCAGGCATTGTTTTTTCAAGTAAAATTCCAATCTTAATAGTTCACAAAGGCATGAACTAATTGGGATCTATCAAGCACAGTCTACAAACACTCTTTAATGGAGCAGAGGGGCACAAGCCAGCAAGGTCTGAAAGGTGGTCAGGAAGGTTCTGGAAACACCCAAAAATGGGAATGCCCTGTCTTTTTTTCTTCCATGTATCATGCTGAAGATAAAACTGGGAATCTCTCTGAAAAGAATCACAGACTCAAAGAAGGATCTGTGTCAGAACCACTGTGGGGGGCTGGCTTTGCATGGGCCTTGTCTTGGTGATGATTTTTCATGGGCCCATTCTCTTCATGTTGAGTCTCCTAAAGGATATTTTTAAAAGATGTTTTCTATGACATGGAAGAACATTTTCCCAACATCCCAGTTAAATCAGCTCTAGGAGTCTTCTTCTACCTGATTGCTTCAAGGGGGCAAGGAACACAGAGCTCAGTGGGCAAAGGGAACCACTCCGGGCACTTTCTATGGAAGGACGTGTGGGTATGGCAGGAAAAGATGCAGTGAAACATGTATGCACTGAGCATGCCCAAGCGATCAAGCAAGAGCGACAATTGCAACACAGATCAAAAGCCTCCAGCCCCCATGTTATTTCTAATTACCAACATGCATTTTACATGGAAAATTACACAAATCCAAATATTCTTTTCTCGGCGCTAAAAATGCTGACTTTCCATTTTACAGCGTTTCAAGGGTGAAGCAAGGCTACAATGAGCTCCAATCCAGTGTAAGCTCCAGGTTTTCTTTGTTCCTGTGTAGACTCCCTGACAGGATACTACGAATGCTAAACAGGATAAAACGCACATTTACATCAAAACTATGGCTGCTTCATTTCCTTAAAATGACTCTTCTTGCCTCGCTGTGTTTAAGTTAGGACTTGAAAGAGAAGTGTATAGATGAGAGAGCCCGGGAAACTGCAGTTCCCGTGAGGCTTTGTGCTTGTCGATTTGTAGATTTCACTCTTTGCTGTTGGTTATGTGTCTGGGAGTTGGGAAGAAGTGACGCTTGTGTCCTGGGGACTGGGGACCGGATGTTGAACCATATTCGGATGTGCTAAGGCAAACGGAGAAAAGTGGGAGTCCTTTCCAGCTCTTTGGTTTTCCAGGTCAGACACCAAAACAAAATCTATGGGGTTGCATCAAGGAACATAGCTGAGATTTTTGGATTAAGGGAGAGAATGCATGTGGCATTGCTCACTACGGGGCTGGGTCATGAGCTACAATAAGGGAAGCTATCATCACCATTGGCAAATCCATGTTACATAAGTCCCATGCTCTCTGTAAATAGAGTATCAGCACAATAGGAACGCCAGCAGCCCAAGGCCTTGTATGGGGTTTGCCTGGCCTGGCCTGCCTGTTTCCACACAGGAAGGAATCCCGGTCTATCATGAAACTAAACATCCAGGTTGGCACATAACCTCACAGCAGGACATGTGAGCGCCAATGGCTGAAAATACTCGACAGCCAAAGCGAGTTGTGTAATCAGACTCTGGAATGTGTGAGGCGTGCAGCACCTGACTGGGCTTGCGGAGGTCCATTTAAAGTCATTCTTCAAAGAAACCCTGCTTGCATCACTGTCCCGAAGGGCGAGTATTGTCTTTCCAAATTAAATGACTCCTAGGCCACTTTCTCAGCAGCGCGATCCTGACCACAGCCTGTGTGACCATTCACAAGGGCTAAGTAAGAGCATGTAGCAGGAGTCAGAAATCCTGACCTCTACACAGGTCAAACCACTTCCCAGACAGATGGGACAAGTACCTTGGTCTGGGCCGAACTTTCATGTTCTTTGCCAAACACAATAGTCAGAGTTGTCGTAAGGGGAATCCTGCATATGGCCATGTTTGGAGAAGCTGAATGCACGCAGACATAATAATTACAGCAGCGACTGAAGCATGTTTATTACTATAGAATCAGAGTGTCTGGAGAAATGCTTAAAGACATGGGAAAGAATGAGGCTGCCTTAAGTTCATTCCATAAGCTATGAGGAAGGGTAAGCCAGGGGAGCCGTCTGTGCCGATTTCTGAATATCTGAGGCTAATTCATAATGAATGGAGACGGATTCAGCTTGTGGGTCTGGAAGGGAGAGCTGCCCAGAGCACCACCTCACTGCCAGAGGTAACGGGCCTCATCTGCCACAGGACCTGCTGCGGAAATGTGGCTTATGATTGTATGAAGTGTCTCTGTCTTATTTTGTTAAGAATGTATGGTTGTATAGGCCCTTGTGTTTTCTTCCTTTGATTTATTTTGTAATTCCCGCAGCATCTCCCCCTTTTGTTTAAGTAAGCATGTAATGTAACAGCAGTTAAGAAAATATCAGTAGCTATCACATATACATTGTGAGATACTAAAAAGAAAGTTCCTCAAGGACCCTGATCACCTATTCTAAAGTGTATGATGTGCTTGCGTGAGGGATAGCGACATCATGTAATTAAGACCTGGTCGTTGTTTTCATTTGGAAGTTGAGCGTGACCACAGGAGATGTGGCTGTGTGTCAAGCTGACGTGGAATGGGCTTGCGATGGCTATTCTTGGTTGTCCACTGGCTACAACTGGAATTAACTAAAACCCAAGTGTCTGGGCACACCTGTGGAGGCTTTCTTTTCTTTTTCTTAATTAAATTATTTGAAATGGAAAGATCCACATTCAATTCAGGTCTTTTGAGCTGGGAAGATCCACGTTAAATCTGGGACACACCTTCTGGTGGCAACCAACATGAAGGGCACGGAAGAAGGGGCTCTCAACTTTGGCCTGTTTGCTCTCTCTCTTGCTCTCGCTGGCAAGCTGGCAAGTCCACCCCTTAACTGGCATCGGCACCTACTTCTTAGAGATTCCGGCATATGCTGAAGACCAGCCGAGACATCCAGCCGGACGGACTGAACAACAACTGTATTCTTGGAACTTCCATGGCTAGACAGCCATTGCTGGACTAGCCTGTAATCGGCTTGCTAGCCTGTGAGTCTTCCTAATAAATCCCGTTTCCTCTCTCTAGATATACCTGTCACAAAGACCTTTCCAGACATCCGAGTAGCACTGTGAGGAAAAGTGAGTCCGGGTACATGGCAGAGCAGTGGAATGTTCTTTCCTGTAAGATGCTAGCTGTAGTTTATTTTTCCTGCGCAGAGCTCTGGACTTGGCAGGAGAACTTGAAGACTGACAGGCTTAGCTGCTGCGGACATTTTCCTTCCTTCTCAAATTGTGATACTTACTCAACTTACTCCTAACCCCACACTGCCGTATCCCTCTACCAATATCCTCCACCATATCTCTTCTCCCAAGCACAACTTGGAAATATTAGAATAACTTGTGTTCTCAACTTGGACTGAGAAATGTCATGTAGAGGCTTCTGCCTCACACGCATGGGAAACGGATGTGTGCAGGTGCAGTATTGGTTAGTGGCTCAAGCTTTTCCCGAGCCTTCGATGTTGCGCTGTGGGTGTGCTGAGTAAATATCACGTGAGGAAATCACATCCACATTCCTGTGGTTCAGGCCCGGAGTTCTTAGAATGAAAGAATGAAGATACGTTTGGAGGCCCAGTGAGATGACTAAGAACACATTGTCCTGAGTTTGGTTCAAACTAGCAATTTTTCTGAATTCACACCTCACATTTCATTTTCATGGATGTGTACTTCTTATCTCTGTCTCTGGTAAAAACGGAAATGTTGAGCACCTGTGGGAACCTTTTCCCGAGAGAACCGTGAGGGGAAACACAGCTTTGTCAGATGGGCTCTAATGGGAATCTTGTGGCAAGCTGTCTGAAGGCCAGAGGATTACAGAGCCGGAAGTGCGGCTCCATCTGGGGCTGTGAACACGTTTCTTCAGGACACACAACACAGTTTCTTCAAAAATAACACAAGCAACGAGTGAGTCAGTGCCTCCACTTTCATTACTTTTGCTGCACTGCCCTAAAACACCATGGCCAAGGTTCCTTATACTGGAAAGCATTTTATTTGACTTACTGGGACTGACATGGACTTTTGAAACCTTTAAAGCCCACCCCCAGTGACACACCTCCTCCAACAAGGCCACACCGCCTAGAATTTCCCAAACAGTCCCACCAACTGGGGTTCAAAGTATTCAAATATTTGAATTGATGGGGGCCATTCACATTCAAAACACTGTACCTAAGGACTAGACATATTTATGTATATGTGTACCATATGGGAAATCCCGACTTAGACAAATTTTATTGGGGGGGTAATCAAAAACTTGAACCCCAACTGGATATTTATTTGTCGAAAAATTACTCCCTATATTAAGTGTGAAATGACTTTGAGGTCACATTTTCAAAGAGACCTAAAAGTCTAAGAGCTCAGATGTATATGTCAAAATATCTACAAGATCAATGATACAATGTCCAAAATGGCTTCAAAATATTGAGGTGTAGTGATATTTCATTTGTAGTTTAATAAAGAAAGCTTGCCTGAGGTCAGTGCAAAGCAGCCACACTAGTCAGCCCTACAGACTAGGCAGTGGTAACTGCAAAGCAGCCACACTAGTCAGCCCTACAGACTAGGCAGTGGTAACACACACCTTTAATCCCAGTCCTAGAAAGGGATATAAAACAGGAGGAGACGGCTCTCAGTCTCAGTCTCATTCTGAGATTCCTGGAGGCAGGGTCGCCATTTTGGACTGAGGTAGAGGTAAGAGCCAGTGGCTGGCTGTTTTGTTTTTCTGACCTTCGGGTTGAACCCTAATTTCTGTCTCTGGGCTTTTATTAATCATGCTACACTGAGGTGGAGTTTGTATGATTGCAATTGAAATGTGATAAGCGTTTTCATCCCATTTAGTTGTACTTTCTGAGGTGCTGTAGATTAGATATTCATGGTTGCTGTTTTAAAAATCGGGGGGGGGGGTGGGTGGGCGGAGTCAGACTGGGCCCCACTCTAGAAGCCTAGACCACTGCACCTGTGCAGAGGCATGTGTCTCTTCTGTGCCCATCTCTTGATCTTTTGCTTTACAAAAATGCAAACCCTATCCCTGGTTCTTAAGGCCTTGTACACAAAGATACGTCTTGAATGCTCTGAAGCCCTCTGTGCACACCATTGCAGAGGGAGAAGACGAGGCTGATGGGAACTCTGCCAAATTTGTATGGTCGCTTTGGAAGCCTGCTACCCTTTCTGGACACTTTCTTGTGGCCAGCAGTTTTAGCAGGGCTTTTGGTGTCTCTACTCAATTAGTCTTCAAACGCACCATGAGGCAGTGTGATTGTCTCTTTCTGAAAGATAAGAAAGCTGGGATGCTGAAAGGTTAATTAAATTGCCCTAAATGACACAAATGGAGCCTCTAGCAGGAGACGGAGAAGAGACTGAGCCAGCAGCCTGAACCCTGAAACACCACAGTCTACTGAAGGTGTACCGGGTATATTCTTAGCTGTTAGCATTTATTATCAACCAGTATTATTGACTGATATTTATTTGAAGCCTTGATAAGCTAGATAAGGAAGCAATCAAGTCACTATTAAGGCGTTTGAGCACACCATCAGGACAGTTAGGTCCTTTGGGCTGAATCATTAACTAAATGCATATTAAGAGATGGCAGGGACTGAATGGGAGGAACTAAAGTAGAGGAGAAGGAGGCAAAAGCAAAATGTCAGGGTCACCTGACTGCCACCAAGCACTCATTGTCCCCACATATGTAATGAGGGGTCACAAGACTATGCTATTGCTCAACTACTGCCCTTGAAGCAAGCTCCCAAAGTCAACCCCAAGAATTCATCAAGATGTGCTGTTACTAGAAACTGTAGGCAGCCCTATGTTGGACACTACGTGGTACTGTGAAGACCAGGGTCCCTGTCCTGAGGTCTTAGTCTCATTATTAAAAGAATTTCTCAAATAGACCCCAAAAGATGCTAGAGGACAGCTTTATTAGACTTTAAGAGAAAACAACGGAGCAAGCAAGTTCTAAATCTCAGCAACACCACGGAAGAGGGACAGGGAGGAGTGAGAAGCCACGCCTGTTGAGTCAGTCTGGTGTCCTTGGCAATGGAGGTTCAGCGAGCAGCCACATGGAAACAAATAGCTATGTGGTGAAAGTGGGGATGACTTATTCAGAGAGAACATGCTTAGACTTTATCCAGAATCAGAAAGGAAGGAAGGAAAGAAGGGAGAGAGTGAAGGTTGTGCTTTTCTGAGCTAGCACTCAGAAAACTGGGCAGACTTAACTGAGCTGTATGGCTGCAGCCCCACAGGCAGCTGCACAAAGGAGGGTTTTAAGGAAGGGAAAGTGTTTTGTCTCAGTAAAGGAATAATTATCCCCCCCCCTTCATTTGTTGCAGGGATTCCACCAGAGAAGATCACTCAGACAAAGTCTATGAGCCAACAGAAAGTCTTCATTTCAGCCCTCTGGAGACTACACCTGGGTATTTGGATCCCAAGTGCAGTCCTGAGACTTTCTCTGAGTCCATATTTAAACAACAAAATGACACTCTGACTGGAAAATCCCCAAGGCTCCCTTCCTGCAGCTGCAAACTAAGCATATAGTTATAAAAGCCAAAATATAGGATTATCAAAATAGCAAAGTCAAGCTGACTTTTGCAGAAAGCCTATATCCTTGGGTTGTTTTTTTTCCCCGGGGTTGTTTTTCTTTTCTTAAGGATACCACACACATACTTTTGAGGCACCAAAATAGCGTCATCATAGTAAACTTATAGCTCATGTCATACCATGTCTGAAACAAGGTTTTAGGTGAGTCAGCCTTCCTAAATGGAAGCCTTGGCCAAGTGATTGACAGGAGGACACAATGGTATTTAATGTTCCAGTCTTTTGAGGATATCAGAACATCATGTCTCCACCCAGGGCCAGGAGTATCCCATTATGGAGGGGTCTATCCTTAGTGGTCTCTAAGGGTCCTGCAACATTCTCTTCTCAAAAGCAGGACCCTAAAATCACATAGAAGATCACTGAAATTGGGGCTTGAGTGTAATTCATTTCTATCATGAGAAGTCAGAGATCTAATTCCAAAACAGTCTACAGGAGTGGATTAGTGTCTCGACTGGAGTCAGTCACACTTCATGTGGATCTTGTAGGCAGGAGAGCTCAATTAGGAGAAGAGATGAGAAGGAATTAGGACCCAGAGATGTTCTCTGCATTCCTGCCCTTCAGCCAGGACATTTCTGGAACCCAAGCTTTTCGGGTCCTCTCTGAAAGCTTGCCCATCCACCTTCTAGCTTCGGTCCTCATCCCAACCGTTCTGTCAACCAAGATTTTGGGAACAGCCACATCTGTGTCTTTGTGCAGATTGGTTGCCTGGTTAGAGCTTTCTGGTTATGGAGCCCTGAAAGATTGTAGATCAAAAGCCAAATTACCCTGAGCTGTCTTTAGTCCTTTTAATAGTTGTATACCACCCACTTTCTGAATCTATCATAAGAATATATTAACTTAGCGGGTGTGCTGGCTAGTTTCATGTCAAGTTGACATAAGTTAAAGCCCTCTGAGAGGAGAGAACCTCAATTAGGAAAATGCCTTCCTAAGATCAGGCTGTAGGCAGGCCTGTAGGACATTTTCAAAGGCCCAGCCCATGGTGGGCGGTGCCATCCCTAGGCTGGTGGTCCTGGGTTCTATAAGAAAGCTGCTGAGCAAGCCACGAGGAGCAACTCAGTGAGCAGCACCCCTCCATGGCCTCTGCATCAGCCCCTGAGTCCAGGTTCCTGCCCTGTTTGAGTTCTTGTCCTGACTTCCTTCAATGATGAATACTGATGTGGAAGTATAAGCCAAATGAACCCTTTCCTCCCCAAGTTGCTTTTGGTCATGGTGTTTCATCACAGCAATAGAAACACGTAGACAGTGACAAGCAACCCCATTGGTCTTGACCAATGCTGGCTGAAAATGTCTTCAGAGAGTATCTGCGGCCAAAAGCAGACATTTTTCTGCTTTGCTGCAATCTGCCTACCTGATGTCCTCATCAGTGTTTTTGATAAATGCCTTGGTTTATGACTTTTTGGTTCTATGACTATGAAAGTTCATGTTCTCACTTCTACAGCAGAAAATTCCATTCTGGGCAATCTGACTTGGTGTTTCTGGGTACCAGAGAATTGGTATTAATCATCTCTTCTTATCTTTGGAATAAGATTTATGTTTTATGCTGTCTTAATCACTGTTCTATTGCTGTGACAAGACACCATGACCAAGACAACTCTTATAAAAAAACAAAGCATTTAATTGGTGGCTTGCTTACAGTTCCAGAGGTTTAGTCCATTATCATAATTTCAGGCAACGTAGTGGTACGCAAGGTGCCTGCTGGAACAGCTGGGAGCTACATCCTGATCCAAAGGCAGAGAGATACTTTTGAAACCTAAAAGCCCACCCCCAATGACAAACTTCCTTCAACTAGTCCACCTGCTAATCCTTCTAATCATTCCATTGAGTTCCATTGCCTGGTGACTAAGCATAAAAATATATGAGTCTATGGGGACTATTCTTATTCAGACCATGTGCTGATAATAAAATAACATTCCAAAGAGCACTGTGGGTCCTGGGGAGATGACTCAGCAGTTCTGAGTGCTTACTGATCTTGCAGAGGACCATCCTAGTCCTGGTCCCAGCACCATGTCTGGTGGTTCACAACCACCTGTAATTCCAGTTTCAGGAACTCATGTGCAGCTGCATGCACATGCAAAACACACACACACACACACACACACACACGCACACACACACAAAGAGAGTTAAAGAGATAGAGAAAGAGAGAGACCAAGAACAGTATGTAAGAAAACTGCTCCTACCAAACTGTTACCTTCGGGTGTTCAGGCACTCTTTCTAAATTGCTATCCTGGGCATCTGCTGATCTGAGCTCCCACCTTCAGGAGGCTGGAAACAGTATATTTCCTTCTAATAGTAATTATTCAGGAAATAATGACGCAATCTGGATTCCTCTCCCTCATCCAGAGTTTTCTTTAGCTCTTAAGACTCTTCTCATTTGCCATTTACTTATTTTGATATCAACCTCTCTCCTGGTCTCCGAATCTAATTAGCCTCTGGGAAATCTACTCATACAATCTGCCTTCCTATCTGCTTTCTGTTGCCGGTGCTGCTGGACACAGCTTGGTCCCCAAGGGGAAGGAGGAAGGTGTTTTTCAATCCTCAGTGAAATTGGCTCAAGGCTGTCCTCTAAGATAAAGTAACTCAGAGCAGAGCTGCTGAGTCAGCTGTGCTGTGTTTGATAATAGCCCGAGAGAGATCGTTCACCGGTGCCATGCTGCTGCCTGGCAGAGAGGCTGGAGGATGTGGCTTCCCTCTCTCTACAGAGAGCCCTTTTCCCAAAGAGGCTACCTGTAAATCTCAGTATCAAACTGTAAGTTTGCATTCTGTTTCCCCTCCAGGAACCCGTTACCAAGAAGGCACACGGTGCCTCTGTGCTTAGCACAGCAGCGAGTGGGGCCAGGGTGCTGTCTCCTGAACACAGAGGCCGTGCTGCTGCTATCTCTCCCAGTAGCTTCAGTCGCAGTGGCCCAGCTGGGGCAGGCCTGAACCAGGGTGTCTGCTTGGGAGAAGGCCCATAGGAAGTTGCCACCATGCACGGAAGCCATGTCTAGTTGAGTCCTTATCAAGATGGTGCCCAGGCCTCCAATCAGGGTAGCTAACTGGTGGGTGACATACAAAAGCAAAGAATATTCAATCCAGTGAATCCTCTTGTTTTATTGAACTTTATTTGAAGACAAATGATGGAAAAGCCGTTCTGAGTTGATGACTTGATTTTTCCTTAATTATGGCGAAGAAACAGGCGGCTTTATTAAGAGTTCTTTATCTCACTAAAGGGCTGCTCTGCAGGAGAGCTGGGCCGATCTCCGCAGGATAGACACAGATGGCTTTCGCATCCCTTCTTTCCCAGTATCTGACACCTTCCACAGATCCAGGGCGGTCTCTGTGGCAGACAGATGCTGTGGCTGAAGCCTCAGCAGGCCCTGATAAGTTAATACCCAAGCACTTTTATCAACTCCCAGGAATCCAAATAGCCATAGAAATATCGACCAATTCTCTTGGCCTTCACAGTCTGAGCTCTGTGACTCCATCTAGACACCATGGCAGAGGGGACTCCTGAATGACAGTCTCTGCTTACACCAGACTGACCCCAAGCACCACCAGCGAGGTAACAGCACTCTGGCGAGGTTTGCTCTAGCTGCAGACACTCGCTGATAAGGAACTGAACGTCTGGCTTCAGCATTCCCCAGCCTGCAATGGGACAGGCTGGCCTGGGAGAAATGTAAGTTCCTGGGGCATCTTCCCTGTGAAAAACCTCAAGGGGTCTTACTCCTGTTTTTCTTTTAAATGTCAGAAAAGCAGGGTTTGGAATAGAACTCAAACCTCGGGGCTTGCTCAAGAGTTTGAAATGGTAAACAAATTAAAAGACTGTAGAATTGTTTTCAGCAATTCTGTACTCCTCAGGTTCCCATGGGACCTGAACAGGGGTCAGCTAAGCTCAAAGTCAGCCTGTGGGGACGGGAGGAGTTTTTCAGAGAGGATAAGCACCTTAGCTGAAGCGAACCTTTGAAGAAAGCCTGTTTGCTCCCTCATAAACGGGAGCCCGAGAACTACCCTGAGAGCCAGCCTCCTCTCCTCTCTACTTCAGAGAAGTGACAGGTGGGTACAATTTAGGTTAATGTCCGTGCAGCTACGTTGTTGGAAATGATCAGCTGATTTACCCAGGGGTGCAGCTGGTTGGAGCTGCTTCTACCTGCCAATGCCAGACAGCCCTGGAGGCCTTTCAGTGGTGTTGACAGTCATGCTGGTCGTGGTTGTCACACGTGGGATGCAGTTTACCCGCCAGGGTGTGCGCGATCTGTCACGGTTTGGCTAAGGGGAGAGAACTTCTTACTAAACAGTTTTGATAGTTTTCCGAGCTGTCTGTTGTGCCTCCTGAAGGCTAAACGCGGTGCTCGCAGAGGTTACCCCGCATAAAAAATTACCTATTTCTTTGACCAGTAACTCAAATATGTTGATAATAATAAAATAATAATAATTATCAATAAAATCATTTCTTGCTTTGGATTGAAATTAATACTGCTGAAAATAGAGAATTTCCTTATTTCGATATTATTTTCATTTCTGGAGGAGACAGAGCAAAGACAGAACAATGTTCTTGTTTCTTCAGATCCGTGCCCGCCCTGGTGAGGAAGCTGATAGTCGGCTCTGCCTTCCCACCGTAACCTCCACTCCCACCCTTAGCTAGCTGCACCCTGGCACCACACTGGGATCCGGAATCCCAAGAATGTGTTTGCGTTTATCCCCCAAACTCTGCTTTACCCAGGGTCCACCCTGGGATTCCATTCTGGTGACTTTGGAACGCCTAATCACTCATTAGTCCGTTCCCACAGTCAGCGTGCAGACTTGTTTACTGTTAAGAGAGAGGGTGGGGAGTGGAGCCTGGGAGTCTGTGTCAGTCGAGTGTCCTGAATAAGCGCACATCTGCAGCGACCACAGCATTCCTGAGCATTTCAGCTCGGGGAATGAAAAACTACGTCTTCTTTCTTCACCTATGGCCCTCCAGAGGCACTCTGGGAAATTTGCCTGCAGAGCATCCAATAACAGCCCTTGGTACTGGCTGGTCCTTGGCTGGCGTCCATAAATGATGAACTGGATTTGTACAGACTGCGCATGTGTGTTTCCTGACGGAGGCCTAGTTCTGGTCATAGCCCTGTACTTTGGCCACTCCGAGTTCTTCGGATGTCTTCGGAAATGGGCCTTCTCACATCACGACTATCTAACACACCAGAAAAAGGCTCAAATCACATACACAGAAATGCTGGTCGGCGTCGGGGGTGGGGGGGGATGGCATCTGCAATCACCACAGGGCGCCGTGAATCCCCCAAACTTCCACATACTTTACTACCGAGAACCACCTGCCTTGGTCCTTTCTTGAAACACTCGTGCAATAATGGCAGTCTAGGGATTGTGTAGATGGTATTGTTTTATTGGAGGCTGGAGTGTGCGCGGTGCTGGCAAGCCATTCAGCAGAGTATAACCTAAGCAAACACACCTAACACCTCTTCCCAATCCTCCTTAACCTCCAGGACTCTAGGACCAAACAGGCGTTGTTGCAGTACTGTCTCACGGTACTTACAAATTCGAACCCAAAAGGATGGACGGCGTTACCTAGGGACCAGGGTAGGAGGGCAGGGTTTAGGAACTAAGAGTTTTAATCTGGCTGGGATGCTAATGTTCTGGTGACCTCAGCCAAGTTCTGTAAATTGTTACTATCTGCAAAGTGGAGATAATGGACAGCCCTGCCCATCCCGCAGGAGACTAATTAGAGAGCTCATTTGAGATTCAAAGTGCTGCGCGGCCCACAGGAAAGTGTTGGGAAGAACAAAGGCGAGGCTAGCTGAGCTCCGCTCCAGCAGTCTGGGGACCACACCAAAGACTCTCCCAGGAATTCCTCTGTTGGAGAACCAGTGTTTGTTAATTAACTGGTATTAGGAAGTCATTGTGGCTACCCGGGGTTAATGGAAAGACTGAACTTGCTGAGATGGGTCTACAGAGGTGTAAATTGAGGACTCCTTTGTTGAAAGAAAAGGAAAGGTCCCTAAGCTAAGCGTCAGACTGCCTGGAGCTAAAGGCCTGGTCTTTCAAACGTCTTCTAGAAATCCGGAGTAGGTTGCTGGGGCTGGGAGCATAGACGTGTTTCTTTTCAGTGTGATAAAAAAAAATAAAAGAAATATTTTTTTTTACTATATCTGAAACAAAATTATTTTTAAGAAATAAAAAAAAATTAATTAAGATGCCTTCAGTAATTCTTTTTTTTTTTTTGAGAGGTCCCTCCATGCAGGGTTTATCGTGGGAGCCCATACACACACAGTTACACACATGCCACCACGACCAAGTCAGTTCTCTAGCAAGAAGCCAGCATGATATTCAGGGGCCCTTCCAGCAGAGCCTGCAGACCACCAAAGATGTGAACGTGAGCTTCCGAGAGTTCCCCAAGCGTGGCTTTGCCGTGCAGGAGGCAGCCAGTGAACACAGAGCAGACGGGGAGCTATGAGGGCCAGGGAGATGCTTGTCTTTTCATTCCAGCTGCCGTTGGCTGGCACAGTCTGCAGAAGCTACAGAGAAAGAGATGTAGCTAAAGATCCCAGGGCCAGGTTCCCTGAGAGGTGTGCCACCTCTCTCCCTGGTAGGAGCCCAGATGTGTACATAAGCAGGTGTGTGAAGCCCAGACATTTCCAACCAGCCCAGGCATTCAGTTGGATGTTGCTCTACAAAGAGTGAAACACCCCACTACAATGGGGTTCAGAATATGCCACCCCAAAACATGGCTTCTATGAATCTGAAGAAGTCAAGAGACAGGAAGGATGCTTGGGCCTCCTGCAATGCTCTTCCCGGAAGCAAAGGACGGAAGTAAAACCTGAGGGAGTCTCAGGAGGCTCTGAGAGCCAGATTGCTGTCTCTGACTGACGTAGAAAAGCAGTTTTTCTATGCTTTCTCAGTCTTGGATTCTGGGGCCTGGTCTGTTGGTGGAGGTTGGTAGGATTAGTTAACCAAGAACCGTTCACATTCCAGAACCAGGTGCTCCACCACCCCGCACCCACCCTGCAGTCATTGCTACAGGCCTATGTGATGCTCCACCACTAATGTTAGCTCCAGCAGGCCTGCCTTTGGCGGCTTGTGTCATCATCAGCCTCAGGTGTGGCACCATTTCCACTGTCCCCACAGTGGCGTATTTCCCTGTGTGGTAGGCGTTCCCCTTGAAAGTATCCATCTCATCACAGCTCTCTCTCGCTCCTATCTTGCTTCTTTGCCTGGTCTATGTCTTTCTGTGTCTGTCTATCTGCCTCTCTAGTGACCCCACTCCAAGACTGCCTTTAGCTCCTTCACTCTCCCCACCCCATAACTTTCTTACATTAGATCTGTTTCATGGAGCATGCTCTCTTAGCTGCAGACCCTGGCCCAGTCTGCCGGAGGTACTCCTCCCCCTCTTTATCATGACATCTAATAGCTTATGCCTTAGGTGCATGCTCCATATGCCCCTATTAAATCTGAGCCAAACCTTGCTCTCCCTCCCTTCTTCTCTCTTTCCCTCCCTCTTTCTCCCTCTCTCTGTCCTTCGCTCTCTCCCTCTCCCACCTTCCCTCCCTCTCTCTTTTTCTCTCTCTCCCTCTGTCTCTCCTTCCCTCTCTCCCCTCTCTTCTTCTCTCCCCTTCTCTCCATCCCCCTCCTTTCCTTCCTCTTTCTTTCCCTCCCTCCCTCCATCTGTCTCCCTCCCTTTCTCTCCCTCCTTTCTTACTTCCCTTTCTCTCTCTTTCCCTCTCTCCCCCTCTCTCTCTCCTTCCCTCTCTCCCTTCTCCCTTTCTCCCTCCCTCCCAATATCTCCCTCCCTTCCTCCTTCTCCCCCTCCCCCATCTTCTCTCCTCACCACAGTCATGGCACTGGTCCCTTTTCTCTCAGATACACAGGCCTCTTCTCTCCAATACGGCAGCTTGATGTTGTGAACTGGATCCCATCCGATAGTACAGAGGATAAATCCTTCTCAGGGTGTGGACTGTCACCCTGATGACTGGGCTCAGCTGTGCTGGCTCACTGTCCCCTGGTCATCTTTTCTGAAGGCCCTGTCCATATCTGTAAAGGTCCTAGACTCACAGCCGGATGGCAGCCCATTTCTGGGACCCACTTCTCCTGTACACTTCTGTGTCTTTTCCTCTTAAGCTCCCATCTGTAATCCTGTAATAAAACACCTTTCTAACCCATCCCCCATTATAGTAAAATTCCATTTTCCAAGTTTGCAAAACAGGGGAGCCAGAAACCAATGGCTTGGGGGGGATTCTGGTAGCCTGGCTTTCATCTAGCATCATAGTTAGGGAACACTCGAAGCTGGGAGGCCTCCATTGAACACAGACTTTCACACTCACACACACGCACACACATGCATACACGCACACACGTGCGCACACATGCACATACACACAAACGCACGCACACACATGCACGCGCGCACACACATGCACACACACATGCACACGCACATACACGCACGCACACACACACACGTCAGCACACTGGACCGTCCCTGTCTAGCTCTTGACCATAGATCATTACCATGATGCAGGCTATGAACCCGCTGTGTGTCACTGTGGGAGCACAGCACAGCGAGCCCTGTACCTCTCCTCGGGACCTCCAGCTGCTCGTCCACAGCCACAGTTCCAGCCCTAGAGTGAGCTAGGTGAGCTGATAGGGGCCCCTGGCAGACACTCAGCACTTCCTTGTCAGTGATAAAAATCTATTTTGATAATTCCAACTGTGCTAGTTAATTTCCTGTCAGTGTGACTGAACACATGAGAGAAATGATTCAAAAGAGAACAGATTTGCTTTATTTTGTCTTACTCTGTCAGAGGTGTCAGTCTGGGGTCTCTGACTACTACTGGGGGCCTGAGACAAGGCAGGGCATCATGGAGATGGGAGAGAAGGCAGAGGAAGCTGTCATGAGGTCAGGGACAGGAAGGGACCAGAACGCACTGACAAACTGAAGAAGAAATCACAGGAGAATGTGGCTCTCTGGTCATTATAGATATCTATCTATCTATATCTATATCATCTATATCTATATATAACCCAGAGTCACCTGCTTTGGGATGGTGCCTCCCACAGTAGGCTGGGCCCTCCCACATTAAACATCAATCAAAACAATTCCTCACAGATATGGCTACAGGCCAATCCTGTAGAGGCAACTCTTCAACTGATGTTTCTTCTCCCCAGGCAACTCTCAGTTATGTCAAATTGGTGATAAAAACTAACTCAGTTTCCTTGGCAATCGTCTTTCAAATGCTGCTATGCCTGAGATGCGGTGAGTACAGCAGACACCAACAAGGATCGTTATCCAACATCACCAAGGCTCTGAACCGTGGGAGTGGGAGGATGGTGAGTTAGATGAGCAGGAAATGTGTAGTTATAACCAAGAATGTCCCAGAACTTCTGAGCCCTACTGTCGTACGGTCAGTCAAAGCCGCATGATTGCAGAACTCCAACCCTTATTCATCCCACAGATGTCTGCAGAGTGTCCGGGAAGGGGAGGGAGGGCCTGTGAGCAGAACTTCAGAGGCTTGTTAATTACCTCTCAGGCCGCAGTGCTGTGCAGTCCAGGAAGACAACATTGACCTTCGCAGGAGAAGAAATGGCGCTCTGGGTCACCTGGGGCTGAGAGAGGCAGATGGAGGCTGAGAAGGGTTCTTAGAGGAAGAAAAGCCTCCCCAGTCCAGAATTGCCATGAGTGCCTATCGGCAGCAGACATGCCTTTTCCTTACAGCGGTCGTGACACGTAGTAGGTACAGTGAAGAGCGTCAGAGTTCCTGCTGTATGGAGCAGTCATGAGAAGAAGAAGACTGGAAATGCGGCCAGGTAGAAACTCAGGCAGCATCTGGAGACTGAATGGAAGAAGGGAACTTAGACCCTGTGGTGAGCGGGTGGGAGAGTAAAGCCAGTCCTCCCACCCAGTGGCCTGTTGGGAGAAAATTAATGATAATGCAGGGCAGCTGTCTAAAATTGAGTTCCAGCAGAAGCTGTCCCCCACCGTGTGCCAAGCATCAAGGATTTTTTTACATGAAACTCAATCTTAACTGGGCTTCTATTTTCCTATTCAAGTCTGATTCAACCTTCCCACCCCTCCCGCATGTCTACCTTGAGTCTTTTTTTAAAAATATTTATTTATTTATTATGTATACAATATTCTGTCTGTGTGTATGCCTGCAGGCCAGAAGAGGGCACCAGGCCCCATTACAGATGGTTGTGAGCCACCATGTGGTTGCTGGGATTTGAACTGAGGACCTTTGGAAGAGCAGGCAATGCTCTTAACCTCTGAGCCATCTCTCCAGCCCCATCTACCTTGAGTCTTCAAAGGGAAAAGCAAGAAAGAAATGGCAATAACAGGGTTGCTGGGTAAGGGGGGAGAAAGAGAGAGAGAGAGAGAGAGAGAGAGAGAGAATTATAAAGTGAAAGATTCTTGTGAAACCTAGAAGTCCAGAACTTTCCAAGCAGGCTGGAAAATGAGGTTGCTGATGTGGCTGTGAGGTCAAGAGCTAGCATGGAATCCCTTCTTGTGGGAAGACAGTCTTCTCTCTGCTAAAGTCTGCAAGGGACTGGAGAAAGCCCACCTGTGTGAAGGATAATTCCCTTTGTGCCGGGTGCAAAGACCTGTTCTTGGTTATAGTCAAACTAGCTTAGTTCACAAGCTAAGTAAGCTATTCAGAAGCCTCTGTAGGGCAAGTTTCAGGCCCAGGAACAACCCTTATCTCTCCCTGTGAGTTAAGAATGCCTACAGACCTGCCGGTCCCATGCCCCCTGTTGGTTAACATTTACAGACCCTCAGTATTTCCTCATCTCTTCATGTCAGCTAGGGATGTCTCCAGACCTGACATTCCAGTTAGAACAGTTGCATAGCAACCTATCCACCCCACTGCCCTTTTGCTAAATAATGCTCCTGAGAATAAAAAAAAAAAATTGCAGCTTGTTCAGAATACAGACTTGTTGTCCATTTTCTCGTGTCTCTTGTCCCTCCATTTCTCTCCTCCAGGGTCCGGGTACCGGGTACCCGATTTGTATCCCGCTGGTCGGGACACCTTTGCTAAATCTCCTAATCCCTTTATATTAACTCAAATTTAGAGATAGCTTGACAGAAACAGGCAGAGCGATGCTAGATCAGTATTTACACATTGTAGGCGAGCTAAATCAACAGAAGAAGGCGGTCATCTCATTGCAGAAGGCACCTTGATGGGGCATCACATTTGTAAGTCTGAATCTGAAGCAACGAATAAATTCATGGAATCTAGTTCCATAAAGATATGTTGAATAATGAGATGAAACAGCAAACACAGATACTACATACATGTACTGCAACAACCAAGACCATCCCAGGCATGCTTTGCTAATAGACAGCTGCCTCCCTGATCTTCCTGCTCATCTTCTTCTCCCCTTCTTCTTCCTATTTGCCCCTTCCTCCTCCCTTTCCCATCCTCCTCTTCCTCCCCTCTTCCTCCTCCCCATCCCCTTCCTCCTTTTCCTCCCCCCTTTTCCCTTCTTCCTCCTCCCCTCCCCTTCCTCCTCTTCCTCCCCCTTTTCCCTTCTTCAGCCTCTTCCTCCCCCCTTTCTCCCTTCCTCCCTTCTTCCGCCTCCCTCTCCCCTTCCTCTTCCTTACTCCTCTTTCCCCTTCCTCTCTTGCTCCCCTCTACCACCATCATCACCTCATTCTCTCCTCTGGGGATATCCTGGATTGTCAGACTCTATTATGGCCTGGTTTCTCTATTTCATGATTTTTGAGATTATTATTTCCATTTAGAGATGGGGCGAAATCCATATAAGCATGTTCAACTTGAGCTAATTTGTGCATGTACAATGCACAAATATTTTAGTATTACATTGTGCCCTATGATACTATACAATTCTTATGTTTTCATGTGTCAGCTAAGATTATGTTTAATTTGTAAAAGTAACTCCTTGTAGAATGTGACACAGAGTGTGTTTTCTTAGGTTTTGTTCTATGTCTGCCTAACTGCTAACAGGGACCAGCGAGAGCCCTTCGCGGGCCACTGTGTCCCAAAGGAGAAATCTTTTCTCAACATCTCTAGAGCTAAAATAACTTCTGCCTTCTGACTCAGTGTGCCTGGACACAGTGATGGTGCCCTATGATAGTAGGAAGCTGGGTCCTGGTAAGAAGTAGACAGTCCAGGACCTCGGGCTGTTTCCTTCTCAGCCTCTGTACAACTGTTTATTTACTCTTGTTGAAAAGACAATTTATTCTGTTGCCAGAGAATTTTCTAATATCCTGCCACCAAGATCTGGACACAACAGAATGCGTTAGAAGATCAAATAAAGCGTGTGTGTGTGTGTGTGTGTGTGTGTGTGTGTGTGTGTGTGCGTGCGCACGCACACACACACACACACACCTTCCCTCTGAAAGGGATAAGAGATAGTAGTGTTTCTGTTTGAAGCAGCAGACTGTCAGAGAAACACTGGCAAACCCAATCAATGAGCCACTGTGAAGGGCCAGCATCAGCAGAAGAGGAGAGAAGAACATAAGGTGCCCAGCAAAGGGGCAGGAGGAGCTGTGGCCAGGCCTAGGCTCCACTCCAGAGTGTGGTGCTGACCTGCAGGTGGCCAGTGCTCTTTCACACAAAGATCACACCTCGCTCATTCCCTGTCCTCCATCAGAATGTAACACCACAGGCTCCCTTTTGCAAGACAGTCAATACTGTCTAAGAGTTGACAGGGTGGGAGAGGAAGAGGGAGCGACCAACTCTTCATCCATTTTGAGTTCTCTGCTTTCTGACTCACCGGGGTGTAAGGAGGCTGTTGTACCACTGGCACCGCTGCTACCCAGTGAGCAGGTCCACCCAACACACCTTCCTCACCACACACTCTAAAACTGGGGCTGAGGCAAATCTCTCTTCCCTTAGCTGTGTCCCTTAGAATTCTGATTCAAGCATCTCGACAACAACATATGTGAAGGAAAAAGGGACTAAACGTGGTTTTTAATTTTGGGGGGTTATTTTATTTTATTTTATGTGTATGGGTGTTCTGCCTGCATGTCTGTCTGTTCACCATGTGTGAGCAGTGTCCATGAAGACCAGAAGATGCATCAGGTCCCCTGGAACCAGAGTTACGGAGGGTTATGAACCATCATGCGGATTCTGGAATCCAAACCCGAGACCTTTATGCAAGAGCAGCCAGTCTTCTTGATCGCTGAGGCGCTTCTAGCTCCCTGATGTGTTTTATTTAACACACCTCGCTATATCATTTAAGGCTACTGAGACCCACCCTGGCATGATGGTCCTGGCTGTGAGAGGCTTACCCCTGAGGACAGTGCAGCTTGTACACGGGACCTCCACTCTCTCGTGCTTTCTCCCTGATGGGGGCCCTCTCAGCTTGGTCTCTGCCACACACACACACACACACACACACACACACACACACACACACACACACGGCAGGTGATCATGATTTCATTACTCCCTGCATTATTTTCTTTCTGAATGACAGGAAAGCCCCCAAAGAACTAAAGTTGACGTCACAAGCAGATGACTGCTGGGCCAACCTTAGGTGGCCTATGGGTGACAGTTGGCCTTTTCCCTTGACAGAAACCCGAGGTATCCTTATGGATAGTTACAGACTGGGAACTTGGAGCAGTATTGCAAACCAGGTAATCAGAGGGTGTGGGACAAATGTTTGCACAAAGCAGAGTTCCAGCAGGCATTAGACCGTTGCTGCTCTTTATGAAGACCCTACAGCCCTTCCCTCCAGACACTAAAGAATGCCTTCTCAGTATTAACCATTGGTTCGCCCTCTCACTCTGGTTCTTGACTGGGCCAGGAGGATGTCAGTCAACAGACAAGAAAGCTTGAGATAGGTTGCTGCAGGGTAGGGTACAGCCTGGTCTCTGTCTCCTGCATTGCACGGGGGAGGTTGATCCCTAGGGACTTCAGGCATGGACAGAATTCAGCAGAGTCCAGCAGGTAAAAACAGGGGCCAACAGGAATTTCTTATAAGATTTGAACTTAAATTGTCCTCATTCACAAGTAAGTAAAGAGATAACATGCACACACATACACACACACACACACACACAAAAACACGTGCACACACACACACACACACACACACACACACACACTGAAATATCACGAAGGGCTCTTAAATGCTGCTTTGTACCCTACATGAATTTCTGAGATGGGTCCATTTTCTAATTAGCATTCAAAGCATGCCTTGGGTCCTGTCTATCTCTGAAGCCTGTCTGTCATTTATCCCTCTCCCCGGGAAAAACACATCCTAATTATTGAGTGGGTGGCAGAGCTCCGGTGTGAGTAGATATTGTGTTTGCGCACTTGCAGCTGGGGCAGGAGGCAGCACTCACAGCGGAGGCGATGGCCCTGATTGGTAGCTATGACTCTTCGGGCTGTGCTTGGGAGCTCTCACCATGCACAGGATGGGTCCCAGTCGTGTTGAGGGGACTAAACAGTCCTACTGCGGAGCTCTAAGTAAGAAATCCTAACCCTGAACACTTACCTTCAAGCTGGCACTCGTCTAGACAACGGCAGCGTGTGGATTCTCACAGAATGCGACCAGCCAAACACACTAAACAAACGGTAGGTTGTCTCTTGCTGACAGTGACTAGGGGTCAGCGAATGAGTTGGCAGATCAAATCCAGACACGACAGACCTTGCAAATAGCCCCTGCTGTCTGCACAGCTGCTGTCTCCTGAGATGCCGGCGTGGGACAGAGTGGGTGTTCAGGCACCTGCTGACGGTTGGACCGTGTCCGACCCTTTCTAGGAACGTTTTGTCACCTCTGCTCTAGACAGATCTATGTAGCATTTATGTGTTCAGGAAAACCGAGGGCAGAGCACCGTGGGGAACGTGCACAAGCCAGGGGAGAGGGGGCTGCAGCCGGAGCTTGGTTTATGTACTGCTCATTCAGCAAGGGCTTACCATGTCCTCCCAGCTGGGTGCTGTGCTGGGGACTCAGAGAAGTGTGCAAGGCACGCCCCTCCACTTTCAGAAGGTGATAACCTACCAACTCCATCAGCTAAAACCATGTACCCAGGGAAAGTTGCTTCACCATAGTGAGATCCCTCAGTAGCCCTCAGGTCATGTGCTACATAAACCATGCAGTGGCTGTGTGAGTCCCCAGGGGCCCTTATGAAACCAGCACGGTGCCCGGCACAAAGGGACCACCACGAATATTAATATCATCATCTTACCTTCAGAAATAAGCACTAATAATGACAGGGCTCAGCCGTGGTCCGGGTTATTCTGTGCAGTAGAACCTGGTCCCTAAGTGCACATCCTAAAGCAAAGAAGGTCTCTGTCCTTCTTCCAATGATAGCTTCTCTCGTCTTCCACTTAAAATTATAGAATCCTTAGAGCCATCGAGACCCGTTGAGTCTAAGAAAGTGTAGCCTAGGGTTGCTGTGAATCCTCCAGCTTGCATCTCTGGTGACGGGAACAACCTCTGCCTGAGCCGCCTCACACAGCTGCCAGCAGCTAAGGTGGCCTCTGAGAGCGTGAACTCTCATGCCCATGGCCAGAGCACAATCTTTAAGTTGTATTTCATTTTCCTTTATTTAGATTAAATAGCCTCCAGTGCTATGGCCTGGGTATTGATTGTCACGATGGGTTTAAGTTAAAGTGTTTTAGGAATGGTTATTTGTCTTTGATAAAACCATGATGGCTAAGTCAAACTCGCTCTCCAAACATGCGCCCAAACCAATCCCACCTTTAAACTCAGACTTATTATCATCAGGTCCTCCTAAAAACTCTTCTCAAATTCTGTATTAAATTATTCACTTAATCCTGAAATGGGGAATAAGCTGATCCTGAAATGGGGGAGGGAGGCAGAGAGATAGACAGAGAGGAGAGAGAGAGAGAGAGAGAGAGAGATGTGCATTGGAGAACTGTTGACTCAGCATCTTGTGGACAGCCAGCATTCAGGGTGGCTGTTTGGAGACATCCTTCCTTGTTTCAACTCACCTGGGTTATTGATTAATTCTTGTCATGAGTACTGGCAATAATGATTGTTTCTGTCACCAGGAGTAGCAGCTCTCTTGTTGGGGTCCTTTGGGACCGATTTGGCCCATAGCCCTGCAATCACCTCCCTCAAACCTGCAATGCCAATCATCCGGGCTGTGGACACAGTGGTAAGGGCAGAGGGGAGGGAGGCGAAGAACGTGCCTGCCTGTGGGTGACAATGGGTTCTCAGAGACTTGAGAAATCTAAGGGAAACGTTTTGCCATGAGCTCTTGTTTATCCACTAAGTAGGCCGTGCTGGGTAGCACCGTAAACAGTGTGGTGTTCTCTCCACATAGTGAAGTCTGGGGAATTCAAAACACCAACACGATCTTCTCTCCCAATCGCTCTACCCACTCTGTCTTCTTTCACTGCTGTAGCCGACAATTCAACACTTCCTTTCGATGGAATGGCTCGATTGAAACAGCAATTCCATTTATCTTATTATTTAGTTATGCACATGGGTGCTTTGTCTGCATGTTTATCTATGCCCCACGTATATGCCTCGTGCCTATGGAGACCAGAAGAGGGCATCAGACTCTCTGGACCTGCAGTTTACAGACCATGGTGAGCAGGCATACGGGTGTCAGGATTTGAACTGGAGTCATCTGGGAGAATACCCGATGCTCTTAGCCCTGGAGTCATCTTTCTAGCCCTGAAACAGACTTCTTTTTCTCCTTTTTTTTTAAAAAAAATTATTTTCATGGAACTATGCATTTTCCCCACTCTGCTTCCTTCCTCCCTTCTCCACTTCTGCCTTTCCTCTGCCCCCCACACTCCCAATTTACTCAAGAGAGGACCTTAGGAAAGACATAACATGGATCCACTTAAGAAAGAGAAAAAAAGACAATTCTTAATAGAGCCGTCTACTAGCTTGGGGGGGTCCGTCAGCAGGGCCCTTATTCTTTCTTTCCTCGAGTCTCTCCTACTTCTCCAGTCAGAAAGAGAATGTTTGCTACTCTACATGACTTTCCAGTAGTCAGTTACAGGCTTAGAGATGTTGGTTCAGTGGAACCTTCCACATGGCTGTCTGGGCTCAATGCAAGATGAAATGAGCCTTCTCTTGCACATGTGGGCGTGGTTCCGGTTAGACCCTAGAATGGTTTCAATGCGTATCCAAGTTTGAGAGTGACTGCTGAGTGACTCAGCTAGTGAAGACCTGGGCAGGACAGTGGTCCCTTCAAATGACTTTTTTGGAGGAGTTACTCTCATGACGCTATCAAAGAAAGAGCGGAAGCAGGTGGGCACGGAGGGAGTCTTCTCTAGCACTCTGGGGCACCAAAGGTGCCGTGGGCAGAGGAATCTACACAGCAGAAGACTAAGCTCCAACTTGCTCTAGACACAGAGCCTTTATTTACACAGAGAGACACACGACCTTGGTGCGATTGGGATTGTTCCTGCCTCTGAGGGGCGTGACTGGATGGCTTGAGCTGGTCTGAGCTGGTTAGTGCCAGAGACGTGGAAGTACTCTGGTAAAGGGGGTGATTTGCCAAAGATTTGGCTGCCGGGCCCCACCAGCTGAGACCTCTCCTTCACTTAAAGTGTTGTATATGCTTTTCTTTCCAGGGAAAGGGAGATTTCAGACGGCAGACACAAGGCCACTCAGGAAGTAGCCTCTACAGAGTCCTCTGGGGACACACCGTGCACTGGAAATCAGGCTCCGGATCCAACGGCAGCCGGGTGTGGAGTCAGAGCTGTGGGCTCCCCGGAGCTACTCTCTCCCGTAATGGATGCAAAGCCTCCCCAAGGAGACCCTCAACATCTGCTCATGCCCTGCCTCCCAAGCGAGGAGCAGCTTGCTTGTGATCCGAGCCTCCTGTCGGGAGATGACCGCCCTGACGGCGCGGCGAGCGGAAGTAACCATATGTGCCCCATCTTGCAACCATTTGTGGCCAAAGCAAAAGCGTCTTGACCAGACCCAAGGTTCACACTTCCGGCCAGCTGCTCGGATTCAACCACGTGAATCCTCCTCCGACCTGCAGGGTGTCTACAGACCATTGGTGTACAGGGCCACTCTGCAGGTGGAGATAGGCCCCAAGTCCCACCTCCATATTTCCTGTAATCCTGTCCCAAGAAACCCGGTTCTCATGAGCCCAGCGCCAGTGCCTACCCAGGGCCATTTCCTGCTCTCCTTGCTTTTGCATGCTTCTGCATAGTGCTCAGACTCTTGCCCTTGAGATGAAAGAAGGTCTTCGGAGTGTAAGAAAGAGAGACACTGGGTGCAGGACTCTGTCCCTATTTCTGGATTATGAACATATTTATATTTATAAATATGCTCTAGAAGCTTGTGTTCTCAAACAGATAACCACACTAACAAAAGACGTGCGGGCCGGATTATCTCCTACACTGGCTATCATCACCACTACCCTGTTGACTGCACCAGTCTTTCCAAAACCAGACACAAATCCATAACCCACCAGCATGCTGCTCTAACATGGGCTGCCAGCGTCCGTATACCATGAGCTGTCCTGGGGTCACAACCACTTTCGTGCATTTTCCATCTGAGATTAAATCAAGGAGAGCTGTACCAATGGGATGAATACGTCTATGATATAAAGGCTTTTTTATAATAAAACTTTATAAATAGCTCGAGTACATATTGTCCTTTTGTCTAGTTAGACAGGAAAAAAAATCACCATGCTCAGCATCTTCATTAAAATCGTGTTATGCTGTTAGCAAAACAAACAGAAAAACATTTGACATATTTATGTGGTGATTACATTAAAAGAGATTTCTTCCCGTCAGTCTTCCTGACTGATTGTACCAAGCCATCTGTGCTTGTAAAAAATAATAATGAACAATGACTATCCTAGGCCATATGTACGTGGTTGTTTAGTAGTGATTAAGTAAGAATCTCCAAGCAATCACTTGTTAACTGTGGTAATAGCTTAAAGGTAATTATTTCATAATAAATGATAATCAATTATTTATAATAGTAATAATAGCTTTAATTTTTTTCCCCATAACCTTTGTAAGTTGCCCGTGGCCGTAGGCTATCTTAGAAGCTTTGTTGTGAATTAGTAACCCTGTTGTGTTAATGACAGATTTTCCACAAATCAAAATCGTGGTTATGGTCTATTAGATTTTTGATATGTATTTACAGCATTTTCAAAGCTGTGATTGCTCAGAATACCTCATCCACCTTATTATTTAAAATGAATGTCTTTAATAAAACTTCTCGTGAAGTGTGGTTAACGGTTGATGCCGCAAAGCACGGCCTAAACACCGAGACTGCGGTGCTGAGACCTGAGTCAGACTCTGCGGTAGGAGACAGAACCTGACTCCCTCTGTGTGTGAAGAAGCCGCACCAGACAACGCTGGCCACCACTCTCAAATCAGCTTTGGCCTTAGGTGGCTGCCCAGCTCTGCCAAGAAGTTAGGTATAGTACAGAATGGTGGGATATGTCCTTCTAAATCCTGTGTACTTAAGTCACAAACAATTTGGAAAGTATACAGTTACAGCAAGCATTTTGCTTGCTTTTTAACATTGACAAAATGGGGGCATGGTGGATCAGGCTAAAGTCAGCCTTTCTACATTTGCACTTAAGGATAAAGTTATGTCTCTCTTTTGTCCCTGTCATGACAAGGAGATTCACACAGTCCCAAGGCTATTACTTCTCAGTTGGGGGTGCTTTTTTGCATCCTGGGGACACTGGGCCAGCAGGCCTGGAGACACAGTCGGTTGCCACTCGCGTGGCAGGGTTGCTCGTGGCAACTTTTGGGTGGACTGAAGGGATGCCGCTCAGAACCCCGAGAAGCAGAAGAGCCCTGTAGAACCACCTGAGTGAACTGCCCACACCACCAAGGCTGGGGAGCCCTGGCCTGCTGGAGCGCTTTGTAGTTCATCTGCCCAGGAACGAAAGCGGCTTTCAGCATTACTAAGCAGAATTAAAAGGCTCAAATGCTGGGACCCTTGAGTCCTTTTCTTTACCACTAAACAAATATTTCTAAAAACTGGCACTTCTCCTCGCAAGATATAACATCAATCTGAACAAAAACTTCTTCTGGCTATGTTATGCTAAACAGCAAATGCTATTATGGAAGACAATTAGGAAATTAGGAAAACACCCAAAGGGTGCAAATAAGCACACGGTGAAGCTCCCATGTTGACCCCTGACTCCATGATACAGAGATAATGTACCAGAAACACCACATCAGCAAAGCCCTGTGGTGACCCCCAAAGGGAAGAAGAAGTCACCTGCCCATGCCTGCATGAGCCCTGACAGGCTTGCTCCACTGAGGAAGTACGCATGGCCTCGATACTGTGCGAGCAAGGCCCCCACCGTTCTTTCTTTGGGGGACCCAGGGTGCAGAGACTGCCCCCTGCCTTCAAAGTGCCTGCAAGGAAAACATGTGACACAGAAGCTCCACACAATGCACATTGCTGTTCAAAGGGCACCAGTTTAGTGTGCACTGCCCTGGGGACCATGCAGAGCCAACAAGAGAAATGTCGTTTGTTTTGGAAATTTGGGTCCAAGAAAGGTTGAATCCCAGCACTTCAAGGTTGAAGGAACTGGAAGTCCGCTCTGCCTGCTTTATCTCCCGTCAGCTTCTCTTGCCTCCTCATTCAACTTCCATCTTTGATCTACTCTTTCCCTCTCCCTTCTGTCCACCCTCTCTCCCTTCTTTCCTCCCTCCCTCTCTCTTTTCTTTCCTGCCTTTTCCCTCCCTCCCTCCTGTTTTTCCTTCTCTCCCTCCCTTTTTTCCTTCCCTCCCTTCTTTCCTTCCTCCTTCCCTCCTGTTAAGTTGGGATCGTAAGTCCCAGTCCCTCGCATCTCTCCCAGCCCCCAGGCCTGGTCTGGACTTAAAATCCCAGCAGGCCAGGTCCTGACTCCTCCCTGGGGGTGTGGTCAGGATCACTCCCCAGGGTACTTAAGTGGCCCCCCAAAAGAAGAACACGTGGTCTCCCTTTCTTCCTGGGGGAGAGGGGAGAGGGGAGGGGTCGCATTCCCGCGGCTTCCCATTTCCCCCTCGGGGCTACCCGAGAGCGCAGATCTCCCATTAAACCTGGATATTTCTTAATTTAGTTTGTTTTGATTTGGCTTGATTGGGAATTTTTGCATCAGCAGGGAGCTAATATTAAGAAATATTCCTAACACCTCCCTCCTTCCCTTATTCCCACAAAGACTGCCTGCTTTACTGGAATTTCTATTCCAGAATCTTGGAATGGACAACAGGCAACAATTCTCATTTATCTCCCTGCCCTCCCCCACCCCCCAATATTTGGAGACAAAAATAAGCAAAGTAATGAAAGCTCAGGAGTCTCCCTGTGTACACACGCGGGGGCTGGAGGCTCCAAGTAAATGCCTGGAAAGTTCACTTGTTACCTGAATTCTTGTTGCTGGCTGTAAATCAGACACACAACTTCAGATAAAGCTCATCTCCCGCTGCCCAGAGCTGGCCCCCAACCCAGGAGTCAAGGAATGCAGAAAGGCAAGGGGAGCGTCCATGGGTCTTTCAGATGGTGAAAACAGCCCTGGAGAGTGAGCGGCAGGGCCAGGGTGGCCTCGTGATCAAAGGACAAAGGAATTCTGTCTCTATGTAAGGTGGCATTGGAAGAGTCTGCAGAGGAGCAGGAGGGAGGGAGGGAGGTTCCTGCTGGGTGAAGATCTGATGGCAAGGGTGTGTGTGTGTGTGTGCAATTAGAGGGTGGGACAAAACTTCAGGAGAGCAGAGAAGGGAAACACCTTGCACTGACCTTGACTTTGAAATCCATCTTAGGATTCTGGGGACAAATGGAGACTTATAGGATGGCTGAACTGAATTTGCTGATATTTTTTTGGAATGACCTTTACCTGGAAGGTAGGAATTCACACTAGGACCAGAAGGAAGCCTCTGCAGTAATCGCTCTGTGACCTGAAAGGACCCAGCTGGGGGTGGACTGAATGCTGAGCCTTAGTGATTTCCTGAAGGATTAAGGGTGGAATGTGATTGGGAGGAGAGGTCAAGGTTGCCGCTTGAGATTTACACCAGAGCACTGGAAAAATAGAATTACATGTACAAAGGAAAGACCAAATGAAGATAGGGGTGGGGTAGTGTGTGTGTGTGTGTGTGTGTGTGTGTATGTGTTTGTACCTTCCTATGTGAATTAGTGTCCACGTGTGTGTTTGTGCACACATATGTACACATAAATGTGCATAAGAATGCATGCTGTTCACCTGAATGTGTGAATATGTGAGCCCCGGTAGTAGGATTAGTGGCACTGGTTTCCTCTGCACAAGTAATACTGAGATGTGTCTGAGGCGTCCCACAGGATGCCTGGGTGGGATTGGACAATGTTGTGGAGGGAGGAGGTCTGTCCTGACCAATCACATTACAGCATTACAAAGCCCTCATGTTCTGACCAATCACATCACAGCATTACAAAGTCCTCAGAATGTTATCTGGAGCCATATGCCTCAAGCTCCAAGAATGCCTGAGAAAGATGAGGATCGGCAGAGCGCCATGACGGTGAGAACTGGTGATGGACGCGGAGGTGAGGATCGGGGCAGAGCGCCATGATGGTGAGAACTGGTGACGGACACAGAGCTGGAGACACCCGGGATGAAGAAGACAGAGTGTCTGTTTTCACAGATATTCTTGGGGCATCACCTATGCAGGGAATTCAGACAGGGTTAAAGTTGTTTCACCACGCACAGCAGGTCTGTGGGCCAGGGCGTCCCTACCTGTGAGAGTGATGAGGAGGAAGGGCCGGCTGGGGAGAGAGCAGGAATGACAGTACAAAATGATGACAGCTTTGCTCTCAAGGGAGGATGAGAGCTGGAGTCCCAGGCAGGGCAATCAGGGACGCTGGTGAAGAGGGTCTCCTGAGAAGACCTGGGAATGTCCCAGAGATTCATGCTCATTTGCTTATGTTGACCCTGGTCGGTCACATCCTGCCTTTGAGGAAGGCCGTGAGTACCTGGAGCATATCTGGGGTTCCCCCTCCCCTGTGGACATCACTGAGATGTTGACCTCACTGAGACAGACATATCACACAAATTCTCCTTTTCTCTCTCTCTCTCTCTCTCCTCTCCTCTCCTCCCCCCCGCCACCACATACACACACCCCTATTCTCATGGCTGCTATGCGTATTACTTGTAGATCCTTCTCTAACTCAGCCTT
Organism: Myodes glareolus; assembly: GCF_982192425.1. Taxonomy (NCBI): domain Eukaryota; kingdom Metazoa; phylum Chordata; class Mammalia; order Rodentia; family Cricetidae; genus Myodes; species Myodes glareolus. The sequence goes on along the minus strand of NC_142048.1, from coordinate 57,968,219 downwards.
AAGCACAGTCATGAACTGGAAGAACCTTCTAGAACAGGGTATGCTACAAGTGAGATAGGTTTCTGCAGCAGGAGCTTGGCTTTTCTCCAGTCCTACCATGCTCCAGTCCCTTTCAAGACTTCTTGAGAACCCCGTGGTTTTGCTTAGCACATCTGGCTTTTCAGACACGCTCACAGTGGGTCTCCTCACTTTCCTCACCTCAAATAATCAAGATTTTACCCTCGAAAGAAGCACATTAGTTTTTATAGGGGCTCAGCCTAACTACACTGCAAGTCTGAACAGAGCTGGCCCCAGTCTTCCAGGGCTGACCTAATGTGTGCTGGTAGGAATGGTTGTTAGTATGTGTGTGGAGCGGGAGTTACCATGGAGCGATGCTCTGAGGGGTCACCCAGTCCTCTTTGAGGTGGTGCCTTTTGTACCTGGACTCTGTACTGTCTTCTGCACTTCCAGGCAGGGAACAGACTGACTCCTCCCACTAAAAGTGGGGAAGGGGGATGAGCAAGTTTTACTGTGTGGTCAATACAGACCTTCACAGAGGACACAGACGGGAGAGAGGGAACTTGAGGAGGGGAGAATGACTCCTAATTACCCAAAGCTGTGGTCCACACCCTCACTGTGCACATAGATCTCTTGGAAGGCTCTAAAGTATAGGTCTTGGGTACCACTTTCAAAAGTGCAGTCTACGACTCCTGACCCTGCTCATTTGGGGAGCTCCTGAGTGTTGTGTGCGTGTGTTTACCAAAGTTAAGGGTCCACAGGATAAAACTAGGCAGCAACACTATATGTTTTCAAGAATTAACAGTTTAGTTTGTAACACTTGGTGTTTAACGTGTGGTGAAGGGGGCAGGGAGAGACCATGCGTAAGCACGTACATGTGTGCATGTGTATCTACTTGCCTGGCAGTTTATACATTAATTATATTATATTGCATTTTGTTTTTAAGGGGCTTTTGGCAAAGCTGTGCAGGAACATATAGAAATAGAATGAAAACATTTAAAATGCAATTCAGTTTCTACCTCCTCTTAATAGGGCTAATCTCCTATTCAGTACCCCTCACGCTCCTCATAAACCTGTCATATTTATAGCCATCTAAGTGCCCAAGCACCTACTAAATTGCTATATTCTCTAATTACCTTTTGCCCATAAATCTTCTCACCCTGGTCACAAGTTCTTCTGAAAGTCTGCACTGCGTGTTGCCTTGTGTCCACCATAGCTGTTTCCTCCCTGGAGAGGTCGCCTCTTATCCTGGGGACGATGAGAACGCCAGCAGTTTGTAGTCCCACAGAAGACCCATCGTCGCCAAGGCCTGTAGCTCTACTAGGTCTATCCAAATGAGACACATTCGAAAGGAGAGACAATTGGGTGGTAGACTTCCCCCATCCTGAAATACACCCAAGGTTAGAAGAAAACTTACTGAGCTCCTGGGAAGCCCCGCCCCAAGTCTACAATAAGACCCAGATGGCTGCGTCTCTGCCAATCACATCACTTGCAGGAAACTCTATTATGATCTGCTGTTCACCCTGTGTCGCAGCAGGGTCTAGGTAGCATGCAGTGAAACCTGAGTTTGATAACTACCTGAATAATACGATCAATAAAATAATCAATGCAGTCACCTCCTGGCGCCTCACTCCTTGTTAGCTGAAGAAAATGACAAGGACGCCACCACAGCGCCTGAATCAACTGGAAGCACTGCTTGTAATATTATAGAGCTGTCAATCAGACACACATAATCTGCGCACCTCAGGTCCAAAGAGTTCCACGGGATACCTTGATGCTCAGCACTTCCTGGATCCAGCGGTGCTCTCTACAAAACTAGCATTTGTCTCCCCTTTTGAAGTCTGCGCCGCAGGAGATTTCACCGAAGGAAGAGGCAGACAGCATGGTTGCTTCCCTATGAGGTAAATATTGTGTTAGGATAATTGTTAACTTTGGAGTGAGCCCCACTGCATGGCATGCTTAGCTGCCCCAAACCATACAAACCTCTCTAATTACTTGGCCCCACCACCACCACACCACAAGCCTTCTGAGAACAAAACAAGTAGACACAAGACCAGTCTCTGCTTTGTGGAAAAGCCCTGGGTCACACGCAAGGGAGAGTGTGGGAAATCCTTCTCTATTTAAGTACAAAAAAACCTTACAAACCCTGGGCCTGAAGAGATGAAGAGTGAGAATCTTCCTTTGTGGACAGCGACCAACACTTTTTACTTCTCGCTCATAGAGTCCAATGAAAAATAGAAAAGATAAACTCAAATGTATAGATTGGAGCTTCGTTTTCTCTACTGTGGGGCTTTGTGCTCTAAGCACAGTGTGGGTCAATCAGCACAAGTTCTTCTGCTTGTCACCGTCCATGGGCGTGTGCTTCTGTCCAGTGTGTTTACATGTTTACCTGACCATTCTTGAGAGACCTTTGGGCAGGTTTGTAGACTCACCGCTCTCCCCGGCAAAAGCATGGGAAGCAGATACTATGTGAAAACAACAATGATTCTAAGAATTGGGGATTCACATAAGATGTCAAATTTCAAACCCTGTGAATGAAGTTTTCATATACACCTAAGGGTGTATTTCCTATTCAGCCAAGGAAGAAATTTGTGATGTCCCATTCTGGGGCATTCAGAAAGACAAACATCTGTAGCATGGTTAATAAAAACCCAAAGACAGATATTGGGGTTCAACCTGAAGGTTAGAAAAGCAAAGCAGCCAGCCACTGGCTCTTACCTCTACCTCAGTCTGAAAATGATGATCCTACATTCAGGAATCTCAGAATGAGACGGTGTGCGAGAGCTGTCTCCTCCCATCTTATATTCCTCTCTAGGGCTGGAATTAAAGTATCACTCAGTTTCTATGGTAAATTAGTGCGACTACTGGGATTAAAAGTGTGTGTCACCACTGCCTGATCTATGAGACTAATCAGTGAGGCTGTTTTACTCTCTGAACTTAAGGCAAGCTTTATTTATCAAAATACAAATGAAATATCACCACAAAACCCCTGCCTGGGACTTGAGGAAGACACAGGTAGAACTTTGTACTACATCCTGAGTCAATTCTGGTCTCTTCACATCTTGATAAATGACAAGAAAGAATAACAAAGTCATCAAGTAGTCCAATTACAACCATGTTCTAGGTGTATTTTAGAACCAATCAGCTCACTCTCTAGTGCCCAGGCTAGATCTCCTTTATGTAGAAAAAAAAAATACATCTAAATTTGAGTAGTTCCCAGAAAAGCAATTCTCTAAATAGCCACATAGTCTGAGGATCCATGTGTTCCGTGAGCTCCATCAGCAAAGAGCCGAGTCAGAAAGGAGGCCCATGAGGATGGGATGGGCAGGAAGGCCTGTTTCATGGGTGTGAGGAAATCATCCTTTCTGCCTTCCTTACCTTTGCTCAGTGGGCTCAAGATCTAAATGGTCTTGAGAAATAGTATGGAGGTTTTACATGGGCAAGGCTCTCCCCAGGAATGCTGCTCCCTTCACTTCATAAAAGGAACAGAAGCCTGAAAGAGGCTGTTTGCAACTTCTTTCATCATTGTGACTGAGTGAGAATCAACTTGAGAGAAGCAGGCTACTGACAAACACTGTACCCTTTACTAACCTGTTGCTGTGATAAAATACCATGACCAAAAGTGACTTATGTAAGACAATGTTATCTTGGCTTACTGTTGCAAGAGGCTAGAGTCCGCGGTGGTGCATGCAGGCAAAAGCAGGGAAGAGGTCTCTGCCACCTTCATGGACAGCAGAGAGAGCAGCTATAGGAGGCAAGAAAGCAATTCAGTTTAACACGACTAAGTAGCCACTGTTGGCTCAAACTTAGGGAGTCTGACCTCAAGTAGTTTTAGACATATTTAAGCACAATGCAATTTGATGAAAACTTTTCTGGTGATAATTAACTCAATCCCATGGACACAATAAAGCACAACGTAAGCTAAAGAGAGATCAGGTGTGATTTCATCAAAACATTTTGTAAAGTTCACATTCCGTAAAGATGGGTTCTATCGATTGACTACATGTAACATCTTCCATCAAGACAGGGTCTATAGAGTGACTGAGAAAAACAAGCTTACAGTAAGGGTCTGGAGGAGGGTCAGATGTGGCCTACCACACAGACAGTACAAAGGTCACCAGGCTATTAACCACATCCACACCCAGCCTTATGGGTAAGTAACAGGTTCTGCTTCCCTCCCTTTGAAGGAACAGCCCTGTGTGGTTAACATTCCAGGTTCCCTAGCTTATCTGTGAGCACAAGGACCTCCATGCCTCCATAAAGCAGGAAGCTGGCTTAGAATGTTTTTATTCTCACAGCAGGAAGTCATACTATAAACCTTTCAACCCTACCCTTGGTGATGCACTTCCTCCAGCAACGCTGCACTTCCTAAATATCCAATTACCTCTCCAAATAGTCCCAACAGCTAAGGGCCAAGTGTTCAAATACATAAGCCCTATGGGAGGCCTTCCACAATCAAACCACCACATTCAGTCTCTGGGCCACCATGGGCTTGAGGCCATCTTACAGTTCAAAGGACATTTAGTTCACTTCAAAACTTCCCATGGCCTTTTACAGTCTAAACACCATTCAGGCTTCCAAAGTCTCTTGGGAGACACAAGGCCATCTCTTAACTGTGATTCCTTTAAAAATGAAAACTGCGTTACATTTGTTCAACATACTTCATTACATTCTCTCAACATACCACACTACATTGTTTCAACACACCACATTACATTGTTTCAACATACCATGTTACATTGTTTCAACATACAGTGGTACAGAACATGGTATCCAGAATAGCCACATAGGCAATTATGCTTGAGGACAGACGCAGGTGAGTCTAATCGTTCTACCTTTTGGAAAGGACATGAAATTTCCATGCACAAGGTCACATTTTTTGCGTAATAACTTCTTCTAAACATCAGCTTTTTATGGTTTAATGAGGATTTCCCTTTTACTTGGATTTTGTGGAAAGTATGGTGAAGAGCAACAGCTGATGAATGAGACTTTACAAGAATCTAGGAAAGGAAGCTCACAAAGCAGCTCTCCCACCTCAGTGACTGTGAGCAGACTTCTAAGGTCAGGGCTCAGCACATAGACAGGAGGAGTCAGTTCTGTGTGTCTCTTGGAGCAGTGATCTCTCCAGCACATTCCTGGACAAGGCACCTGGAAGGTAAAGTAATTAGGCAAACTCTCTGCCTGGCCACAACCCTCCTCTGCTAATCCTGCTGGTTTAGTTTTCCTAGGAATGGAAGGAAGCTGGAGAGAATTGACCTCAATGCTTAGGTTAGAGCACCAGGCTCCCCCCTCCCAACACAAACGCCCCCCTCATTTGCTGTTTCTGTTGGGCTACATACTTGTTCCCTTTGAGGCTTAACATCTGTCTGGACAGGGGGATCATATGTGCTCTTGTTTCAGAGTATGTTAAAGGCCCTACAATGCGCAAACTCTTTATTCCTGGCCTCACACAGGAGATACTCTGATCAAGTCAGTCTATGTAGATAAGCCTAGGACAGAACATGCCAGTTTTCTCCCTAGGGTATTGGAATGAAAACTTCCTCCCTCCAAAGCAGTTTTCAGGAGCATCACCACTAACAGGTGACAGCAAATGGCAGGAGGCCCCGCCGGGAGCGGACCCAGGTGTCTATTCCCAGCCATGGGCATGGTGACTTCAGACACAGGCATCACAAAGTGTGCCACCAGGGCTGTGGCAGATATGGGATCTGGTCTGCCATTGAACTGACTCCTGCAGATGTTTGACAGTGAAACTCAGCATCTTCATAACATCTCAACTGCATTCGTTCTCGCACGGCACTTTCTAGGTGAAAATCAAACTGAAAAATAAAAATTGAGCACTTAGACCGCATGTTCACGTGAAAGCATGGCGAGTCCTCAAGAGTTCTAGTCTGCACTTTGCATTTTAAAAGCTAACATGCTGAAGTCCTAGTCGACACCACAGACAGTCAAAGAAAAGAAGCAAGAACTGGGCTATTGTAAGTGCACTGGGGGCCAGAGGGCCAGAACCAAAAGCACAGGGCCCTGTGTTCCAACGTGGCATCGCCTCCCCAGCACCCCTGGCAGTGATACCCCAGGTCCTTTGCAGTGGGTATCTTTTCCCACTCTGCCTCAATTGACTCTTTGCTGGGTGAGGTGCCATGTGAATACCTCTAGGGGAGAGGAATGAGCGTAATATCTCACACCTGGGCAGAGCATTATAACTATGAACCGTGCTACAGGTGGCTTCTCTGTCGCCTCTGTGAAGCTTCAGTGACTCAAAGCACAGAATGTGCCATTCTATGGGTACGTTTGGGCATCAGAAACTGGGCTTTGGGAATGCCTGCCAGATGCCTCCAGTAGGACTTCATTTCATCCTGTGACTGGGGGGGGAGGGGGCGGGGGGGCGGCTCAGGGGTAGAAACTCACTGGGTTGTAAGATGGCAACACTAAACACTTGTACTATTCCACAGTAAAACTGGTTTGTGCGGTATGTGGCATGGTGGGCTTAGCATGAAATTACCCTTGTACGATTGTCTTAAATCCTGGGCTGTGAATAGCAAGGTCAGGGCAACTTGGGAACGGTGAGAACCACGGCTGTGCACTGCAGACTCTGGGGGAGTCACTGGCGAGGCTGATCTAGGGGACTCAGAGGCGTACCCACCTTCAGGTGCCAGGGCTCAGGAGCCAGGGCTCTACGGCACACCATTCTGGATCCCAGCATCGATTAAAAGTGCCTGTGGTAGATTTCTACAGGGTATCCATGCGCCAGTGCACCTAGGATGGGCCCGGTGTTAGTTGCTCTTTACTGCTGGGACAGAAAGCCTGACAACAGCCACCTACGGAATGAAGGGTTTCTCGTGGCTCACGGTCTGAAGGTGCCGTCCATCCTAGAAGAGAAGGCAAAGCTAGTGACAGACTATGAGGCAGCTGTTTGGGTTGTTCAGACAGACGGACGGAGCTCAGCTTGCTCTTTCCTGTTCTATCCATCCTGGGCCATGGCACGAGGCCACCCAATTCGAGGTACAGCTGCTTTGAGATTGAGTCAAGTCTATCATCAATGCTAACCATCACAGGCCTCCACCTTATGTTTTAAACTTTCTTTCTGGTGACTCAGTGTAGCACGCAAGTTCAAAGACACTGACCCTGCATGGCGGGGAGCTTGCATGCACACAAGGAGCTGTCTGTTTGGCACAGAAGGAACAGCCTGCGCCAGGCTATCATGCAAATCCAATTAACCAATGCATAGCTCGAAGATTCATCATCTGTGTTTGACCTGGATGAGTCACACACAGGCCTCTCCATGTTTGCTTCAACTCCGAATTAGCAATTGCGCTGCCTCCCTCGGGAGCCAAGTTTGCTTAAATACATAGAAAATTGTTCAGTCTTTGAGACGAGAGGCCTTTGATATCATGATGATGTCAGCGACAGGCAAGAGACCATCCTCTTTGCATTGAACTCCATCAGGGCTTGTTCCTATTTATTTCATACAAATCAATAACCACCACGTAAGTAACCGCAGAATACGTGGCCGCCTTCAGAAAAGAACCACCTTGCTCCTCATATAGAAGCTTTAGTCATGCGTGACATGTGCTTAGTTATAATTACACCGTACCCCTTCCCTTTTCACTCTCCAAACCCTCTCCCACACTCCCACGGTTTTTTTTTTTCAAATTCATGACCTGTTTTTCTTCAATAGATATTACTTGTGTCTATGTGTATATGTGTGTCTGTACTCATAAGCACAGAAATACAACCTGCTCATTCTGTGTAATGTTACTTGTATGTATGTTTTCAGGGCTGATCCTGTGGTGTTTGATAACCCGCTGGCGTGCTCTTCCCTGGGGAAGACTTTTCCCCACTCCCAGCGTTCCCTAGTTACCTGTCATTCTTCCTGCAGGGTTGAGGCCTAGTGAGCTCTATTCCCATTCCTGTCAGCATGTCTATTGAGGTTGTCCTTGTTCGGATCGTAGTCCAGCACCCATGCTGGTGAGACCTCATGGCTGTAGCTTCTGGTATCCCTAGGAGACACAGTCAGCCTCACAGCAAGCATCCTGACCCTCTCACTCCTACCATCTTCCCACACCCATCTTTCAGGATGCTGCCTGAACCTTAGGTGCAGGCAGCGTATTATAGACGTAGCCATGGGGACTGGGCTCCACAGCTCTGCATTTGGATTGGTTGTGGTTTTCTGGAATGGTCTCTGTCTATTGCAAAGAGGATTTTCCTTGGTGAGGGATGAGACCACACTTACCTGTGGGTACAAGGACACACGTTTGGAGTGTAGTTAGGGATTGTGCTGATTTAGTCACTCAGCAGTTGTAGGCACTTCTCTGAGACCCATCATCTCACTAGCCCTGGGTACTTGGTACTTGTCTAGGTTTCTAGTACCAAGAACGTTCTCCCCCCACCCCCGTGGTTGGGTGGACCTCAGTGACTCCCTTATTTTTAGAGACACGTTCTGCCCCTGAGCCTGTAGCTCTTTCCATCAGCTTGGCTAGCCTTTCGACAAGCCACTGGGAACCAACCTTCTGCCTCTGTCCCCCAGTGATGGCCTTCCAGGTATGCCTCACACATTCCTCTTCTCACCGTGACATCGAGGATCCACACTCAGGTCCTTCTCCTCGCAGTGAGTGTTCTGTGCATCCATTCATGTCCCCAGTCTTGATTTAGCTTCTCTTTCTGTCCAGTATCAGTTGTAATGAGCCTGTTAGCCAGCATCGCTTCACTGGGAAGCCTATTACTCACGCTTTGGTGCTACCCCTCCCTAAGTTCTGGAAGCTTGGCCTCTTTGCCAGCATAGCTGCATGAGACCACACCCTGAAGATGGCCAAGCAGAGGCAGGTAAAAAAAAAAAAATGAAGGTCATGTTTCCAAATGCTATGTCTGTTTTCCCATCTGTTATGGGAGTTGATTTAACAAATCTTACTCTCAGGGACATTGGCAGTTTAGGTTAACAGTTACAAAGAAAATGGAACTGACCCAGCCCCTCAGAAGACAAAGCAGAGTCCAAGCTCAGATGTCTAATGATGTGTGTGATCAATATTTGCACACTCCTGTGGTCACTAACGGCATGTTTTCTCATCTCTCTTTCCCAGCGGCGGAAACCTCACTCTGTCAGGAGATTGGGTATTGGGCATGCAGGATGTTCTACATAGGCCACATCTTGAAACCTGATATTTTTGTCCATTGTTGGGTGCTTGGTAATCATCAGAGCATCAAAAGACAGGTTGGGAGTTACTATGGCAACACTAACTAAACTGAAATGGTGAAGGAGTCTGTGGACCAGGAAATGCTATCATTTCAACCCCTACCTTTCACAGTTGGGAACATGACTCTATCTAGATGTGACAGGAAACACAGCATCAAGCTTCTCAGAAAATCCTGGAGCCATCGAGGGCCACGTTTCCACATTCACAGAGTCCTGTAGACCGACTCCTCCCAGAAGTTCTAAGCCCTATCTTCTCTGGCAGTTATAAACCAGACATGCACCTCAGTACTCCCAACCTTGTGAAAGCACAGCTTACAGGAGGGATCCAGATGAGTTGGAAGCCACTGAGTGCTGACCCTCCACCAAGCTGTTCTGAGAGCACTTGATACAGGACACCCATCACACTCAGTCTGGAATCAGATGTCTGTGAATGCTGGTCCACAGCTCCAACCTCCTCCTTCAGTAGAGGACCCCTGGCATAGATTCAGCTTGGACTTGAGGCTTTAGAGGATCCTTTTCTTATCATCTTCTGACCTTACTGTAAAGGGGCAAGGGTCCTTCTTCACTGGAGCCCACCCTTCCTGCCCTTCCCCTCTGCTGAGACCTAGACATCCAGAGGTACAGAAAAACCATCTTGTGGGGAAGCTTGGTTCCATCTTCCTAGGGAATCTCCAGGGCACAAGAAAGTCATAGGTATATATTCCTGGGAATCTATCTATATGACCAATTTTAACTGCAGGAGTGTGGGAGGAGTTGAGGTGGAGCAGGGTCTCCCTCCTCCCCAGGTTAAGGAAGTCTAAACTTTCAGACCATCACCTTGCATGTTTTAGGGAAGGCAGACACGATATATTTTAGTTAACTCTGTGTTGGCCTGGTTGTGGCATCAGCATGTCTACACAGATGGTGGGAAGCCTCTGTCAGTGGCACTGAGTTGGTCTCCTGGATGTCAAGAGAAGATTTGGGACATGCTACATATGATGTCCCATGTAATACTGTATCCACAGCAGCACCAAGAGACAGTCCTATACAACAACCTCTTTATTCATTTACTGCTATCCTTTCACAAATGGAGTTTTAGCATGATGATGTCTTATTGTTACATTATTACAAAAAAAAACCACAAGAAAACAACTTGGGGAAGGAAGGGGTTAGTTGGTTTACACTTCCAAACAATAGTTCATCATTGAAGGAAGTCAGGATAGGAACCTGGAGGCAGGAGCTGATGCAGAGGCCATGGAGGGGAGCTGCTTACTGGCTTGCTCCCCCTGACTTGTTCAACCTGCTTTCATATAGAACAAGAATCATGGATGGCCCCACCCACAGTGAGCTGGGCGCTCCCCCATCAAGCACTAATTAACAAGGTGCCCTACAGGCTTGCCTACAGCTCTGTCTTTTAAAGACATTTTCTCAACTGAGGCAGTCTCCTCTCCAAGGACTCTCGCCTGTGTCAAGTTAACGTAAAATTATCCAGCACTGGTCATTAACCAGGAAATGTTCAAACAGGTGTGTAAAGGTGTGTAATGTTTACAACCATAAGAAAATTGTGAAAAAGTTTGGGGGTGGGGGGAACTAAAGTTTGTTGTTAATAGAGAATGTGTTAAGGAAAAACAAAACAAAAACAGGCTGGGAGTGAGGCCGGTATGTAATTCTAGCACCCTAGAGGGAGAAGAGTTGTGACTTAGAGATCATTCTGGGCTGTGAGTTCATCCTGGGCTGCATGAAATTCTGTTGAGAGAGATAGATAGAGAGAGAGAGAGAGAGAGAGAGAGAGAGAGAGAGAGAGAGAGACAGCATACATCCTTTCATTCTAACCATATACCTAATCCCCTCAAAACAGAAAGAAGAGGAAGAAAAGAACACAACCGGTAGTCAAAGTTTAACAAAAATCTGAAGGCCGTGTACTCCGCGGAGAGGGGCACATACTCTCGTGCATCAAAATACATGAGAGTCCCTTTGCTGCCCTGGCCTTAGATTGTCTACTTGGGTTTGAATTCATGAATTCAACGGCACCAGGATGATTTTACAGGCAGGGAGAGCAGGTGGTTGCCTAGGGCGGCAAAATGCTTTAGTGACGCTATCACAGGCAGGTCTGTAAGCTGTGAGGGGCAGGGTGAGCTTGGGTCTCCTTCCCCCCCCCCCCCCATCTTGCCTGGGGCAGCAGATTGCCAGGAGCACCTCTGGGTGGTAGACAGCAGAGGAGTCCCTGAATATATTTGCATAGCTAATTAAACTGGTCAGGGCTGGGAAAGAAAGCCTGTGTTTACTGTTTTGTGTACATTTTCTGGGTCCTGGACATCTGTCTCCATACCAAGCACAGAACTCTGAAATATCTCGTGGCTCAAAGAGATGCCCCGGAAGCCAGGCGTTAAGATAAAGGGTCACATCTGGGGTGTGCCATCCCTGGAAGACCAGAGAGATGTCTGAACTTATACTATCTCCCTTCTTCCCTACTCCTCTCTAAAGAGTATATTCATCTATCCAAAGTCCGGTAGATTCCGCTGAGGCTGATCCTGATCTGCGCCCGGCCACCTTCTTGCTGATGCCATCTGCTCAGGTTACCATGGAGTTCAGGTTGTCCAATCCTGAGGAAGCCTTGGGGAAAGAAACCCAGGTCAGAAGAGAGACCTGGTGTTTCTGCAGAGCATCTCCAGTTCATAATGGGAACAATCGTTTTGTTCCCAGCAAGTCAGAGTTTAGGAAACACAAGGTCCCGGGCTGCAGGAGAAGCAGAATGGCCCCGGCAAGGGCCAGATCGTCAGAGATGGCTGCCCCTGTACAGCGTGTGGCAGTGTGTTAAATGATCACTCTCAACCTCCAGTTCACTCAGATCTCTAGGCCACAGAATGGATGAGTCAATAAACTTTCCCAGGAGATGTCTGTAGCACTGGCCTCGGAGAGATCCGATAAATCTCAGGAAATGCCAAGGAAGACGGTCAAGACAACTGGGGAAGGTCTGTGGGGTCCACTGACAGCCACAGTGGGTGCCTCTGCTGAGGACAATATAGGCTGTCACATCAGTGCTTCAGAGAGGAAGCTCAAGGGCCAGGGCTGAGATCTCCCTCCCACTGTAGACTCTGTAGCCACAACAGAAGGAGAAGCTGCTGGGAGGGGCCAGCATAGCTCAGGGCAGTATTGTTTGAAGACTTCCATGATGCTGATCTTGCTTGTCCACTTGACTGGGTTTGCAAACATCTAGAAGACACATTTCTGGGTGTTCAGAGAGAAGTTTAAGCAAGATGATATGCGGTGTGAGGTGGGACTGTGGATCCTATGGATACTATGGTGGGGGGGGGGGGGAGCGGTGCGGGGAGAAACACGCCATCAGACAGAGCTTACTTGGAAAGGAAGTTTCTTGGGGAAAGGAAGGGAGTAAAGAGGGAGGAAAGAGAGAGACAAAGACAGAAACAGTGACCTGCCTCCTCAGAGAAACAACAGAAAGAAAGCAGGAGTGGTTGGGGCTTGTCTTTTTATTTTTTCGAGACAGGGTTTCTCTGTAGCTTTGGAGCCTGTCCTGGACCTAGCTCTCGTAGACCAGACTGGACTTGAACTCACAGAGATCCGCCTGCCTCTGCCTCCCAAAGTGCTGGGATTAAAGGCATGCGTCACCACTGCCAGGCTCTGGTGCTCATCTCTTAAAGGCACCCCTGCACTTGGCGTATGGAGTGAGGGTATTGTCTGCCTTGCATGCAGGGATGGCCACTCTGCCTGCCGGGTCCCCAAGGGGCAGGGCCAGGTTTGTGGTTGCCTAGATAATCACAGAAGCTCTGCCTTGGATGTTGGTGGCACCATATGCTGGAGTCCTGACCTGAGCGGGAGGAGGGATCAGAGCAACAGATGTGAGCTCCAGTCTTCACCTCTCGGGTTCTCGGTGCAAGGGGCCAGCTACCTTATGCCCTTGCTCATCTATTCCCCGACATGGTGGACAGAACTCTCAGGGCGTGAGTCAAAATAAGCTCTTCCTTAATTACTTTTATTGGATACTTGGACACAGCAACCAGAAAAATAACCAATACAGTGTCCTCCAGTGTGAGCCTGTGGCAGTTGTGGCCCTGCCATGACTCAGCAGATTCCGTCTTTCTTTTTAAAGTCATTTTAATGTTGCTAGTTTTTTCCCCCCTTTACCGGTTTATGATATTTTTTCTTATTGTTTGTTTTTCTTTTTTAAAGAAAAAAATCTTCCCAATTAACAAAATGCACTGTACAGGTAGAACCTGAGGGACCTATTTTTCTGTCAATATGTCCACATAATTCACTCTTATTACCATTAATGGGAACTTCATACGCATATCAATGGGAGAGAGTCCCCTGCAGAAGTCTGAATGGATCAGCTTCATTAATGCAGTACTGTGGCTGATTTGTCCCCAGAAAATGCACATAAGCCTAAAGGTTTTGGATAAATCTGCCAGCAGACAGCAGAGATAAACAACTTGAAGGGATTGAAAGGGGAGTGTGGTCAGGAGCCTGCACTGGAGGCCCAGGGCAAAGGATTCGGGAAATGTGGGGCTCTTTAGGTGAGTTGCAAAATAACCAGTGTTGACATGGAGATGAGGGGCAGGAGGGACAAGAGCTGGAGGCCAGCGGTGGACGCTCAACATGAAGCTTCAACTTGCCAACACAGAAAGTGGCCAAGGCCCGAAGGGGAGGAAATGGTGGCTTGTGCAGCATCACCTTCTTGCATTTGTGCCTGTGTGTTCTCCCACGTGCTCATTGTGCCTGTGTGTTCTCCCACGTGCTCATTGTGCCTGTGTGTTCTCCCACGGGCTCATTTGTGGCTACTGTTACGGACGGGGAAATGCCAGACCAACGGTACAAGACAAAGCTACCACCCTTGAGGTGTGTTTGCTGTCCTTCCTGATCACTCGTTAATGCTCAGCTTGTCCTACACTCTCCAGTGTGACAAAGCTGGTGCTTCAGTTTGAAGAGGGGAAGTCTGTGCCAAGGGGGCAGTGAAGAAGAGCTGGGTCAGCCCCCGGGAGAAAGCATACCGCGCAGCTTGAATGCATAACATGCCCGCTGAGTTAGAGGCTATGCGGCCCCTCTTGGGCTTGAACCAACTTGAGAGACAGAAGTGTAGAGATTCTTTCTTCCAACCCACACTTCAGAGAGAGCAAACTTTGACCACACCATTGAAAAGCGAAGGAAAGGGAGGAGGGGGCTTAAGGCAGAAAGGAGACCTGCAAAACTTATCTGGCAAACGCTGTGCTTGCATTAACCGTATGGATTTCCTAGGGATAAAATAAACACCTGCAAAATAGTGCATCAGATTGGCAGTTCTCAGGGACAAAACTTTTGTGTCATTCGGGTGACCTTCACTAGACTCAGCACCTCCTTCCTGGGGAGCTTCATGCTCCCAGCTTTTTGATTTGAAGGCGTCAATAACTAGTCTTTAAATATTCCTGCTTGAGTCGTGGACTGAGCATGCCCACCAGTCTGTGAGGAGATCATGTGTGTCCCACGCTATTGTCTCGCCAGCAAGAACCATGCGGGACACTAGGATTCTTCTGCAGAAATAGCTTTAATGCGTCCTGAGAGAGAGCGCATCAGCTAACATGGCCGGGGACCCCTAAATGAGGGAACCCCTCCTTTATATAGGAAGCAGTCCTTGCTTCGGACATGTCACCCTTGGATTGGTCCGCTGCCCAATTAGCCCAGGTGAAGCCTCGGGAGTAGGCGGGGACAGCAGTGGAAAGTTACCTAGCACATGTGCGTTCACCTGGCGGTGAAACTGGATGCCAGCGCCATCTTGTAATGGGGCATGTGGATGCGGCCCTTCACACATGTGACGTTTCCTCACGTGACCTTGAACAGCTCTCCACCAAGAGGGTGGTTGACAGGAGAAGTCTCTTCCACTTTGACTAAAGCTAAACGTCCTATAGAAACCACGCCTATCAGAAGAGATGGGAAACACTTCTCCCTAACTTTGGGATAGAGAAAAGGGTTCTACTTAGGACCCAAAGTTTGAAATCAATAAATAACCAATTCATTTGACAATATAAAAATAGGAGGAGCATTCTGAAGCTTATATTTTATCCCACCACATGAAAACATGAGTGGTAATTAGAGACTGGGAAAAATAAATATCTCGGATAAAACTCTGGTATCTATAGTGAATTACCTACTTTCCTATTGCTGTAATAAAATGCCATGATCAAAGCAACTTGGGGCAGGAGGACTTTACTGGCTCTGTCACCATCATAGCCCGGAAGCACGAAAGCAGGCAGACCTGGTGATCCAAGCAGCAAACTGAGGCTCACATTTTAACCACACAAGCCCCCCACCTCTTATTTTGCTAATAATTATTTTTATAAAATACCAACCTTAGTATCAATGACTATTTTGTTTGTTCTCTTTGTAGTCTACTAATTTCCCGTGGTTTTTGCTGTTGTGGTGTTGTTTATTTCAAATTCTTGAGTCTACTCTTTGCTTTCAATGTCTCATGGACATTAACTCACATTCTTGTCTTCTGAAAGCTTTAAAGCTAAAAGTTCCCCATAAAGTATGTGCGAGCTATAGCCCAGGGACCTCAACACATTATGATTTGCACATTTTTCTATCGTCTTAATTTTAGTGGCTGTTTTTTATAGGATATTCTTAGAAATTTAGGGCAGTTGATAAGATAGCAGACAGTTCTCATAAACCACGCCCACTCTCCCTTCTTCCTAACTCAAGATAGCACAGCGTGTTGGCAATACTGAATAACCCAGCATGGACTCGCTAGCTATTATAAACAGACCGCCCCTGATTCGGATTTCCTTAACTTTACCAGCTCTTTTACAATACATTGATCTATCCTGTCTCCCCAGGGTGCTGCTGGCCAGGACAATCACTCTGACAGTCATTTGTATGGATAATGACATCTTGAAGGACTGCTTGGCTGGTGTTTTGCAGCCGGTCTGTGGGATTCGTCTAATGGTTTTTCTCATGATTAGATTGGAGTTATAGGTTTACAGGAAGGAAGTTACAGAGACAAGGTCCTCTTTCAGCCAGATTGTACCACAGGGACAAGCTGGGACTGAGAGTTATTATCGTGCCTAGTGACCTTGTTCATGGACACCAGGTACCACTGGACTTTTCCACTGAGAGAAGCTGCCACTCACAGGGCTAGGTTCCTCTTCCTGGAGGCTGACAAATATACCTACGGTATTGGGAGTGCTCTTCTGTATGAAACATCTATCTATTTTCCCTTATACAGTTATTCAATAATTTATTTATGTCAATATGGATCAGCGATATGTATTTTATATTTAAATTAAAATCAAAGAACACTTCACACATTCTGCTTTCCAAATTATTTTGCTAACCTTCAAATTTCCTAATAAAACACATTTCTAGTGGTGGAATTATTGAACGAAAAATATGCATCCCTTACATTTTGATAAATGACCATACTGCCCTTCTACAAAATTATTTCTGTTTTCATTTCCTGCAGAAAAGATAAGAGAACATCTGCTTCTCGGAATCTTTGAAATCTCTGTCATGAAAGTTATTGAGATTTGCTAAAAATTACATTATGATTTTGATGTGTTTATTATTTGCTAATTAGATTGAATTGATGGAATTAATTCAGCTCTAATGTTACAGACATGTTCTAGATGACTACTTTATTCCCATAATCTTCCATAGATTGAATTCAGCTACAGCCCTCTAGCTTCTGGTTGCTTTTCTTTGGTTTATAATGTTTTAATATTCGTGTTAATGTTATAATGTAATAGTGTTCATATTATATTGTGATTCTTTAGACCACCACCAGGAATGGTGTTCCAGGAGGTTGTGGAAACTTTACAGGGTAGAACCTTGCTGGGAGAAGAACATCAGAGCGCTGTGCTTTGAGAATGTGTAGCCTTACACACTTCCGGTTCTCTCTCCGCTTCCTGCATGTGGCTGAAATGTGAGTTTCGGGTTTCCTGCCCCTGCGCTTGCTGCCATGCCTCCCTTGACGCTGTGAATATGCTCTGCCTGGAACTCTAAGCCTACATAAACTCCTCGTGTAACTCACCATTAGTCACAATGTTTTACCAGGACTGCAGCTCTGCACACTGAAGGCGCCTACACGTCTGTACGTATTTCCGTACTCGCCACAATTTCCAGTAAGCAGAACAAGCAGAGGTTCCCCAAATCAGAAAAATGAATAAAGACAATATGCTAGCCAACTGCAGAAGGGTTTTGTCCAGCCATAAACAAAACAAAATAAATTAAATTAAATGTGTGTGTGTCTCTGTATGTGTATGTACTTGTGTGTGTGTGTTTATGCATTTGCCAATGAACTGTTAAGAGAATCTCACATTCAAGCAAATGAAATCCCCTTTTTTCAGTAGATGAAAGCAGAAAACAGTCCATGTGTGTTTATCGGTGTACTAGACCGGATCTTTTTTTGTGCTATCTCTGTCGGCATGAACGTCCCCTTTACAACTGCAAGCTAAACTCTTGAACTGTCACTAGAGTTGTGCAGCCATTGCCACAGCCAGTTTGAGAAAGCATCCATCATCCTTAGAAGAAACAAGTATTTTCCAACGGTTGTTCCCCCAGGCCTGCTGGCTGCTCTCCAGCCCTAACTATCCTGAGTCTACTTCCTGTGGACTTCTATAGATTCACAGGATCTGGGCATTTCTTAAAATGGGATCCTCTGATACATGGTCCTTCTGCCGCATATGTGACAGAACATACCAGAACTCTGGGACCTTCTTGCTGGGCTCTCTGTACCCAGGGGAAGCTTGCTGTTTTGTAATGAGGAATCCATTTCCAGAATCAGAAGTATAATGCACCTGGAGCTGAGATGTCCTCACTGTACCCTACAGTAAATCACTTGCATTCCCTACCACAAAAGTGCAAGCATTTGCTGTTCTAAGCCTCCCAGCTCTGAGCCATTTGTTAAGCAGCAGCCAGAACCATTAGAGCTATTTTCCACTCTGCCTGCAGCCTGGAGGAGCATACGCAAGCTTAGCTTTGCTCTTCCTCTCCCCTGAGGGACATTTCTGATGCTCATTCTGTGGCAGGAATAAAAATGCCTCCTCTCAAAGATACCTACATCCCAGTCTCCAAAGAGTGTGAAATGCTCTCTTAAAATGGCAGAAGGGACTTTGAAAACATTCCAGTCTTAACAGAGGAATGATTATCATGGAGATCTGTCAGGGGAGGTACCAGGCAGAGAAGGGACGGACCATGAGACAGGGGTCAGGGAGATGTGAAGATGCCACGGGCTGGCTTGGAAGATGGAGAAGGCAGCTGCCTGCTGAAGTGTGGACAGTTTAAGAAGCTAGAAAAGGCCAGAACTTCCAGGAAGGTCACAACTCAGCAGACACTCCGCTTGTAATCTGAGACTAACTGAACCGCTGACTTCCAGAGCCATGAGCGAGCTCCTAAGTACATATTATTTTATATTCTTAACTTTGTGTGTTTTTCTACAGCAGCAAGAGCAAGCCAAAGCGTCTCCCAAGATACCTTGAACATTTCTGTCCTGTGGATTTTTTTTCTTGGGATATGAAGTGTCCTGTAAAACTGGAAATGTATGTTCTTAACTTGTGGAATACAATGAGGTATTTTAAATATTTTCTCTGTTCCTGTTTTTGGAACTGCATGCAGGCACACTTAAATGTTCTAATCCTGTTAGCCAGCGTTGGCTTTGTCTACATCTGCTCACTTGGTCTGTCTGTGTCCTGCCTGTTATGGATTCTGCCGAGGCACAGGCACAGTTCTTTCAAGCTCTGTCTCTAATTGGCCGTCGTTTTGGGTGTGTTTAGATATTTTCCCCTTTCCCCCAGCTATTCCAGCTACCACAGTGCTTCCATCCACTGTTCAGCATACTCTTCAAGAGCTATTGTGTCTCTGTTCGCCATGGGCTCCCAGACACGACAGTGCTGGCTGACTTCTAACATAGGGAGGTAGAGTGGGTTACAACTTTTCCTCTTTGACTGTAACACTTTTAAAACACATATTACTAATTTGTCAGCTCTTTTGCCCCACCTGAGAATTCTCACCATCGCTGTGTGCCCGCACGACCTCTAGCCCTTCTCACTTTTGAGTAGGCAGGCTTTCAGACAGATTGTCTTGAATGTACTGTGTCAGAAACATAAACGAACATCTTTGAGTCTTCCTCCAATGTTAGGAACCATTAAATAACAATAAATTCACAAGGTGTGTACCTTTCAGCGACAACGAGTTGTCTGATAATTCCACTTTCCTTGGGAACCCTGGCTGAAACGAATACAGGTTTTCTTAATCCTATTTTACTCACTAATATTAATCTCAGTACCACATAGAAAACACACCCTTCTCTATATTTGCAGGGTACAAGTGACTATGAAGGGTTAAAGGCACAGGGTTTCCAAAGACGCCTAAGAAGCCAAGGCTAGGAGACCAGAAGGAAGGCAAGAGCCTCTTTACATTGGTGACATAGTGAGGTGCAGAAGAAGCCAGAGTAGCAGTGGTGGGCATCACAGACTGGAGAGCAGAGGCATTGAGCTGAGTCCAGCTGTAGAGACAAAGAGGGCAGGGCCAGATCCAGATGAAGGAACAAGGAACGGGACGAAGGGCAGGTCCAGATGAACAGGGGGACAGGTGATCACACTTGAATAGGAATGGAGCCAGGCTGAAGACCAGGAAAGTCAGAGCTCCCTGCCTCTTGGTTCCTGAAGTACGTGTCAGGTGTCAGATGGCAGCTGGGAGGGGCCCCTGTCATCAGAGCGCTGAGTGCCAACCTTCTTGCTGGGCCCAAGTGACAGAGTCGCACCCTCTCTTTGGTCTTAAAAGTCTCAGGAATAAGTAAGTCCTTTATGTCTGTGCTGCACGGGTGGTGCCAGACAGATGGTGTTGTTCTCACGTCCTCCCAGGTACACAGGCATCTTCCATCCTCAAAACGGCATCCAAAGCTATTTATGAGATGGAGTCTTTCAGGGAAAGGCACAGCCTGAGAAACCACTGTTTCTTGAAACATGGAGTCACTGAGAGAGAGAGCGGCAGCCTGCTGTTGATATCAACATGGAGGGACCTCCCTAACAGGACAAAATCCATGGCTCAGAACTTCAGGAGTCTCAGCACCAAACAGGGATATGGATATGCAAATTGACCTTTGTAACACCGGATTCTGTGTTACCCCCTTGGTACAGTTTGCGAGCCACTGTACCGTATGCAAGTCGGGCAAGGGCCTGGAGATTGAAAGAACACACAAGAGACCTGGGTCATTCGAAAGGAGATCAGCTGAATGCTGCTTATTCAACTTTGGGGAAATCCTATTATACCTAGCTGCTGCACAAGGATTTCCACCCAGGCAGTTGGGAAATTACCATACCAAAGATGAAACAATGCCCTACAGCTGATCACCAGGCGAGGCAGAGGGAGCATAGGAACAAACAGGATATTTTAGCTGGCTGACCAGAAACTGTCCTCAAGATACACCCCAGGAGCAAGGGTAGACCTGGGCCCTACAAACCTTACCTGTTACTTCCCCCCAACAAGACAGAGTCACCTAGTGTGGCTCCAGGGAATCCCTTCCCTACCACTCTGCTCACGTGGTCACTGAAGACGCCCTCTGACCACCTGTGCATTTGCTGGCTCCCCCAGTTCCTTTTCTGGAGACTTTCTCAGAGGAGACTGGGCCTTGAGTCTTTGCCAGGAGCAGGTGGAATTGTCATCCTGTGGCTCGAGGTTGCTTCTGATGCTAGGTCTACTTTACATGGGCGACATGGGCTGTGTTGCCCTTCCTCGGATCCCAGAACTGTAGGTGCCCATGTTCACAGCCTCCACATTCTACTTTCGTTTCTTGAGAATTAAAGGTCACATGTTTCTATTTCAATTGAATTGGGAATTTTTCTAGATACCATTGTGGGAAGGAAAGCTCAGCTCATCTCAAAGCAGAACGGCTTATCAGTTAGGCCTCAGTGGGCCCTTTGGCTTGCTCCACAGCACGTCCAAAGAAGAAGTATCCACGATCCACTTTCCACGTCTCACTGACTTGTCTGCACGCTTTCTCTCTGGTTAGATGACTCACTAATTTGAGAAGCATGTTTCTGTGTCTTCATGTAGGACCTGATAAAAGCCTCTAACTGACTTAATCACATCAGAACCTTTGGATCCACCGCTAATAACTTCCTTCCAGGTTCCTATCTGTGCATTAATCATTGCTTTTGAAAAATAACATTTATCAGTTCTTTCACAGTTCATCCGGGTTTGCTTTTGGTCAGTCCTGGCTTGTCTGTGTTTTGGAACACATGCAGGTGAACAGTTCCTTATCCAGTGTAGGCAGGGTGTTTCTGTCCAGGTTTTCCTCCCAGCTGCCCATTGGGTTGAGATATCAGTAAGCTAACCCAGGGTCAGCGGCTTTTGGAGAAGCAAGCTGAGTCTCCGTTTCTTCAGCTCAAATGCATAGTGTGTGTGTGTGTGTGTGTGTGTGTGTGTGTGTGTGTGCATGTGTGCGTGTGTTGTAGGTGTTTGGAGACGTTCCCCATGTGTATCTATTAGGTGCCCAGAACCCATTGCTCTGCCTTCCCACTCTGTAATTCTCCAAGACAGCTGGAATTGGGTGGGGATAGCATCGTCATGTTCCTTCCCCCCAGGATGAACTTCATTCAGGTCAAGAGGCCAGCCTTTGCACATGCGACACTCCCAGCAGGTAGCATAGATGGACCAAGATTCCGATGGACACAACTTGCAGGGCCCACGCTGATCTGTGTAAAGTGCACAGTTATTCCAGTGTGGGCAAAAAATGTGCAGACATTCTTGCTTTCAAAACAAGGGATGGGTGGGTAAATGTGATGCCTCAGGGTTGCAAAATATGTATCTGGCACTTCAAAACTCCACAGGTCAGTGCAAACAAAACACTGCTGTAGAGGAGAGGCCCAAGGAGAGTCTCAGCCTTTGTCTATCTCGCCCCTCTCTGGGATTATTCTCTTACTGCCGGGGTTATCATGGCGAAAGGCACGGAGCCATGTCTTGGACCCAGCCTCACAACTACATCGCTGTTTGAGTTTCTTATGAGTCCACATCTTACCAAACTGGAACTCTACCGATCTGTGTGGTTTCCTGGTTTGTCTTCTTAGCAGAACTATCAGCCCATTGTCTTCATCTGCTCTGTTCAGCTGTATTTCTCTCTTATTTCTCTCCCTTAAGATTGCCCATAACCCACTTAAATTTCTTCCAATAAGGTTTTTTTTTTTTCAATGATCCTTCAGGCAAAGCTTGCTTCCTCTCCTGGAATTCTCTAGTGAAGCATTGTTATTCTCTGCTTCATCACCAGATAAAAGCTTTCTAGAGCCCCACCACCAACAGATTTGTGGTCATCTGTTTAGGTACAACTTCTCTTGACCCTCACTGAGCTTGGAACATCATAGAGCACGTACAAAGTCATGCTCCCTATAGACTGATTGAAGACCATTCTTCCTTTGACTGTGTAAATGATTGGCAGTCACTGTCAAGAGCTGGATGTGAGGGAATTGCCAGGGAAACCAAAGAATAGCACTTGCCGTCTGCTCTGGGAAATGCTTAAACCTACCCTAGACTAAAGTGGAAACACAGGTTCATAAAATGTGCTTTTCCCAATTTAGTCACACCACAGGTTTAAAGATGAATACATTTCCAGATGATTGCCTAATTAAAGGGACTCTGGAGAAAGTTGCATTTTTGCTCTTCTTCAGATTCTACAAGCAAGATAGAAACAAAGACCCTCTACCTGGAGCAGGTTTGAGTCAACAGAAACTGTTGGCCAGAGAGTTCTAAAGAGCTCAAGTCATTTTAACCAGCGAAGCTCAGCCCTAGTGTATTTAGATAAGCCAGATCATTTAAAAGAGATCACAGTTGTGATGACAGATCATTCAAACTTCAGAGAAGTGAGGCTCCTAACTGCTTAGACACTTAGCGCCCTAGCAGAGCGCTAAGCAGCCTTTGCCAAGAAGAGCAATTACGGCTGGGATATGTTTCGTTTTGCTTCATCTTGGATCATTATTGCTTTGCAGTTTCTCAAATGAGAATTGCAGCAAAGGGTTTCCTGCAGCCAGGCAGAAGCCACGCCACATCTGTCTGGTTGGCTTTTCAACCATGAGTAGGGAAAGGTTGTCAGAGCAAGACACAAAACGGACAGGTAAAACAGGCCACTTATACTATTTATGTTGATTATGTGACTTAATAATGTTTCAAAATATTGGCTTTAATAGAAAAGGCTATTAGTATTGATTTCAAAGGTTCCTTTTTTCTTTCTTTTAAACGTGTTTACCAGAACACGTGAAACTCCATAGGCCTTCTATTTCTATCACAGAGTGCAGTTCTAAGCAGAAACTTCCAGGAAGGCTATATTAGACCTTATGTTATTCAAAAATAACTCGATTTCTTTCCTGAAATGTACTAACCTAGGATTTCATTTTGTCAAATAATAAACAACAAGGCTGATTTCTTTCAGTACAAATAGAAAGAAGTAGAAAGGCAAAGAACGAAGTGAGCAACATCGAATTTCTGGGCATTAATTTTAATATGTGGTTTTAAAAACACACCACACTGGCACCCCAGATTTGAGCTTCGGGTGGAAGACTGTTTGGGGGTGAGACTGATCCTTTGTCCATCAGCATGACGGGCGCGAGAATGGATAGATTGCCTATATCAGCTCATCAGAATGCAGCCCCATGGCCACCACGGAGCAGATGTTTCTTTTTGTGCCGTGTTGATAGAGAAATGGACAAGGGACATTTAAAATTCACTGTGGAGAGACTCTATATTATAATGAATCTCATTAATAGTGATTAAGTTTTTTTTCTTCTCCCCAGCTACCATGGTTAATACCGTCCCTTTTATAGGTCAGAAGGCTGACACAGTCGCCCGCCAGCAGCTGCTGTCACCGTTCCGTCTTAAGAACGTTTCTCATGCTTAAAGCAACTTCGAAACCAAAAATGTTTATTTCCTTATAAATTTGCCAAATTCACACTGGAGATTTTTTAAAAAAAAAATAATATAATGAGTGCACGTGGAAAAACATACAGGGTCCTCAAGGTCACCTGTGACTTTTAATTGCCATTGCAAGCAGGTGGCAGCCAACGTAACTAACCATTCCGCTTATTTGACTAGAAAATGCTTCTGGAGTTTATGGTGGAATAGCATGACCACCATATCAGTGCTCAGATAATGTCTGGCAAGGACAGTGGGATGTCCCTTTGTGTTGAGGGACAACGTGGCAGGTTCTAGCTGTGGGGTAGAGCTTGGAATGCTGGGATCTGAGGGCTCCTCACCTCCACTCACAGGTGCAGACTTTGTTCCCGGGGCCTACAAAGTGGAGCCCTGCCTCACGTGAGGACTCCCGCACTGTGGGGGACACCATGCCGGGGGGCAGGGGTGCATTAGTGGAGCAGAGCTTCTGCTCCATTAACCCAGCCAGCCCTGCCCTTCCCAAGCGCCACCGCCTTTGTGACACGGCAATCACTCGCGCAGCTCTCGAATGCTAATGCCAACCTAATTATATATTTTGGCTTCCGTTTTGGTGATAGGCTGTGCTTAAGTAAAATTTAGTACCGTCTTATGCGTTCCTACAGCTGGGTAATTACAAGGCATTTCAGTTTGGGGGGCAGGAAATTAATGATACGGAGATGAGGAGCTATTTAAAGAAGGCCATCCTCTGTTCTTACGTGACCCGCTCCTGGAAGCAAGTTAAACCCTGGGCGAAATGGAGCCCTACAGGAGAGCAAGGTAGCACAGTTAGGATTTAACTTTCGAATCAGGATCAACAGTTATCCATCCCGTCCACATCCCTCTGGGGAAACTGAGTCAATTGAATTCTGAGGTAGAGCTGGACCAGGAAGGTTTGGGCAAGTTTAAAGCTGGGAACATGTAAGTCTCAAGTCTTTGTAATCTCTTGATTGATGAAAGAGATTATAAAATATGAAGGGCAGGGAAACGTCTTTGAAACCATCCCATTGGGGGATTATTGAAATATTTTCTAACTACGCGCACATCCAAATAGACCGACACTTTGTATACACAACAATCAAAGGCAGTTGGGCTGTGTTGTTATCCTGGTATGAAAATCCGGCACTCACAGTTCTCACAGACAGGAGAACCTGCAGCCTTTTAGATCCACGGATGCTGCACGGAGCCTGTGGGTAATCAGCTGTAGCTGATGCTCCTTCCCCGATTAACAAGCAAACCCAAGTCAATGAAGCCTTTCAAGCCACACTGCGTCTTGCTTTACAGCAGAAACAGGCTGCTATGTCTTGGTGTTATTATTGTTATTTCTTTAACGAGACTGGTTTCTATAGAGGAATGCATCCATACTCTATGTTGAGGTAGGGACGATCAAATATACCATCTAATCCCAGGTGAGTACATTCTGGAAGAAAGCTGTTATTGAGGAAAATAAACCCCACTCAGAAGTCAGAGCATATGTGGAGGGGGAAGGGAAGGCCAGCACACCATACTAAATGAATCTGTTCTTGTGTCTTCCTTGGGTGAAAAAGTACTTGGTCTTTTGTGGTTTAGTGTTTTCCTCAACATACAGGCATAGGAACAATTATGTCCCTTCTGGCTGTTTCAGAAACCCTGTGAAAACATGGAGAAGTGGGACTCCCCAGCTTCCTTTGCTCCATCAATGGCAGCCCTGGGCAGGGATCTTCTTAAGCTACTCTGAAGAGCTCCCTTTCTAACAAGTGTGTGATCACTTAGAGTATGAGTGTGTACCTGTGATGACTGTGTGCATTTGTCTGAAGTACACATTAGTGCCTGTCTGTGACTGAGTGTGTGGCTGTGTACCTGTGTGCCTGTGGTACCTATAGGTGAGTGTATGACTGTACGTAAGATCGAGCATGACTATACTAGTTTGTTCCCGGGAAGTGTCTGAGAGCCAGGGACTCCTCATCCCTGATCTATCTTCTGAGGTCCCCCTGGCTCCCTAGAATTTGTACCTTCACTGAATCACCTAGAGGTTTTTGTCTCCTTTAGAGTTAAAATTTGGAGAAGCTACCAATGCTGTCTGTCCAGGGCCAGCTCAGATACTTTCTCTATCATCTTAAGAGGCATCTTGGGACCTTACCCTCCTTTTTTGGAAGGACATCTGTCATGGTGGGGTAAAGCCTGCTTAGAGATACTTCCCAAGACTGAATTGCAGAGGCTTGAGACAATAAGCTTACATTCATAGCTCCAAGGACAGGGAACAAACTTAACTTTCTAGGGGAGGAATCCTGGTGACAAGAACTTTTCATAGGGTCACATGATGTGGGATAATGCTCTTGTACCCTGTAAAGATTTGTCACTCATATTGGTTTAATAAAAGGCTGGTTGGCCAGTAGCCAGACAGAAAGTATGGGTGGGGGTGGAGTGACCAGATTAGGAGAATTCTGGCAAGAAGAAAGGCTCAGTCTGTTGCCACCCAGATGCAGAGGAAGCAAGATGAAAATGCTGCACTGATCAAGGTACCAAGCCATGTGGCTAAACATAGATAAGACTTATGGTTTAGTTTAACTTGTAAGAGCTAATTAATATTAAGCCTGAGCCAATAGACCAAACAGTTTATAATTAATATAAGCTTCTGTGTGTTACTTTGGGACTGAACGGTTGCAGGACCATGTGGGAAAGAAACTCTGTCTATAAACGACACCAACATGGGGCAACTCATCCACATAAAACCTGAGAGAGCTTGGAAAGGAATTATAGACACAAAAGAACAGAGTTAAGCATGGCTTCTTGGTAACAGTATTTTCTCAGGTGGGCTCTGTTTGCTAGAGACAAGGTGTCTCCTACTGACTCATCATTAGTAGCAAAACCTCGCAGCTCTTTTAAGAGGTCCTGCCGCCTAAGACTTAATTGGTATTTATGAATAGCCAGCAGCATGCTTCTTGGTGGTGGCAGGGACTTTGAAAATCCACAGAGTTCTAGCAATAAACATGGCTCCTGCCAGTACCTCTGCCATGAAGTCAGAATCTCAGCAAGCTAAGGAATGGGGTGGAGTCAGCTGCCAAAGCTTAACTTTAATCTTAGCCATATAGCTTAGCAAATTAAAGACTCCTGTGGTCAGAAAAAGAGGGCTACAGTAGAGACAAATTCAGTAAATAAATACCCTCTAAACAGTTTACAGTATGTTTAAAAATATAAGTAGACTTGGAAGAGAAAAGAAAAAGGATCGAGAAAGTTCTTAAAAAAGAAAGAGAGTAGTTAGGTGTGGAGGCGCCACACTTTTAATCCCAGCACTTGGGAGACAGAGGCAGAATCTCTGTGAGTTCAAGGGCAACCTGGTCTACAGAATGAGTTCCAGGACAGCCAAAGATACACAGAGAAACCCTTTCTCAAAAATACAAAAATTTAAAATAAAAAGCAAAGAAATAGAGTAAAAAAAAAAAAACAAAATTAAAGCCATGTAAAGATGGAAAATACACAGAGAATCTGGATCCCGAATGTTATTATGTTGTCTTTGAATTGCTTGACTTCTGAGAAAGAAGCAGGAGCTGCTAAAAGACATTTGATTATAAAAGCTGCTGGATTAATCCAACACATATATTTTGAAAATGCTTGACTTCAAAATCTAAATCAAAAGATATTTACTTTGTAGAAGAGATTTTGCTTTTGTTTCCACAGGAAATGAGAGACTGTGGATTCATTCTGGATTAAGAAAAATAAGGTTTGATCAAGGAAGAGCCCCTGAAAAATCTCCAATAGGAGCAGATGGCCCAGATGACCCAACATTTCAGAGGACCTCTGTTGGAGTTTCCTCTGAGTTCTATATCTAGAACAGCCTCAAGACTGCTGGCTGATATGATTCAGGCTCACAGAATACTCCAGTTAGCATTTGACCAAAATCCTAAATGTTCTTTGTGTCCCATAAGATTATCAGCACTCCCAATCAGCAGGATGTAGCCTAGAAAACAACACCCATATTCCCCTCCCCCAACACAGTGGATTATGAATGTTTACCTTTATTTAGAGTGTTGGTTATAAGTTGTTGTGGATAACGGTCAGGGAAAAAGCTAAACCAAGGAGATTAGATTCAGAGTTTTTGTTTTGTAAAGGAAAAAAGGAGAAGTGTTGTGGGATAACGCTCTTGGACTCCATAAAGATTTGTCACTTGTATTGGTTAAATAAAATGCTGATTGACCAGTGGCCAGGCAGGAAGTATAGGCAGGGAGACCAGACTAGGAGAATTCTGGGAAGGGGAAAGGCTCAGTCTACAGTTGCCACCCAGATGCAGAGGAAGCAAGATGAAAGTGCTGCACTGATAAAAGGTACCAAGTCACGTGGCTAAACATAGACAAGAATTATGGATTAATTTAAGTTGTAAGAATTAGCTAATAATAAGCCTGAGCCAATAGGCCAAACAGTTTATAATTAATATAAGCTTCTGTGTGTTACTTTGGGATGAACGGCAACAGGAGCAGGCAGGACAGAAACTCCGTCTACAGCAAAATATCAAACATTAGTCGACATCTTCTGTACATGTAGGTGGAAGTTTCCCTGTGCCGAGACAACTTCCCAAATAACCAACATGGAAACTCTATATTAATTAAAAATGCCCAGCCAATAGTTCAGGCTTGTTACTAACTAACTCTTTTACTTAAATTAATGCTATTTCTTATCTATGCTTTGCCACGTGGCTTGGAACCTTTTCTCAGTACAATGTGCCCATCTTGCTCTTTTTGCATCTGCTGGTGACTCCCTGCCTCCCCCTTCTCATCCCAGTATCCTCAGTTGAATTATCGCACCTAACTTTATCCTGCCTTGCTATAGGCCAGTCAGCTTCTTCATTAACCAATGAGCGTAATACATATTCATCGTGCTCAGAAGGTTTATTCCGCAGCATGTACATCCTCTTTCCATCTCTCCCTTCAGTGTGTTTTGTCCCCAGGGGAGCCATCCACCCTGGTAGGGTGCACTGGGTCTTACCTGCCACCTCTACGGCTCTCACTGGGGCCTCAGACAAAGAAGTCAGGGAGCAGAGACGTGACTTTGGTGCACTGATGCAGGTGTTTATATCTTTTACTGTAAGAGGTACCCAAAGGACACATAAAGCATCATCTGTAGCATGTCCCCAAATTCTGATAATGAGGCCCCTTTCTATACCTTGACTCAGAGATGAGAGTCTGTAGGCATGAGAAGAGTCTTATGGAAGAGTCTACTACAAAATGAGCAGGCAGGGCTGCAGGTTTTGGCGGACTTATACTTCTGTGGTCTCTTACCTACTCGAGAATCTCAATTCCACATATTGCCTTCCAAAAGCAATTCAGGGGTGTTGCTTAGAAAAGACAATGACTAGGAGCTTTTCCCTCTCTCACTGGACACTATACATTTCAAAACCCTACTTCTCTCTGTCTACAAAAGCAAAGAAACCACCATCTGTGGCTTGGTTCTTTTTCTTTCCATGGAAAAAAAAATATTTCAGCTTCTAATATAAGACCCATCTGTGTTCTGCAAAGTTCAACGGCACTGGTTAAAATCCAGCATCAGTCCTGGTCCTTTCCTGTGCTTAAAGAAAAGAAGGGGAGGCGATATTTCAAAGTAATTCTCTCACAGGCGTGAAATACTGAAGCCCTTGATTAAATTTTGCAGCCTCTGATTACATTAGAAGCATGAAATATGAGTTTCTCCTGAGGTAGCAATGGGTAGCTAGTTAATTTATCTGCACCGCAGCTGTGTTTTCTGGTGTCTGGGCCTCTCTGTCCACTCCCAGGAAGATAAATAAGGAAGGTGTGCAATCAGCAGGTGATATAGAGGCGGCAGGAAATAGAAGAGGAACCACTCGATTGCTTCTAGAACCTATTTTACATCTCCACCTCACATTATTCTTCATCATTGTAAGGGGTTGCTGGCTCTTCAGTTCACTTTTCCCTGCAGACTGTCCTGCTATGGCTCCCTCATAACACTCCAGCAAGCTGCTCACTTATGCGTCCACAAGCCGACACTCTCCATAGTGATGTTAGACCTTGCTTTCTTTGTGACTGACACAGTCCAAGTCACCCAAATCTTCCCATTTATAGGTCTAACCTGAACTTCTATGCGAAAGAACAGTAGCCATTTCCAGCAGATGACAGTGTGGACTTCACGAATTTTACATCTCCACATGCCTGGTGCCTGGAACTTACCATATTGCTATGAGCTATTTAAGTGTGCACAGGGCAAGGAATAAGAGAGTCAATTCGGTCATTCCAGACACCCAACAACGACACGTTGTCTGAGTGACATAGAGATATGCTCACAGAAGAAGCAACAATTTGGATGTCCTGAGTGACATGCGGCATTGAAGCGAGGTACTAACGGTAGAATATGCCCTCTCCTGAGAGATGCTTAGGAATGCTAATTCTCCCATGGCCTTGTCCCTGGACACAGCTTTAAGTGTTTGCTCACTTGGCCTTGGAGTCCTCTTTCCAATCAGATGTATTAAGTTCGTATTTCACACAAAGTGGAGAGAACATGACCAGTCCCACAGCAGCGTGCTGGTCGCCACCTTCACCCCAAGTGCAGACACAAGATCTGTGGAACCAAGATGAATGATACCCTGATGAAGAAGCCTAAGACTGTCTGTCCAGCATGAACGTAGACTCGAGACTGCCCAGCATGAAGTAGACCTGAGATTGCCCAGCATGAAGTAGACCTGAGATTGCCCAGCATGAAGTAGACCTGAGACTGCCCAGCATGAAGGTAGACCTGAGACTGCCCAGCAGGAAGGCAGACCTGAGACTGTCCAGCATGAAGGCAGACCTGAGACTGCCCAGCATGAAGGCAGACCTGAGACTGCCCAGCATGAAGTAGACCTGAGACTGCCCAGCATGAAGGTAGACCTGAGACTGCCCAACAGGAAGGCAGACCTGAGACTGTCCAGCATGAAGGCAGACCTGAGACTGCCCAGCATGAAGGCAGACCTGAGACTGCCCAGCATGAAGGTAGACCTGAGACTGTTCAGCATGGAGGTAGACCTAAGGCTGTCCAGCATGAACGTAGACCAGTCTCCTGCATTTCTTCACCCAGCATCTCTGGTCTGTTGGGTGGAGTCAATTTACAGCTATAGCATCTATTAATCTGGGAGAAAATCAAGGGAACAATTGAGACCAAATCTTGTCTCATTTAAGAGGTGGATGCCCACTCCACATGAGTCCCTTTGTCCTTAAAGGCTGTGCATCTTCTTCCCAGCTTCTTACTACAGCTCTCTCTCTCTTTCTCTCTCTCTCCCCATGGCAGACAGGTGCTTCCTCCCCAGAATTCTCTTCTTTTTCTGCTCTCTTTCCTTAATCTGAAAGCATGTGCAACGTCTCCAGGGGACCTTACTGGTGAGGAAATAATGTTTAGGTTTTCCATGAGGGAATGCTGGGATGCTGAGAAGTTTATCTGTTTACTCTAGAGCGAGGGAAACAACTGGCCAAGGCTTCCATCCCGATGGATCAGGGAGTTTACTGGAGTCCCTTACAGGAATGCGTGTGACTCCAGTAGCTGCATTACCCATTGGTTCTATCCCAACCCAGACAGTAACTTAAGAAAGCTACACGGCTGGAGATTCGTGCACAGCTTGCACATGGCCCCGCCACCAATGCGTCTCCGCTACCCAGAAGTGGTGTAGTACTTACGTGAGCTCACCCAGGGCCCTCGTGAGTCCTGCAAGTCCCTGTGCATTTCATGGGGTTTGGAACCCCTCGCTGTCAGAATGAGGAAACGTTCACACTGATATATTTCTGCATAGGGTCCTCAGAAGGAAACTAAAACACAGCAGGTGAGACATCTTTGGCCTTTCCTGGACGCTCCAGGACCCCAGTTGATGGGGCAGAGACTGAGTCTTTACACTGTGTATTAGAATCGGTCCTTGAAAGTCAAAAGTGGCCACCCATTGTGACTGACAGCCGAAAGAGCAGAGAAGGAAGACCATTGTCCTTAGGACCAGCTTGTCCATAGCTGTGTGACCCAAAGGAGGTCAGTGGTCTCCTAGAGATTCTTAGAAAAATACTAAAGGGATCCCAGCAAACAGGGTGACCATGATGAAAAAGTTTGCCAAACACTAACGAAAGGCAGTGTATGGTCCATTCATTGAAGGGTAAAGCGAGACACTTCGAGATGACAGCTGAGCACCATCCAGAATGTGGCCTTCGAAGGAACTGCTGGGGAAAGGTTACTAAGGGGGCATGCCTTTGCCTTGCTGACAGCCTTCAGTTGTCAGGTTTCCTGTCTGGCTTTACAGAGGGAGTGCTAGAGACAGATCCCCACACAGCTGAGCATGCCCCCTGTGTTCTGAAGGGAGATGGATGTGTGAGCTGCAACCAATCAACCAGAACAGAGACCAAAGATAGAGGCAACGGAGAGCCCCCAAATGCCGCCCCTCCCCTGCCACCCATTACTCTCTAAATCCCCACACAGGAGGGTGCAAGATTCACAGTTGGCATCAAACCGTGATGGGTCTGTCAGTCCAAGTAAGAGCCAGGAAAAACAAAAGAACAAAATTGATGAAATAAATAACGGAAATAACATGTCACCTAGTATTAGAAAGATACATCTTCATCTGGAAGTCACAGAAATTTACTGCCCTCTCGGCATGCGCTGCCGCATAACCATATATTACCACATGCTTTACTGACGTGTCTTCTGACTGTCACCGTCGTTGGCATGCATAAAACTTGTGCCCACGTTTTGATGAGGCGCTGCCTCAAATCCCTGCCAGAAGAAGAGCAGAGATCAATCAAAACACGAATGAAATATGTAGGAGCTGCTGCTGAGCTTTGAGGGCTGGAGAAGCAAGCAAGGCCAGGCTTGGGGCCTAAAGGTGAGGAAAACAGAGTAAGCGAGGATGAACCGTGCTGGACCATCTCCTCACAGGCAGACACTGAGGACGAACCGGAGCACGTACACTTAGTGAGGGCCTAGCTTCAATATTCAGAGCAATTTCAAATAAGACGGTCACTACTCATATTTTTAAGATGAGAAATTTGAGACTCAGAGCACAAGACTTGGGGTACACTGTTCTCCCTGTGTAACCAAGCGGTATCAGGCTAAATGGCTTCAAGCCGCAGAACTGCTTCTGTCACAGTCCTGGGGACCACAGTGTGAACACATTCCCACCAGACAATAGCATAATGCTCTGAACCTCACCTGACTTCCCAGAACCCCTAAAAATTTGGCTTTTAACCCCATAACTTTACCCTGTTTGGGCCATGTGGCTTCTCCCAGAGTCTGTCTTCACATAGCTTCCTTCCTATAAGGATACAGCCAGATAGGATTAGGGCCCAGCCCACTTCAGGGTATCTGCCTCTTAGCTCTACCAGTAACACCCACAGCATGTGGATTTCCAGGTGTGGCTGCCTAGAGACAGGGGTTATGGCATCAACGTGTCTGTATTGAAATGACTCCACCTGCCCACAGACCACAGTCTGGTCCCAGGTTTCCAGTTACACACGACTGGATGTCCAGAGGCTGAACTCAGGTTCTGGTTGTGTGACTCTCAGGGGTAGGTGAGAGAGGAAAAAGGCTCGTGAGAATAGAACGCAGAAGTGAGCTAGGATTTCACATGCTGGCCAGGCCCTCCCATTGGCTGCCCCATATTTGGTGGTCGCTTATCTTGAGGGGCACCATTTCCCACCTCTGGCTTATTCAAGAGAAATGCTTTGTGGTACCAATAAACCGTTGAAGCTCATCTCTGCACACCTCACTGGAGTCTAGCTTGCCTCCTGTCCAGGAGCACTGCTCCAACCTTCTAGGATGCAGACGTTCCTCAAGGCTTCTTTCTCTTCTTTCTCCTGAGACCGCTATTCTTTCCATGCAAACCCCAGGGGGTAATGGCCACTGTGAGCTTCCTGAGACACGGGCAGGAGCTTTTGAGCCCCTCTTTCTGTCCTGTCTGTTGGTCTCCATTCACAGACTGACCGAGGCTGGAGATGCATAGGAAGGACACTGATGATGGCAGTGCTGGCTGATGTCTATATTGTCAGTTTGGTCGAACAGATCAACACCTGGGGTGTTTGGGCCCGTCTGTGATGGATTTTATGGGGAAGTTAATGGAGAGATGAGTCCTGACGTTAGCATCCTACATGCTAGGTTTGTAGGATGAATAAACTTCTTTAAAAATTGTATTTTTATGTCGCTGCTGTCAATCAAATCTTTCTGCTTCCTGGTCTGCTGAAGCACAAACAAATACTGGCTTCCTGTTTCTGCTACCATGGACTCACCCACCACCCTGCCTTCACCACGATGAACCATACCACCTAAACCTAGAGCCAAAATTAATCCATCAACCCCTTCAAGTTGTTACCAGGTATTCCGTCCCAGCCACCAAATAACTTATTAATATGTTGACAGCAATGGTAGAGGAGCAGCATTCTGTTACAGATGGAAGTGAACAAGGTGGTTACTACAAACTGTAAGACCTCAGACTCCCGGCAGGACACATTTTCCATCTCAAGGAGCCTGGTGTGACAACAAGGAGGCTCTTCCTGCCACCACTGCACCAGCTGTCTGCTGTGAACGGCAGCATCCTTCATCATTTGCATGAGACAAAGCTGGGTATACCAAGAGAGGTGAAGCCACCCAGGGATCCACACAGGCTGAGTCCCAAAGGGCCAGAGGTCTGCTTTCTCCAGGTGAAACCATGCCTTGGGCAGATGCTGGTTTTGTGAATTGGTGTTCCTAGAGTCTGGGACTGTAGATTCTCTGACCATGTGTGATAGGCAGTTATTTTGAGCTATTAAATATTCATTATTAAATATTTAATATTTACCAGGGTTGTTTCTTTCATACAAACTAATTATGCAAAGACCTTTTATTGCCAGGAACTATATGCTGGTGAAGCTAATTAGCATCACAATAACTGCCCCTTGTGTAAGTAGGGCCACGGAAGAGCAGGATAAATATTTAATTGAATGTGGTTTGTGAGCTCACCCTGATTATGCAGTGAGCTCAGCCCAAGGACCCCAGCCGCTTCTCACAAAGAATGAGTGACACAGACCCCTCACTAGGGCACCACAAGACGGCGAGGCACTTTTCAGTGGTGTCCGCTATGAACTGAACTGTACACACCAACGTCCTAAGTCCTTGTACCAGACTCCGCCAATGCCGGTGGAGGAGAAGGATGTGTGAAGAGAGAAGGGATGGGAATGAGGCCTCACCAGCCAGGAAACAACCAGAGACCAGTGGGGAAAACACAGAAAGAGTCAGCCAGTCGACCCCTTGAGGATGCCTTGCTCTGGTCTTTGCTTCCAGAGTTACTCTGCGCTAAGTATCTTCCTCTCACACTGCCGTCCTGGGATGCTTTGTGTGGTACCCACCAAGCCGGTGGCCAAAGCTGCAGACTGGAAACTCTTGCTTTGTCTGGATTAATCTCTTGAGCCCTTCGGCGCCTCCTCGCTCCACATTCAACCCCAGGACCGGGCCTGCCGAGGGGCCCTGCTATGGCCTTCTCATTGCCTGTGACTTTCTGCTTTCACCTGGACTGTAAACAGACATTAAAGCAACAACCTCGTAGAATGTTAGGAAGACCCCAAGATTTGTGGTTGTGTTAAGGTTTTATGGCCTGCTCTGAGAGAAATAAAGATGAAAGGACAAAGGAAAACCTATAAATGTTTGGCGTGGGTTGTAGTGTGTTGAAATAAGACAGAAAGAAAAAGGAAGGAAGGAAAAAAAGAAAGAAAGAGAGAGGGGGTGGAAGGGAGGAAGAGAGGGAAGGCAGGAGGAAGGGAGATACAAACGCACAAAGAAACACATGTGTTTATCTGTTCTCTCTGCAAGCATATTGTTGGCATGTGCTCTTGACCAGACACCGCAAGAGACTGAAAATAGAGAGAGAGAAAAAAATCCAAGTTAGGTCTGATTTTTTCTTTTAATCACTTTCATCCCTTAGCAATTTACATAGCTCTGCCGCCCCTTGGTGGGTTCTGCGTGGCCTGACATAGGCCCACCCCACCTGCCCACCCTCAAAATAAAAAGCATACAAGAGAGCCGGCGTGAGGCTTGGCAAAAGAAGGCTTGCCTCACAAATGCAAGGCCCTGGGTTCAATCCCCTAGTACTACGAAACAAACAAACAATACACAGGT
This sequence comes from Myodes glareolus, assembly GCF_982192425.1. Classification (NCBI taxonomy): domain Eukaryota; kingdom Metazoa; phylum Chordata; class Mammalia; order Rodentia; family Cricetidae; genus Myodes; species Myodes glareolus. Next base: position 57,932,083 of record NC_142048.1, on the reverse strand, counting down.
CATGCCAGTGCTTTGACCTCAGACTTACAGAGTAGATTTTAGGCGCTCTCAGAACAACAGCAAAACCCCAAATATGTGTGGGTGATAACAACATCTGCTAATCCAGTGTACTGGGGGCATTCATTCCACAATATACTTATTTTGAAGCTGCTTTCTCTAATAATATACACTGGATGCAGAATGGATGAGTGACAGGCAAGACCTCTGTGCTCGCAGGTGGGTCTGTCCTGTGCAGCTAATGTTTTGGAATAAAAGGCAGGTTGATTTTTTTTTCTGTTGCTGTTGTTTCTGAAAATGACTGTAATTTCAATAAACCTCTAAAATGCCATCTTACCGCCAGTGAGCTCCTCTAGTGACAGATGACAGACGCCACTGGCTGGCAAAGGCTCCGCGCCACTTAGGCAGGTTGCTGTTTGCTCTACCCAGACTCTCTTGTGCCCTGATTTCTAACTGTCTTGGCCCAGGGTATTATGTTTTTGTCTCCATCCGGGCTGTAAGTGAAGTAAAAAGAGTAGAAAATGCCAGAATGTGTTGGTGACAGCAGAGGCAGAAGCAAAAATAGAAAAATCCATTCAAAGCCTGTGGGTCACCAGTCCCAGCCTTCCCAAAGTAGAACACGCGGAAGCGGGAGACTCTGATAAAGCCTGGGCCTCCCTGAGGGCAGCAGGCAGGGCATCTATGCCATCCTGTCCCAGCCTGGGCAGCTTTGTGCCTTCCCAGCACAACCAGATTCATTGTGTCCCTGTTTGTTACTGTTGCAGCCTCTTTATGCCCAGGGGGACTCGCTGGGTGATGATCCTGCTATCTTGTGGGGCACGGGGGCTCCTATCTCCTTCTCACACCTGAACCTAAAGGAGAAAGAGCTGAGGCCACACTTGGCAATGCCGGCCTCAAAGGATTTCCCATTCCTGGTCCCTTCCAAATCTAAAAGAAAAGATAGCTGGCTTTGTCTCTTTGCTCCATCCAGGGAGCCCGTGTCCCTCCCAGGCTGGGCCTGAGCAGAAGAGGGGCTTGCCTTGTCCATTTGAGTCAGGCCCAAGTGTTGCTTGGGCTTGCAAACCCGAGGCACAAAACTTCAGCTGTGGTTGCTTTCTCATTAGGGAAAACCCTCTTTCCGTTACCACAGAGAAGCCTCCCTGGTGAATGTAGCACAGATAAAAGCAGACCCAGAGTGCCAGGCATGTTCTTATTCATGTGCCTCAAAACTGGGGTCAGTCCAGCAAGGTGGCAAAGGAAGGGCCGGCACTCTGCCCTGCACCCGGAGCCCTGTTGTTATTGCCTCAAATCTTCCTCCCTCTTCACGGTTTCTGTCACCACTTTGTTTACATCCTAACCTCACCATCTTGCAAAACTAACTTCTGGAACAATGAAGTGTTTCACTTTCGCGCCCTCTTCCATCTCCTGGTTTCAGCTGATGATTTCCCAGATTTTGCCTATGGCACAGAACAAGGAAGAAAGAAGAAAACTCACGTGGCTCAGGGTGCCTGTTCTGGGCTACGTGCATTTACTTCTTGGTGTCACCAGGTCATGCCCATTCCAAGGGCAGTTCCAGTCACCAGAGTTGTCCAAAGGCAGGCTTTGGTGGGCATGAGCTGTTCCAGCCCATACCCCATTTCCCTCCTTCTCCCACACAGAATGCCTTCAGTAAGGACAGAAGAAACCACACAACCAAATTCCGAGCATCTTCATCCCAGGCTTGCCAGGACAAGACTATTGACATCCCCCAGATGGGAGGCCTGTGTAGGGAAGGGAGCAAGGATTAGAGGAACATCACAAGCGAAGAAAGTCTGGGGGACATGCATAGATCCCTGGATCCAGTGCTACCCGATTTCACATTCCCCCTACAGAAGAGGGGTGAGTGATGAACAGATCCCCTCCAGGGGAGGTGGGTCTGTCTGGCACATCTTCCGCAGAGGTCCACAGGCCTCTTACCTGTGCAGTGTTTCTGCAAGCCAGCCTAGACCTCCACAGAGGGGAGCCCCAGACAACTCTTGAACTTCTTCACTTTCCCCAGGACAGTTGTATTCACCTGTCTGTGGGGTGGGGGTTGCCTTGGGCAGCTAGCACACCAATGACTGCCATACATATGATAGGAATGGCAAAGAGCTGGCATGCTAATCAGTGCACACTCATATTTTACTAAGAAGATTCCAGAAATGGCGCCACAAAGGCAGTTGTGCAGGGCACAGAAACCATGCGTCTATGAGGACACAGGGACTGTGTGTTGAAGCAAATATGCCCCGTGTCCTTAGCGCTCTCTCTATGCCAGATTATGTTCTGGATTTTATATTGCTTTGAAACGGTATGCTTTCAATCTTATCACCCCAGGAAATTCTGTATTATGATGAATTTTCCAAGTCCATTAGCTGTTGGTGCTTCATCAGACTCTTTTTTCTTGCTGAAAAGAAAGACCTGAGGACTCACTCCCAAAGAAGTCATCACAGGATCAAAGGACATGTTTCTAAACTGATACCCAAAAGACTGATCAACCCGGAGTCCCCCAAGTCAGAACTCTCATCCACACAGAGTATTAGCATTTATAACGTTTTGTTAGTTGAAGAGCAAACAGAGTAATTCACTGTGGCTTGTTCTTTTATGCCCTGCCCTGAAGGTGGGTCTGCCTATTGTGTGTTCATCTCTCATGGACTCTGTGTTCCCGGTCACCCATACTGAGTACATGGAGGAAATGGCCTTTCTGGAGCTCACATAGGACTTGCCTGCTACATAGGTCCTCCCTCAGGACTCTGGTAAGTCTCCACAGGGGCAGCATCTTCCTGTCATACCTGCCCCGTGATGTGTCTGCATTTGTAACTGAGTGTCAGGGCTGGTCCCTCCCCTCTCCCAGGGTGTGGATGGTTTTACTCCTAAGTCTGAGCGCAAGAAATAGGATGGATGGATGGGTGGGTAGCTGGTGGATGGGAGAAGGATGAATGGAGGGATGGATGATGGATGGGTGCATGGATGTATTGATTCATGGATGAACGGGTGCGTGGGTGGATGGACAGACAGATGTACGGAAGGACAGATGAAGGAACAGTGAAGGAGCCACAGTTGAAAGTGGAATGAAATCCTCCTCAGAGTCCCCCGAACAGGGGTTACCAGACTCACAGACTCCACAGTTGAAGATGGGCAGAATTCACCAGATTCTGAGAATGTGGACATTCTCAGGTGTCCACAGAGCTGGCAGTGACACAATTGCCCCTACTGCTGTCGGTTTTCTGACCTCGAGGCCCATCACTGTAGAACTGTCACTCACCAGGACCTGTCTATGTGGTGGCCCCACACAGTGATGGGCTGGTGCAGACATATAAGAACTCAGACATAAGAACTGGGGAGATGGCTCAGCCGGCGAGTCACCTGGACTCCCCATCCCGACTGCCAGCCACCCTAGCCAAACTGGTGAGTTCTCGGGTTCAACAAAAGGCCCTCTCTCAAAAAATAAAGTGGAGAGCCATTTAAAAAGACACCCATCATTGACCTTTGGCCTCCACACCCATGTACACCCCCCCATACACACACACTCACACCACGAGAGTGGGGGAGCATTTTGGTGTTTGTAGGGCATGTAGACCACAGGATAGCAGGGGTCTCAGCACCATGCCATCTGGTGTTCCTTGCTGAGGCTTTAGTGTGCTAGAATGATGGGCTGTACAACACTGCATTTTGCTTCCAAGGGAATATTTAATGGATTCTAGAGATATTTGACTTTTGGGGGCTGAAGTGGGGGAGGGGCATTGTGTTGGCAGCTGATGATGAAGAGCCAGAGATGCACAGGCACTCCTTCTCCCAGGAGGAGTACACACACCCACAGTGCCAAGATTGGGACTCATGCGTCAGAGAAGGGAAAGGAAATCCGCAAGGGTCAACATCAGGCTTCTGCTGTGCACTTAACGTGGCTCCCCAAACTCACAGAAGGAACTCATGCCTGTCTTTGCGATGGAACTGGGTGTCGGGGCCTTTGGAAGCTCTGTGGCTCTGAGAGTAAGGCTTTGTCCTGATGAGATCAGTGCCCCTACCCAAAAGGACAGGGACACTCTAGACCTCACTCTCTCCTCAGGAGGACACTGTGGGGAGCCCGTGGCCTGGAAGCCGTCCAGAAAGCTTCCCTCGGGAAGATAACCAGCACCTGGGCTGAACCTGTAGACTCCATACTGAGAAACAACTATATTCCCCCAAAGGCACCCATCTATAGCTTATGTTGTAGTAACCTAAGCTGGCATATTCAGAGGTAAATCCCTCTCAGCTAGGGAGCAGGAGACACGGAGGATGGAGGCAGAATGCTAAGGCCCCAAAGACACTGATTCTGAACCCTAGCAACTCTGCCACGCCATACTCAGAATATAATAGTAAAAGAGTGGGGCCCTGGGAATGGGGGTGAGGACTTGGGTAGCTGGAGTCCTCTCTTACCTCTGGACCAGCTGAAGTGACCATTCAGCCCCATTGAAGTCACACAACCTCACCTTTGCGAGGACTTTAAGGATTCTGCTCAACAGTGCACGCTCCACGAGCCTCCTCAGACTTGGTCCTTATCTCTTCTCCCATCCATGGCCTGACCTACTAGGGAAAGGCGGCGTCTATTAAATGAAGAAGGGAGTTCTCCAGAGTCTGGGACTAGCCACACTCATAGCAGGAACCGAGAACCTCTGCGGAGCTGTATCCTAGGATGCTAAGCCATCGTGGAACAAAACACTGCCCCCAAAATGACAGAGACGGGGAAGTCTGGTGACATGGGAGGCCACTCATGCGAGTACACTGTCAGAAACGCCGCTCAGATAAGGAGAGTGCCAGAGAGGGTCTCAACTACGAGCCTACAACACCCTGCCTACATTCTCAGAGCTTAGCACGTTGGGGACTGCTCCTACAGAGAGAGCTGGGCCACAGGAGCACCTCCCTTACACATCTGGCCATCTGAGAAGCGCAGGGACAGGGGTGAAAGTGCTATTCCTATGCTGCTTTGTCTAGAGAGACCCCATCAGGCACATGCCTCACTCAATGCTGGCTCCCCAGCTCCCAGCCAAACCTTCAGCCTACTCAACTTACATTTCTTGCATGTGTGGAAAGGTAAGTTAATCAGGAGCAGCATGCTTTTGGAAGGGCCTCCCATCTGGATGCTCGCGCAGTTAGAAATGACCGATGGTAAGCGATGTTCTCTCTCTCCGAGAGACACTCCCGGACAGAGGGGTAGGGATGGTTTGCAGACAGCTCGCCCAGTGACTTCTGCTCTTCTGTTGGTCCAGTTAGGCCACAGAGGACGCCTTCTCTCACAAGTGGCTCTCTGCAAGTGTGCACTGTGTCTTGGGAGGTATTTTCCCAGCACCATATGTCAGATCCAATTGTGAATTGGACCTGAAGGTATGGCAAGGATGCATTATCTAATTAATTAGCATTTAAAGACTCCCCAGAGAAGATACCACTGAGCAGGCAATACTCTCCTAGAATACATAGCAGGTTACCCTGTGAGCTGAGGAACTGGAACCATCTTTACGGTAGTATGCTCGCCAGAGCTTTGCATTTTGAGAACTTCATGAGCTGGTGCTGGATAGAGACTTATTTTCATCGGCACAAACCCAGTCTTTAAGATTCAATGCATTTGTTATGTATGAGAAGTTGTTGTACGAAAATGGACACACAGAGACAAACGGCTCAATAGTGAGGTCAGGAGAAAGATAGAGGCACTGTCATCAGAGCCCAGGACTGTCGTTTTTCTCACATGTCCTGCCCTGATGAACACTTTCTCATCAGAAAAAAAAAAAAACAAACAAGCAAAAAAAAAAAAAAAAAAAAAAAAAAAAAAAAAAACCCAGTGGGGCTAGAGCAATGGCTCCGTGGGTAAAGCATGAGGACCTGAGTTCAAATCCCTGGAATCTATATAAAAAGATGGGTAGTAGATGCCTGTGTTCCTACAGAGAGATGGATGTGGAGACAGGAGCAGTTCCAGGTCACAGGGCAACCAGCCTGGCACATTCGGCAGACCCTATCTCAAACAAGGTGGGGGATACGGCTCAGAGCTGGAGGTGTCTTCTGACCTCCACATGTGTGCTGTCCCGAATGGACACCCATAGCTGTGCACGCACGCACACACACACAGACAAACAGACACACACACACACACACACGTCTGTGCCCATGACAAGGCAGGCAGGGAAACATTCTTAGGAAGTAATAGTCTAAGAGTGACCGAGAAGTTTGCAGTTACCTACCAAGGAAGTCTACTTTGGATTCTAGACACGCTGCTTGGAGAGCGCCACCCGTGGTCGCTAAGGTATGAGAGCAAGGTTCTGATCCATGGTGTGAGAAATAAAGAAGAGAGCGGCTCAGGGCCCAGCCAGGCCTCCTCCTGCTCCCGTGTCCTAGTGGCTTCCAACTCTGAAAATGCCCACCATTGCTCTTGCCAACGCCCTCCTTTCCAGGAATGGTGCGGCGAGGCCTTTGCCCATCACCCATGGAAAGACTTACAGAAGACGCAGCTGGAGCAGCGACGGGAACGCCCGCAACATTTGGATGAATGTGAATGTATGTCACATGGTGACTGGTCGATGGGCTAGGGGAGAAACAGGAAGTTTGGGTCAGAGTTAGGGACTGAGACCCATGAGCAGCAGGCAGTGGGGAAACTGGCCAGTCAGCCTGTAGGTGCAAAGGAAAATGAACCTGTAGCTTTCTACTTTTGGGTAGATTCCTCAGTTTGGGGCAACTCTGAGTTGTGGAAGAGCTCTTGCTTGTGACTCTTAGGACTCTCTTCGCCACACCGAGGTGGGTTATTGCTCTGGGTAAGTTTCTTTTCTCTCTCTCTCTCCCTCCCTCCCTCTTTCCTCCCTTCCTCCCTTCTTTCTTTCTTTCTTTCTTTCTTTCTTTCTTTCTTTTTTTCTTTCTTTCTTCCTTTCCTTCTCTCTTTTTTTCTTTTTTCAATTTGATACAAGCTTGGTCATCAGGGAAAAGGGGACCTCAATAGCAAAACCACCATTAATCGCCTGTAGACAAGCAAACCTATGGGTATTTTCTCGATCAGTAATAGACGTGAGAGGTCCCAGGCCACTATGGATGGCGCCACCCCTGGACATGTGGTCCTAGGAGGTGTAAGAGAGGTAGTTGGATGTGAGCCTGGAAACACACCAGCAAGTAGAATTCTTGCATGGCCTCTGTATCTGCTGGGGTGTGGTGGTGGATGGTCTCCCCGCAGTACATAGCAATCCTGTTCTCCTGAGGAGCCTCCACAGCTGAGCTCTGCTTTGCTCTCTTAAGGGAATGTCCTAGCAGAACTACCCACTTCTTCTCCTGCCCAAGAAGCACATCGCTTCTTTTGCTAACATTCTACTTAAGGGGACGACCCTGCAGAAATGGAGCAATCTCCTCTGGCTACAGTTGTTCCTTTTTCTGTTCCACCTTGCTCAGATCCCCTTAGGGAGCATCCCAGCAAGGTTCTTCTGCACCAGCTAAAGAAGATCATCATCCAAGACACTTTTGAGAAAGATTTATTTAGGAAGGAGGAATCCAGGAGAGTGGCTGCCTCTGCCAGGGAGAGATAAATGGTGGCCTCTAACTGAACAGGCCAAGAGACTTACATAGGGCTTCTAAGAGGTGGAGTTTTCCCAGGGAGAAGAGTGATTGGCTAGTTTTCCCTGCTCAGGGATTGATTAGTTAGCTGGTCAGGAGCAGAGATGACTCTGATTTTATGACCAAACTGTTTCTTTCACTGGTCCTGGGTTCAGAGTCAGGGTGCCCAGGAATTAAGTTTTCTGACTCAGTTGTCCTTTTTACCCTACACAGTCACCTGACAGGATTTGGAGTTGGCTGATGCGGAGTTGGTCTTGACTGTCAGCTTGGTTAGATTTGGAAGGAGCTAACAGACACAACTGCACAGGTATGTGCAGGTATTTCCAGACCCTCCCTGGAGTGGATAGAACTTTCTGAAAGCTCAGCTATAGAGCAGGCCAAGGACAAAGCAGCCCTGCCTTCACCTCTCACTGACAAATGTGTCTGTCCTGTGCCCGAGACCACAGCTCCTTTGGGTCCAACATGGACTGCACACCAGGGCTGTCCAGAAGTCTCAGGCCTGTGAGGCCGTGGTAGAACACTCAGTTACCTAGCTTCATTGACTGAGCAGTTACTAGTCATGCAAATGGTGATTGCTGGATTATGCAGGGCCTATCAATAAACTGATTCGGTAGGTCCCCTTTGTGTGTGTGTGTGTGTGTGTGTGTGTGTGTGTGTGTGCGTGCGCGCATCCCAACATATATCCATCCCATTGGTTATTTTTTTTTAGAGAATGAAGACACTGGATCATGCCTCTCTTATGAGCAGAGAAAGTAGGGTTGCTCCTCTGGCTGCTGATTGAAGGGGAACAATTGTTTCCCTGGTTAAGAATGTCTGCTAGGCTGTTAGAGGCCCCTATCTTAGTCAGGGTTTCTATTGCTGTGAAGAGACACCAGGCCACAGCAACTCTTACAATGGAAGAAAAACATTTAATCGGGGTGGTTTAACATTTTTAGAGGTTTAGTCCCTTATTATCATGGCGTGACATGGTGGTCTATAGACAGACTTGGTGCTGGAGCTGAGAGTCCTAACTCTCGATAGGCAGGCAACAGGAAGTTGTCTGAGACACTGCCTGCAGCTTGAGTATATACGAGACCTCAGAACCCACCTCCACAGTGACACACTTCCTCCAGCAAGGCCACACCCACCACAACAAAGCCGCATCTCCTAAGAGTGCCACTCCTTTAGGGGGCCATTTTCCTTCAAACCATCACAGCCCCTAGACTTTATTAATCCCCCAGATCTTAGCACAAGTGATGCCATGATGGGAGTACTATTCAGTCCTTGGAACCTGACATACAGGCACCACCACCTGGAGAAATGAGAACAAAAACCTAATTCATCAAAGTCCACAGTTCTGGGAAAGTCTCTAAATGTACTGACCTTGCTTCTTGACTTCTATGGTGCTGGTTTTGGTGAACTGTTCTTGCTAACTGGGGTGTGTCAACCCAGGATGCAATTTTGTCTTTAAAAGCTCACCTTGAAAAACGAAAGGGACTACACTTGGGCTCCAAACACCCAGTATAGCCACCGGCCAGCCAATAAAGACTCTTCATTGGCCTGAACTGTGTCTGAGTGCTATTCTCTGGTGGACGCCTCACAACAAGGTAACAAACACGCCTTTGATGCTAGACAGAGACAGGACCCGACGCACCTGTCTGTCTCTGTTGCTGATACTAGCCTGGCATGGACGTGACTTCCTGCGGCTGAAAGCCAGAGCTGTGCCTGTTGCTATTAGCAACCTGAGCTAGGCCTCTTCTCTCCAGCCACAGACACACCTGCCCAGGTCCTGGTTGGCAGCGCTATAAACAGCCCATTTGCCTCCTTTGCGGAACATTATGCTCTCATTCCATTGGCTGTCGTATCATAAACAGAGCACAGAAAAGAATTCAGAATCTTACGAAAGAAGCTACCAGAAAAGAAAGTATCCCAGCAAGAACGTTCTCTGCAGGGGAAATGGTCTCATCAATGCTTGCTGTTTTCACCCTCACCCAGGACTGCTGTAGCTGTACACAGTGTTCTCAGAGAGAGATCAGATGTCATCAGCTGCATTCGTACCCATTTCCTTGTAGAAAATATAAATTAGAGTGAGCAGAAGGCACCCTGAACTTAGCAAGCCCCCATGAGATCTTGGCCAGAAAACCCTTCCATTAGTATTTGACTTAATTGTACCTGAAAACCCTCTCCCGAGCAGCACAATTGTCCTGGAGGAGATGGGTGTCGTGGGTAATTGTTACTTTCACCACAGATTTAATAATATTTTATAAATGTCAAATGAGCATCTTAGATTGAATTGGAAAATTAAATACTTGAGGTTGAAAATATAATTATTCGGGGAGACATGAGGCTGATGTGTGCTTTATTTTCTCAGCGTTTTAATAAGCAGTAAAATATGTGGGGATGGTGACTTGTTCTGTAGTCACAAAGAGAAGTGGAAGCCAAGAGAAGAGGAGAAATTGCCTCTGAAGTCTAAACTACAGAACTACACTGCTTGGGGACGGGGGGGGGGGGGGGAAGCAGGGAGGTTCCTCCATAAATTCTGATGCAAATTCAACTGTCCACTTGATTGGCTCAAGAAACACCCAAAGCTCTGATATGAGCGGCACCATCCATGGGAGGATCCTAGACTGAACTTACTGGGAATTGAGAGCCCTTAAATGCAGGCTTGCTCTGAGCCTGCCCCTCATTCCTCTATGCTACGAGCAGATGCGGTGCACCAGTGGTCTGGAGCCTTCTGCCACCAGAGACTGTCTACCCTCAAACCATGAACCAATCAAACCCTTGCTACCTTAAATTCCTTAATCACAGGTGTGAGAAAAATGACCAGCAACACAGCGACCCCATTTCCACAGTGATGTTTGCAAGCACTAATTTTGTGTGTATGACCTTAAGATAGATTTAGCACGGCCTCTTTAAGAATTCTTTTAGTGAATTTATTTATTTTGTATATAAGGGAGGGGCAGACATGTGGATATTCTGTTGTGCATGTGGAGGTCAGATCACAGCTTCCAGGGTTCAATTCTCCCCTTCATGTGGCTCCAGGAATCGAGTTGAGATCATCAGGCTTGGCAGCAAGTGCCTTTACCTGGTGAGCCATCTCGCAGGCTTTCTTTGGGATCGCTTTTACAAGCTTAACCTGGAGTAGATGAAGTCATGGGATGGGCCAGGATCCAATGGCTGAGGTCTTTACAGAAAGGGAGGCATAGCCAGAACCACACAGGACAAAGTATAGCAGAGCATTGGCAGCAATGAAGAGGCTACTGGCCAAGGAGCAACTAGGATCGCTGGAGACCCTAGGAGCGAAAGAAAGTCCTGAAGCAAATACCCCCTGAAACTTTAAGAGTAAACAGGTTTCTGCTGACCTTTGCATCTCTGACTGCAGAATCTGCAGCTGTGAAATGAAACAAACCGCTGTGCTGGGCAGCTGCGTTGGAGCAGTTCTGACTGTCTGTCAGCCCCAGTACTAACAGGGCAATGACCAGGGTCCAACAGGATTCCAAGAACATTTTGGATTTACATGTCCAAAAAGGCTCATATGGTTAAAGCTTGTTCCCTAGTTTGTGACACTGTTGGGAGGTGGTGGACACTGTTGGGAGGTGGTGGACACTGCTGGGAGGTGGTGGACACTGTTGGGAGGTGGTGGACACTGTTGGGAGGTGGTGGACCCTGTGGAAGGTGGCAGTTGGTCAGAGGATGTCTTAGACAGGGTTTCTGTCGCTGCCAAGAGACACCATGACCACAGTAACTCATGTAACAAAAATGTATTAGAGTTGGTGGTCTTACAGTTCAGAGGTTCAGTCCATTATTATTTCTCACCCAGAGCCAGTCAGTATTCACTATTCACTAGGATCCTTCATGGATGTGTGATGAGTGGACAGAAATCTGGCTCACTACTCAAGGTTAAGCAAAGTGGCCCTCTGCCTTCCGTTCTTGGCTTTCATACTGCAGACACACATTGTCATTTACTCTGACCATTTCGTGCCGAACTCTTTGTGGTTTCTTTGGTGATTTTGTGGCTCAAGGTGGAACTTCCCCATAGGACATGGTAAACGAGAAGGCTGTGATGAGCCTCACTAGAAAGAAGTATGTGTCGATAAACCTGATTCGAGTACAAAGTGCGGTGGGTTCAATGTTAATGAAAGAATAGGAACGGATATAGTATCATTCAACAGAAACACACACAAGTCTACAGAGGGATGACTACAACTTTCTTTTCAATAAAAAAAAAAATTAGCTAGAATATACTGACTGCTTTTTTCCCCTGAAGACAAAGTCTCATTTTACCCCCTTACTACCTTGGAATTCATTATAGATCCCAGGCTAGAACTGTCATGGTTTGTCCTGTTCCCTTAAGAGACAAGCCCCGCCCCTCCCCCTCCCCATCTGCTGAGGCAAGTAGATCTTCCACTTCCAGCTGGAGTTCCTCCCTTTCAGTCTCTCTCCCAAAGGCATAGCTGCTGCTCTGACTCATCTCCTTTCCCCCTCCTCTCTCTCTCTCTCTCTCTCTGCTCTTCCCTCTTCTCCCCTTCCCCTTTTCCCTTACCTCTCCATAACCCACTAAATAAATACCCACTTTCTCTGTGTGCCTATCCATCTGTCTCTCATCCACCGCAGCTGTGGCTTCTTGGGGACTAGCTGCCTTGCGGTGGTCTCTCACCAACCATGTGGCTCCAAATCCAGGATCCGCTGCCTGTCTTGGCCCCACGGCCACTTGGGGAACAGTGCCACTTTATTTTTTTTTACCATAACAAGAACTCATGACAATCCTCCTGCTTCAGTCTCACGAATGCCAAGATTATAGGCATGTCAAATTTATGAGCAGATAATAATCATTTTCCGTTGGTTCATCTCCCCATATTAAATTGATAAGGTCATGGAGAGCTTTATCTTTAAACACAAGCAAATAGTGATTAAAACACTGCATGTTTGTCCCCATTGAGAGACTCTGGAAAACCAGAGATGGGTGAAAAGAAATGAAGCCAAACGTTGTGAGTGGTGATACCGTCACCAGAAAGCTGAAAGCGTACGTGGGGGCAGGCAGCTCAGACGGGGCAGTGAGGGGGCTGTCACAAAAGTCAGACTCAAGGCCCACTCTGCACTGTCACATGTCCACATATTTTGTGTATTTTCACTGTTTTGCCTCATGCAAACATGGGCATCTTCTGCTACTACCACTGGTCACAGCGAGTCTCCAGAAAGCCAAGGACCATGTCCAAGTGCCCAGCAGGTCAGAAACCCAGGTGTTGACCTCTTTCTCATGACCCTTCGATGATAACTCCAGCACGGCCTTTTCAGACTATGTCAGTCATTTGGCCTGTTGTGACCAAATAGCTAACAAAGTCAGCGGAAGGGAGGGAAGTCTCCTTTGGCTTACAGTCTGAGGGCGAGTCCATCACCTCAGGGAAGGCCTGGTGTCCAGAGCAGGATGGCAGCTTGTCACATGTGTGCATGGCTTGGACACAGAGAGCCATGGCTGCTGGTGCCAGCGGGCTCACCACTCACCATCTCCCTTGTTATTCATTCTGGGACCCCAGCCTGTAGGACGGTGTGACACACATTCAGGGCAAGTCTTCTGCCCTCAATCAAACCTCTCTAGCTGCGCCCTCACATATACACCTAGAAGTGTGTTTCCATGGTGGTCTAAAGATGAGTGCTCACGGGTTACACCTGGGTAGAGACGGTCAGGGCAGCTTCACTCAGTCTCCCCAACTTGAGACCAGCGGAGTACTGTTGTTGCAGAAGGGAATACTCACACTGCAGGAAGGAAGGCCTCCAGATGCAGAGCCTTGGGGTGTTTGAAATTGGGTCTGCAGTGGACTCAATTCCTGTTTGGGGGTCATTGTCATCCTTAACAGAGTTCTCATAGCTTCCTGCCCGGTGGCGCATCTGTGTGGGAGGCTGGATGACTTGAGCAGCCATGTTCAGTACTAAATGTGGGCTGGGACCAGGCTGAAGTCAGGAGAAGAATGCAGCCTTTGTTTCGCTCTTCTCTTTGTGAATGGAAAGTCAGGCTCTGCCCTGCGGGAAGGAGCTGGATAGGAGCTCCTCTGCACCGAATGCCAGACACCTGACCCTCCCCTCCCCTCCCCCCTCCCTGCCTGGTAGCCCTGATACAGACCCCTGTGCCCCAAGCAACAGGATACTCTGAGAGAAAGGCTGCCTGGCCTGGGTTCAATCTGGTGCTGCTGGAAATGGCAGGCCATCGCAGGGACTTCAAGGCAACCATGCGAGGTGTCAGGAGCCATGGGCGTTTTTGTGAGATAAAGACAAAGGAGTTGGGACAGTCACTAGCTGCAAGGACCCAGTAGTGGGCTAATCCCTGATGCAGTACAAGGAAAGACGAGGGGAAATAATGCAGAGGAGAAGATGAGAGCCCTTACACAGGCCCTGGCCAGTGTCAGCTTGGGGTCACTAAGTTCTTGAGGACCACATTAGTCTAGGCTTCGGTCAGCACAGGACCCAGCTCCCTTCCTTTCTCTTGCTTATTTCAGCCGTTCATCCTTCTCCCATAAGATACACTAATACCATTGTAAGGGCAGATCAGATCCAACATCACCAGATACCCATGAGTGCAGCTAGCAGAAGGCTTGTGAGCCCCTAAACAAGGTCTCAGAGTACAGAAAACATGATCCCCCAAACATCTTTTCAACCTTTGTCAAACAGAGAAGGGAAAGATGAGAGGCGGTGAACGTTGTCACGTGAAAAGCCCAGAGTACCCCAGAGACGGGCCTGCTGGGGCAAACCACAGATGGTAACAGCATTGCTCTCCTGGAAATTGTACCGGGCCAACGGTTCATTAAACGCTGTGTGCCATGATCACCTGGCACCAGCTTAAGAGGCAGACAATACTTACATGTTTTATTTTAGGTTTACTTAAATATTTAGTTTACTTTCTATGTATGAACGTTTTGCATACATACATGTATGAACACCACACGTGTGCAGTGCCCTCAGAGGCCGGAAGAAGGCATTGGGTCTCCTGAAACTGGAGTAATGGACAGATGTTAGCCCCTGTGTGGTTCTGGGAACCCCAGTCCTCTGCAAGAGTAGTAGGTGCTCCTTGTCTATCAGTGAGTCATCTCTGTAGACCAGAAGTCCTTTTCAATAAAACACATCAGCAGGCATCTTATCTAACTAATATTCATTTAATTTGGCTTATTTCATTTGAATGTTTTAATAGCATCAGCTAATTATACACAGCAATGGTTTCATTACTTCTCCATACATGTGTGTAATATATTCCAAACACATTCACCCCCGACACCCTCTCCTCCTGTCCCCATGCCTGTTAATTTCCTCCCCCTCCCAACTATACCCTGCTATAAATACCTGCCATGTTTTGATCCCCTGCTTTGATGTAGAGGTGTCAAGATGAAAGAGGAGGCCCTCACCCACAGCAAGTGAAACTGGCCATGTTGTGGGACCATGACAGAATCGGTGACCTGACCAAGTCACTGACTAACGAGTTACAACGGCAGTCAGTACGAGGTGGAGTGTGAAGTTTTGGCCTGGGCTGTTTGGAGCAGCGTTATCAATGACTTGATGCATTGATGAAAGGCATAGGAAAAGGCCAACGCAGTGGACGGCAGCCAGACGCCGAACATCCCTAATCTATTGCAACTCTGTAGGACCCAGGCAGTCAGGTGCAGCCCAGATACACATGTGGGCTCCCTAGTAGGGAGTGAGGCCTGGATGGAGACCGTGGGAAAGAGTGGTTTGCAGCCAGAGGCTGTGAGAGCTAGCGACTTCTCCACGTGGGCAGGCACAGCTGCTCAGGTCTCACCTGGGCACAGCTGCTCAGGTCTCACCTGGGCACAGCTGCTCAGGTCTCACCTGGGGAGCAGGCACAGCTGCTCAGGTCTCACCTGGGCAGGGGCTGAAGCAAAAGCTGCACCTGGTCTGCCCACTGGGCAAGCTGGAGATACACACAGGACTTCATGTTCTGAAGAACATCGGGAGGGGAAAGGTGATTTCGGGGATGATGACAAGAGCAGTGAGGTTTTCCAGGTTGTGGCTTGTGGAAGTGAGACTCAGAGCAGCTACCTGACCACAAGACCAGGTTAGACCACGGCATGTGGAAGTGAGGCTCAGAGCAGCTACCCGACCATAAGACCAGGTTAGACCATGGCATGTGGAAGTGAGACTCAGAGCAGCTACCTGACTATGAGACCAGGTTAGACCATGGCATGTGAAAGTGAGACTCAGAGCAGCTACCTGACCACGAGACCAGGTTAGACCATGGCATATGGACGTGACATGCAGAACAGTTACCTGACCACAAGCTAGGTTAGACCACAGGTCTTAAGAGGCTGCAGGGCAAGAAGCTCACACCAGAAACAGCCAGCTCAGAATAACAACAACAAAAAGAAACTGGGCTGTTTTAGGCTCAGAGGCTGGTCTGTGGCCACTGGCTTCCTTGCTATGGTGAGGCAGAGCCTTCAAGACAGAGGAAGCTCAAGGCAAACGAAGCTGCTTACTCATGGAGGCCAGGAAGCGGCAAGAACACCTCCCACTCGGGTTCCATCTGGGCCATAGCCTGTTGGGCAGTGCATCACACATTCAAAGAGAGTCTCCCTACCTCATTTCCCGCCTCTGGAAACATGGCCACACACCCAGAGGTGTGCTCACCCATCTTCTATGTATATCACAGCCCTGCTGACAGTCAGGTTACCTGCCATCTACCGAATATCACAGCTTAGACCTGCCCACCTTCTAGTGCTCGGAACTTCAGTGGGCAGAGTCAGCTGGCACAGGGCCTGTTTTCCCAGAAGGTAGCTGATAGAATGTGGCCCTTAAAGTGATAATGGGGGGGCTTCTCTGCTTCAGGACCCAGAAAACATCATTCAAAGGGCAATTCCCACTGGTTATACATGACTGGATGGGGAAGATGGAGACACGCAGAACTCTGGGGTTTACTGGCCAAATCAGAGAGCTGTGGGTCAATGAGAGACCCTGTCTCAAAAAAAAAGGTGGGTGACATCTTCAGATTGATGCTGATACCCAAAATAGTCCTCTGGCCTCCATATGAGAATGCACACACACACACACACACACACACACACCGCACACACTTGCACAGACACACAATGCACCCCCCACATCCAAGCACATATGCACACACATATACATACATACATGCATACACACACACAAATACACATGCGTGCACTGGGACACACACACACACACCAGTGACATAAGCAGCATCCCTTTGAACCTTCAGGAACATTGATGCTATAGAAAAATCCACCCACTTGGCAAAGAGGGAGATAAAATCAGAGTATAAGGCAAGTAATGCCTTTCTCCTATGGAACATTAATAAACGGGAGTTAGAGAGCCAAGGTACGTGCTCAGACTTTAACCCGTACGTGGGAACACTACTCAGCAATGCAAAGGAATGACTCTTATTGTCCACTAAACTATGAATGAATCTGGAGATAATTGTGTCGAGGGAAGGAACGCCGACAGCAGGGTGTTTTACTCGCCCACTTATACCTCATTCTAGACCACGTCCTTGTCGTAACCCTGAACCACAGTGTCCTGGGAAAGGGCTGCGAAGAGGCAGAGAGGGACGGATGATGAGAGGCGGGAGCAAGCATTTCGGGCGAAGGAGCTAAGAGCCTGCAGTGTTGCTGGATCCGGGTGTCTGTCGATGACACGCCTCTCGGCGTCAGTCTGAAATATGCGCAGTTTGTGTGCGTCAACCTGACTCTGGCAAAGCTGTGAAAACTCGAATCTGCATTAGATTTTCGTATGTGTTAACTGCTTGAGTATTTCCCCCAAACATTTGAAATATTTTACCACATTGCTTTCATAGCTGTGTACCCCTGAATCAGAGCCGTCCATGTTAAACAGGTTTCACATGTCAGTCATGCTTCCCCAAACCTGAGCCCTCATCGAACATGTCTTCCATGGCGTGATTATCAGAACAGAGTGAATTTCCCCACTGTCACATCCTGCACTTCGTAAATTGCTAAACGGTTACTTTGTTTATGCTTGTCACGTATACATAATTCACCATGTTAGGTGGTAACTTCTCAGCATTTAGGCACCTCTCCTAAGACTGAAGTGGTTTCTAATTTTCCCCATGGAACTCAGCTCATTTACTTCTCTTTCTCCTCAAATCGAGTCTCTAGTATTCAGAGAACATCATTGCCGAGTGTATCCAATTCCGTTAAACACTGCAGACACTACCTTCCCGAGGGGGAGGAGGAAAGGCAAGGCATTGCCAGCCTCCTGTTCCCCCAGAGCTCGGCACGTGCTGCAAATCTGCTTTCCAACAGAAGGCACAGGAGAGTGGATGGGATGCTGAGACACTGACTAGCCTGCAAATGGCTGGATGCAGAGGCCATCGGTCTACCCAGAATGCAATGAGTGTAGGACCAGTGTTCTTTTGGTGGGGCGTGGGAATGGAACACCCAGCCGTGGCCTCCTACACACTTGCTGTGGCAGGAAGATTTCCTCCACCATCAGCACAGGTTCTGAGCACAGCCCCAGTCTGCCTGTTTCCTCTCACACAGAGAGCAGCTGGTGTTGTCTACAGGACTTGCTGGCTGTGAACGCTGGCTGTCAATTTGTTCCCTTTCCACAGATAACTTAAGTACAGCCAGGGAGCATCACTCCAGCCACAAAGTGATCTGAATCATTCTTGATTTGGGGTGATGTCCAATTGATTAACTGATTTCCAAGTGTTAACTGATATATCAATGAAGCAAATTAGATTGAATCAAATATCTCTAGCTGTGAAAATTCCTCTTTGAGAAACATTGTCTGCATAATGCCATGACCCCTGGCCCCACACTTTACTCCTTTGTGTCCAAATACATAATCAGAAAACAGTTAAGAATTCATATAAATGTGTAGCTATTGTAGATTAAGTATACAGCAATATCTGTCATACAAACTAAATAAACATTTAACGTAGTTTAACTTAATGAAATATTGAACAAATCCTATTGTCGGTGACTTTTTTTTTAAAAAAAAAACTTGCAGCTCATTCATTCTATAAAATATGCAAGTATCTAAAACAATGAGCACTAAGAAATTTTAATGTTATGGAAACAAACGTACCCTGGAATGTTACCAGTACAAAAGAAACTGAAGGGAACACAGCATTGTTGCAATTCAATAAATAAATCAGCTGGGCTGAGGACAGGAAGCCATGAAGGGCGCAGAGTTCACAGTCAGCAGTAGCCACGGTCTCAACTACTGTATACACCGTGGAACAACAGAAAACTGCAAAATGGAACCCCTTCACCATGGGAAGCCCGTGTCCCTCCTTCTGTGTGCTCTTGTACATTTTCTGCAGTAACTGTATACCGTGTTTGTTCGCTGTGACAATATACCAGACAGAAGCAACCCAAAAGAAGAAGGGTTTGCTTGGACTCAATATAGTGGATACAGTCCATCATGATGGAAGCCTGAGAAACAGAAAACAGAACCAGCCCAGAACCCAGCCTGTACTTGCTAGTCTGACCCTATGGCTGGGCATCTGCCTGCTAAACCCTGTGTGCAAACGGCCCCACAGCTTCTCAAGGTAGCATCCCCATCTGGGAAACAAGGATAAAAACACACGAGCCTGTGGGGGACATTTCACACCCAAATTGTCACAACATTACCAACCGAAACAAAGGGAAGGGGCTCTCTGTGTATTTAAAATTAAACAAACCAAACAGAAATAATCATGTCATTCACAAACGAAAGGAAGAAATACAGTAACCAAGCAGGGAGAACACCATGGTAGAGTCTATGCATTGGCCACAAATTCAGTTAAATAGCAGGCATCTGGAGGACGTCCTAGCAATTCGTATTTGCTGATTGGCCAACCAAACTTTATGGGGAAAGTCTGGCTTTGAAAACTATGCATTAATACAAATATGGGGGAGAGTGAGATGAAAGCAGAGGCATGTGACGTCACCAGTTTTACACTGTCTTCCTATCCTGTATTTTGCCACACTTGGGGACGTTCGTAAGACAAACCGACCTGTGGAGGACCATCAGCTGTTACACCTGAGTGGAAACTATGCCAACCAGCTATGAAAGAACATGGCATTTCAGTAGTCTGGTGTCTCTGGCAACCCTCCTAATTTGTCTTGTGTTCACACGTGACACACCGCCTGGGCACAAGGTCACAGTGACAGCAGCAGGTCTACTGGCTTCCTACTCCTTCAGAGTAGTGGCTTTTGTCCCCTAGAATGTTACCACCCCTAGAAATAATGAATGAGTGCTTGAAATTGGGGGTCGACTTATGAATTCTTTAAAAGCCCAGTTCTCAATTCCCTGCCCATTTCCCTTGGTCATGTGTTCTCAGCTCCCATCATGGTGGCCTCCCTGCCCTTTCCCCATTTCCTGTGGGGCCTGCAGACAGTGCAAGTGGACAATTTGATTGAAGCCCTGTTGTCTCTAGGTTTCTGACCCACCAGGGAAAGTCTCACTTGCCAACAATTACATGACTTTGGGTAACATATTTGATTCGATTTAGTAGTAATCAACTCCAAAATCTTGCATAAAAGTTACTTTACTGTTTCCTCACTCTTCCTGATACTTAGAGTCATGAAAAAACAAC
This sequence comes from Myodes glareolus, assembly GCF_982192425.1. Lineage (NCBI taxonomy): Eukaryota > Metazoa > Chordata > Mammalia > Rodentia > Cricetidae > Myodes > Myodes glareolus. Next base: position 57,911,988 of record NC_142048.1, on the reverse strand, counting down.
CATAGTGATTAAAGAGACACAGTGAAACTAACAGTTAGCAAAAACTTCTCACTCAGGCTTGAATCTCTCTAAGGTAACAAGCCACTGGGGCCTCCTGCAGTTCCTGCTCCAGGCTTCAAAAAAAGCAAGTGGGCCTACGTTGTGTTTTCAGACACTGCCTGCCAGAGGACAGAGATTGCACCGTTCCCTTCCTCAGTCCCGTGGATGAGCCTGCGGCATGGCTGTTTGCACAGGCAAATGAGTTTGCAAAATCAGGCCCAGTCTTTTCGTCTCTGCTGCCTTAGCTACAAATATCAACGCAGTCAGCAAACAAACACCTCCCCAAGGAGCCTTCCAGCATGTTCTACTCACATCTTTGGATTCCTTTGGGAAGAATTATACAACAATTGTTTATTCATCCATCCGTTAACTAAATCAATAAATATGTATTGAGCACCAACTGTGAGCAAGGCGCTGTGCTGGATGCTTGGGAACACACAACAGTGTGTAAAACACAGTTCTACTGTCTGGGGTCTGCTATGGGGACTGCATGTGTCACTGTTCACAGAACACTGGAGAAGGTAAATCTCACCTTAAGGAAATCCTCCTGACCCTCCACAGGGAGCTCGGGGCCGGGAGGGCAAGCCCCACCCTTTCAGGAGACTTCAACTCCCCTGTCAGTGCAGCTCCCAGATCCAGAGCTAACAGGAGGAAAAAGGAGGGTAAGCTCCTGGGTGGTCTTCCTGCCCTTCTGCCCTGAGCGATGCATTCTCTGCCACACACAATAAGCATAAAAGTTTAAGAGTCATGGTCTGATTATTGTAAAACTCTTCGGTAACCTCCCATTTCCTTTTAGAATCAAGAGCAGAACTGTTACCATGCCTACATCATCAGGGAGAATCTGGTCCCCGCCAGCCTCTCTCTCAAAAACCCTGCCAGGTTTATACCCTGCCAGTCTTTCCCTGGGTTACTCAGATGGAGCCAGGGTCCTTGGATCTTTGCTGTGTGGCCTACTCAGCCTCTCAACACTGCTCAACACTCTTCCTCCCACCTGGAATGCTCTCTGTCCATGACCGCATTAGACCTCGGCCACTCCCATCTCAACTCAAAGTAACTGCTCAGGAAAAACTCTTCAAGGCTCCAGACTGAATCCCATTATGTCTTCTTAACTCATCCAACATTCTTGGGGTGGGAGCTCCTATTTTAGTGAGACATAAATATGTATAAACGAATTCTTGAAATACCGGAAGCTTAAACAACAGGGCTCCACGGTGCTGCTTACAGAGTTCAGAGCTAAGCAGAGCCAGCTGGAACTCTGAAGGATCCAGGCTCCTTCTAGAATCTCATTTCACTCAGACAGGTCTTCTGGCTTCCACTGAGCTGTTCACGATAGCCAACACAGCTTCAGTAGTCAAAATGGATTCCAAGAGAACCCATAAGAAACCAGCAGGAAAAGTCACAACCTGGCTTTAGACCATATCCAGTTCATTGCATGGTTACACCTGGTGTTTCAACTTGCAAGTCATTGGCTAGAACTCATTCACACATCACACCTGGTGTCAAAGAATTCTGGGAAATGTAGTCTGTGGTATGTTGCCCGGTTACAAACAAAGGAGTGAAGGAATTAAGTCGGAAAGTTCACTGTGAAGCATTTTATCTCAACTGTATGCTGCTTGTCATCAAGGGCTGTGGAAATTTACCCACATTGGATTCCTGCAGGCCATAATCCCAGCACACTGTAGATAAACGTTTGCTGAACCAGAGAGTGGAGGGCTGGATGAACTAGATATGTGGAGGGATGCTCTAAGGGTGTCCACAGAGGTTTCAGATGAGAGGGTATGGTGGTTTGAATGAGCACATCCCTCGTATATTAGAATATTTGTGCCCAGTTGGTGGAAGTATTTGGAAAGGATTAAGAGGTGTGGTCTTTTTAGAGGAGGTGTGTCACTGGGGAGAGAGGGGGATCTTCCAGGTTTCAACAGATTCCCATCATTGTCAGTGAGCATCCCCTGACTCTGCTTGTGAATCAAGCTTGAGCTCTCAATTGTTCCCACTGCCATGACTGTACTCCACCGTCATGGACTCTCACCTTCTGAAACCATAAACCCAGTTAAACACTTGTCATTGTTACAGGGTTTTAACTGGGGGAGGGAAAACATTGCTTTATTTCCCTTACAAAAAAATAAGATAGTCACACTCCATGTTCTTGCAAGATGGTTCAGCAGGTAAAGATGTTTGCTCCCAAGCCTGACAACCTGAATTCAATCTCTGTGATCCTAAAGGTTGCAGAAAGTAATGAACCCCTACAGGTTGCCTTCTGACTTCCATACATACACTGTGGTATACATGTATGTGGTATACATACAAACAAACAAAAACATAATTGATAAACTAATTTCAAACTAGACATACGTGTTGGGCAATGAAAATGATCATGTGTAAGTGGTAAAGCAGAGAACAGGAATGGGACGAAAAGCGAGTCATGACAAATGTGTGTTCACTAGGGAGGGGGTTAATACCCTGAGCTGTCAGGCAAGCATGCTAGCGCTGCGACAAAGCATCAGTCAATTCCATTCTTGGTACGGAGAAATCTCCGATAGGAACAGATGGCCCAGATGGCAGAGTTCTTTATCCAGAACAGGTTCAAGACTGCTGCCTGAAATGATCAAGACTCACAGGATACTTCAGTCGGGACATGACTAAAACTCTAAATTTTCTTTAGGTCCCCATAAGATTATTAGCGCCCCCAACCAGCAGGAAGTAGCCTGAAATACTACGCCCACATTCCCAACAAATGGACTATGGGTATTTTCCTTTGTTAAAAAAAAAAAAAGAGGAAAATGGTGCGGGAGAATTGTCTGTATTCTGTCAATAATGTATTTTAGTAAAATGCTGATTGGCCAGGCAGGAAGTATAGGCGAGTCAACCAGACAGGAAGTAGAGGCGGGGCAATGAGAATAGGAAAGATGTAAGCTGCCCAGCTGAGAAAGGTACCGAGCCATGTGGCTAACATAGATCAGAATAATGGGTTAAGATAAGTCATAAGAACTAATAAGTAGCCTGACCTAATGGACCAATCAGCTTTATAACTTATAGAGATCTCTGTGTGATTGATTTTCTCTGGGACTTGCCGGTTGTGGGGTGCCAGGCGGGAATAGAAACCCCAACAAGCCGGCCCTTCATGTTACACATTCTGATGATGTCAACACAGGACATCTTGTCCAGCTTGTCCCAAAATTCGGGCAAAAGTCACCTTAATGTGTGCTGTCCATGGTCTGATAAAATGTTCACATGGACTTGGCAGCCTCCAGCCCCTAAGCGTGGTGTCATTCGGCTTCATCTTCTCCTTCCCTACTCTGCCACCTGCTCACCCACGCAACGGCTCGTCAGGTTTCCTCTATGGCTCCTCAGCCTCGATCTTCAAAGAGGAACTATAGTGACGGCCAAGCTACCACGTCTCTCTGCTGTCTCCACCACCTCTCTTCCCAGAAGTCATGGTGCCCCTTCTCCATCAGCACTCACCCCTTCACCTCTACCTGCCTATGCTTATACCTTCTCTTATGCTTGGGTTTTATTAATTTATCTTTTAGTCCTTATTTCACCTAAAAGACAGCCTGCCCCTTTGCTCTCATAAAGGGAATAAAAACACCCAGGTGGGCTCTGGACCTGTTGCCTGCTTCCCTGATTTTGCCTGTTCCCAGCTCTTGCATACAGCTTCTGACCCCTCAGTCCTAGGAGATGTTCCTCTGCAGAAGTCACTAGGACAGCGGCCGCAGGATCCAGCTACCTCACCTTTTTTTGACACTTTTCTGGCCATCCTGGACACAATGTTCCCCCGGTCACATTTCCCTCCACTCCCAGCATGCTGGTGTTCACATTCCCACACATCAGCCTCCAAACACTGAACCTGGGTAGGGCTCCTTCACTCTAACTTGTAGGCGACTCATTTTTTGTCCAGGGACTTTAAACACTCTCTGCAGACCAAAGACTAGTGTTTATTTGCTCTAGATCTGGCGTTCAACATGAAGGAACCAATAGTCCAACTGTCTGTCTGTCTTTGCCGCTTATCTGTCATGCTCAGTGCCCCCACTGTCCTCATAGGGGCTCCAGCCAGCTGGGAGGATTCCATTCATGGTCTACACTTGACTCATTTGTCCAGCTCATCGGCGTGTTGTGATGACATTCTCGGGGTGCTTTAGAGAGGTTACTGGGGCGCTTTAGGGAAGCACCTTTCAACTCTGCCCTCAAAGTCTCCCAAACTGACATGAAGATGCTGTAAACAGAGGAATCTAGGCCTATTACTGACCAGTACAGGACCCACATGCTAGTTCAGTCAGTCACACACTTTACAACGCCTGGCTCAATTCTTCCTCTTAGCCAAAGCTAATTTCAGGTCTATACCCCAACCACCCATGTTCCCTCATTAAAAGAAAGTGCCAGATACTCTGCCATCAAACTCACAGCTTTGGGACATTATTCAGAATATCCGAGCACTGTCATTGACAGTTGGTTTTGTATCCGTAGAGTCAACAAATGATTCTATTAAGTGATATCCCAAGCCCTAAGATTCTTCAGGACTTAGATGAAGGGGATTCTCTCTGATCTGGGCTCACCTGTGGCCCCTACTAGATTAGATCGAGAGCCCTGGAGCCAGCGCCATGCTCACCTTGAAGCCCACAAGGAGTACACAGGCTTTGGCAGTGACGCTTGTGAATGGTTTCTAAGACATTCCAGAAACTAAAGGTCTTTTAATTTGGTTATTTTGCTTTACAAATTAATCCACTAAACAGCCAGTCTCTTTTTAAATAACATGATGATAAGAATCATGCTTGGTGCTGTCAGGATGTGGTGCCCTAGAGACCTGTGCACCAGCAGAAGGAGCAAAAGAGTTGGTTCAGCCTTCTTTGTTAGTTCAGTGAAAATAGTTTCAATTTTTAAAGTTTTATCTAATCAAATTGTTTCTAATAAAACATTATGTTTTGTTTAAGATACCATTTTTTATCAACTAATAGCTGGTATTATTACTACTCAAAGCAAATATGCGAAGTTCATCATATGTAAAAGGAATATCACTCAGACTCCCTTCTGTTTGGATTTATCCCTCGGATGCTGATTTTAACTGACTTCTTTTATAGAACTTCCAGGTGTTTGTCCTTACGCAGGAGTCTGATGTAACAAACAGCTACTTACAGTTCCCTTACCCTGCAGAACTCTGGTCATGGCCCAGCCTATTATACAATTACAGTTCCCTTATCCTTCTGTAGAATTCTGGTCATGGTCCAGCCTATTATACAATTGAATTTAACTCCTGTTAATCTTGATGGAAAAGTTTCCTCATGTAACTTTGTCCGTTCATGCTCCCCACATCCTGACCCATGTTCTGATTCTTTTGCCAACTGTTAAGTTTTATCACAGTCCCTAGGATGGGCCCCGTTCTGAGGAACTCTGATCGTTGCTCCCCTTGCTGCCCTTCTGCCAGTCTTGAAGCAGTGACGGAGAGAGCAACAGCCTCAAAACCCTGGAAGCAGTGCAGGTGATCTCCAACTCATCCTCTTTTTGCCCTCTGACCATGGGTTTGGGGACTCAGAACTAAAACATCTGGGCTGAGCCTTCTTTGCAGCAGCTCCCCTCTCTTTCTCACCAGTGCAGCTCCACTTAGCATCCTCAGGAGAAGCTGGACCCCATGACTGCTGCAGCACCTGCAGGTAAAGGGGACTCCATATGACTGCTTCTAAGGACGGGATCTGTGCCCACCCTGAGCAATGCTGCTTCTAGACGGACAAATCCTAACTGGTTTAAAATGGGACCCAGAGACAAGGACCAGACAAACTTCCTCCTGGTCCCCTCCCACTCTGACTCCTCCTCTGGATCACTTTTCTTCCTTATCATTCTCATGCCTATGTTTTCACCCCGTCTTCAAATGTCCCACTTACTGAGCTTCACTCTATACCCGAACAAAAGGTTCCGCACAAGCTCTGCCAATGCTCTCACCCTGCAACAGCTCCACACGTTTCCGATTGTTGGGGACGGCAGACCCTCAGACCCTGAATTTTCTAGGACCCCTTGCCTGCCGGAGTAAGCAACTTGTTTTCCTATGCTTGCAGCTGCTCTGATCACAGGACCCTAATGAGTTCCTCATGGCAGGGGAGGGGTTTCTGATGGGCTTGCAGCTGAAAAGTCCTGAGAGCCAGGACGTGGCCAGAGCCCTATATAAGCTGCCCTGGAACACAGTAAAATTGGCATTCTTGTTTCAGAGATGACCCGTGTCTCTGTCTGTGTGCGCGTTTCAATCTCCAGCCTCTTGCCCAACTGGTGAACCGTCTGTGGTAGACAGGCGGTACTGGACAGGCAGACCTGTAAACCCACTACATCATCAAAAAGACTTTTTAGATGCTGTAGAGAAACTCTACCTAAAGGGACCTTCATCTCTTTCACCCTAGGTGACACAATTCTTTACGTTCGTCCTCTATTTTCTCCTGTCCCTTTCCCATGATGCTCTGCAGTTCCCTGCCACTCACGCTGGCTCACTTTGGTGCAGCAGTCCTGAGTGAAAATTAGGCACAGGGTTGATTCAGAGTGACAGTGACCAGTCCCATTACAGGCCAGCAGTGTTGTAAAAGTCTTTGCTTTGCTGAACCCATAAGGGTCCGTTCTGCTTGTCCAGGTGTGGCCAGTGCTCTTCCAGGGAAGGAACGAGAAATGATAAACACATGGCACGCTTTAAGTTCCTCGGATCTGGGTTGCAGGGTGTCAGACAGGTGCAGCAATGATGTGCGTGGGGGAGGGACTCTGGGTAGGAAGTCCATGCCGCTCCCCGGAGACTTTGCAATCAGCAGGACCATCTAGGCTCTTGGTACAGTGCCCTCCTCCCTTAAAGGAAATGAGACCCCCTGCATGAGAGCTGCACACTAAGAAGACCCAGACGTAGGAAGGGGGAGGGCATAAGGGGGTAAACGCAATGGGGTGTTATGAATGCACTGAGTTGTGTATGCGTATGAAATCGACAACACGATGTATGATTTCACATGACCTCCACAGTTGAATGCTGAAAGCCAAGGGCGGGCAGTGGGATTGGCTGTGTTCCTGGTTGCAGAAGAACATGGCAGATGTGGGACAGAGTTGGCAGACGGCTTCACCATGCTCGGTGTGATTCGGGGGAACACAAGGAGACAAGAACTGGAGAGATTTAAAGCAGTTTCAGACAGTTTTCACTGAGCAAAATCCTCTGGAGCTCCCTGCAGCCTTAGCTCCAGCAACAGAATGTTGGAGAACTATTATAATGTCCCAGCGTTAGCTATGAGCTGGATTTCCTGGAAATATTCCTCTGAGATGGTATTTCATGTTTCCAAACACACTTAGTTATTATGCTAGTCTAGATCCTGATGGCTCTCAGGCTGTTCCACATCACTCTGGAAAAATGAATATGAGGGGGTGTGTCTAACGTTTTCAGACTGGCTTCCTAATTCTTTATGAAAAATGGATTCCTCGGGCCCTTAAACCCAGCACCTGGGAGGCATCTCAGAGTTCAAGACCAGTGGAATCTACATAGTGAGCTCTAGGCAAGCCAAATGATACACAGAGAAACTCTGCCTCCAAAAATTAATGCATACGTTTTGGGAAGGTGTTTTCCTCTTCTCCTGACTCAAACAGGCTTCTCCCCATCTTGGACACCCATTGCCCTCTCTGCTGAGTCCACAGGAAGCAGATGGTGACACAGGAAAATGACATCATCACCGAGCGAGTCTCCTGGAATCCCTGCCTCAGTTTCCTCTATGGTGATAAGAGGTCTCGGACTGCAGTTTTGCATGCCCTGGGACACAAGAGCCACAGCTGCCGGGAGTGTGATGGAAGATGGCCAGAGAACGGCTTGACCCAGAGAATGTCTGCAAAGAGCCTGGATGGAGCCGGATGAATGAATCCATCCACACCAGAACCGTGGCTGACAGGCTTCACGGGCAAGGGCTACCTGTGCTCCCATTTCCACCCCGAACCCTGCTGGGCGGTCTCGGATCACACTGAGTCTTGGCCCTGCTCAGGGCCTGCAGAGAAGCCTGGAGTCAGGTGACACTGGGCTGAATCCTCCAGTTGTGGAGAAAAAGGACATCCTTGCTGGGACAAAGGATGCAGTTAGAAAAGATCAGTGGTTAATTTTTAAATACGACTTTGCTCTTAAACACACTCTCTTGACAACATTCATGCTACTTTCTCCCACGAAAACACCAGATAACGACCTTCTATTTTGGGTTCGTGCGCTTTCCTTTTCTTCTATTAATGAATTATTCTTAGAAACATTGAGAATCTTTGAAAGTATAATTTCAGTGGCAGAAAGGAAATCTGGTTATAATTTAAAATTCAAGAGCGGGTTATTTCTTCATTTCTACGACCGCTCCTGCTCCTGGGGGAGGGGAATAGGATGCCTCTGGTACCCACGCTGCCGCAAGGTCATTTCTTCGAACCGGTTGCTACGAACGTCTCTGGATTCTTGAGTTCAGACCTTAATCAGGCTGCAGGTTGTTCATGCAGAGAATTAAACAGCCAGCTTCAACTGGCATCTTACAACATCAGGGTAAGGCTGTGGTCTACTACAGAAGTGGCCCAGGAGCACGTCTCTCAATACTTTGCACGTTAAAATAGTAAGGTTTGCTTTAAGAACATAGCCGATCAGAGACAGAAATCTGGTATTAAGAAACAGACCACCTGCTTGCTGAAAGATTTCACCCCGAAGCACAGAAGGGATGGGTACCAAACACACATACCAGGAGCGGGTACCAAATGTACACACCACCACCAGTTCGCTGTGCTGATGAAGTTGCTCAGCCTTGCTTATGTTTAGAGACCATGTGGATGGACCTTTATCATTTGGTGCACAGTGTTCTTGATTCTGTCTATTGGATTCTTTGTATTGATTTCCAGGACTCGCTCCCATCCTCCCATATAAGCGAGACAGGCATTATCCACCTTTCCATACGTTCACATGCTTGTGCCAAGTATACAGACAGCCACAGCCGTGTGAGGCTCTATCTCTAGATTCTCTTTGAATATGTGGTTTTCTAATACAAGTCACACAGAATGAATAAGAGAGGCAGGAATGCCTTCCTCCTTCTTGTGTATCTGGGCCCTTCCACTACCCTATGAGGGCACCATGAGGAACAGGGCATGACCAGCCACGAGGGCCTGATTTAAATACCATCTGATTGCACCAGGACCGGCCAGAGCAGCCACACTGGCTGGGAGCTGTCAGGTTCCTGCCTGCAGTCCTCTAGATCAATAGACAGACAGCTGACTGGAGCGGCTGCTTCCAACTGCTTCACTTTCTAAGATGGCCGCTGTGGTCCAGCTATTTTATCTCGGCTGAGGGGACGCTCGGATAAATAAATTAACACTTCATTTCTCGCTAATACCATTTGCATCTGAATGAACTCTGCAGACCCCTCTCGTCTCCGCCAGAAAAGAGAGTTCCTTATTGAATGAGGAGCCTCTGAGGAGCTTGCTTTTGGCAGCTCGCAGGGAAGAATAATTTCCCTGAAAGAGGCCCTGACCACAAAGCCACTCGGCTAACTGCTGAGAAAACCAAAGTGTGATCCTGCACTCTTCTAAGCCCTCCTTGCACGCACACACACACGCACGCACACACACACACACACACACACACACACACACACACACACGGTAAACATGGGGGCTCCAGCGTGCACACTCCCTTAAGATGGACAGGCTGAGAGCACTCACTCTTGAGCTGGCCCAGAGGGGCCTGCAGGGGGCTCTGAACCCCTCCGGACAGAACTGCGTGCGCATACTGCCTTTCCCAGCGTGCTGTGCCACTGCGCCGCATCCATCTGCTGGCCGGCATCCTTTCCGTTCATAAAGATCATATTCTAAACAAACAAACCAATGTATCATATCTCTCCGATCAATACATCCTCAAGCTCGTGGCTATCAAAGTTATGGAAATGTATTTTGTACGTCTTCAATGTTCAGCTGAGAAATCAATAAAAATCCATTATCTCATATTTCAAGGGCTGAGCTCAAGAGCGACGGTGGAAATAAATCTCTCCAAAAGGAAAAAAAAATGAGCTGTCTTACACAATTACTAATTATTGATATTTACTTCTTGTATCATTCCACCTGGTAGGCAATTATTGGTAATTAAACGTAAGGCAGATACGCCTCCAAGGAAAAGAAATGTTAAAGTGTGAGAAGACGACTTTGTGTCGGTGCTGCTGGACGTCTGGGTGAGCATCCGGATTTTAAGGGAGAGGCACTCGCTCGATATTTCTAGTCGCTGCTTCTGAATATTGACTTACTTTCCAAATATGTATTAGGGCACCACATAATGAGAAGTGAAGAAAAATACAGCGTGTACTAGAGCAGCCTGAAATGATGCCCGACTTAGGCAAGTCACGAGAAACTCAACTGTGTGGAAACAAACATCCAACGAAACTCAGGAAATCCGTATGGACAAAGCGCTTTGACCCCATGAAGGGAGGGTCAGTTGGAAAGCACAGATCTCAGAGCTCAGAGCAGCTGCCCAGGAAACTGAGGCAGGTGAAGCTCTCCTCGTCCCACCCTGGGGCCACCGCCTACACTGCCGTTGTAGAGAGAAGTCCCAAGATGAGACTTGGGGGTGGGGGTATGTGTGCACATGTGTATGCAGAGGCCAGAGGTCAGACTTGATCATATTCCGCACTTGCTCTCCATCTTCTTGAGCTTGGTGAAATCCTGCAATGGTTCCTAAGCCTTCAGACTCCCCTGGCAGTGCTCTTGTCAGTAATAACTCATACCCCATGGCTATCCTGGCACAAAGCGGAAAGTGATGAGAGGTATGGAAGTGGAAACCGAGTGACTATCCTCTGCCTACAGTGGCTATGACCCATTTCATTCACCAGTGGTTTTGCAGTGGAGCCTTGCCTGCACTGACATGTTGCTGGGAACACAGCTCCCCCAGGCAGTGTGTATATCGATTCTGAAGAGGATCCTAACTTAGTTTTCCATGTTCAAGGGTCTTCTTAGGGTAGACGGAGGTAAATCTACCTTTGCATAAGAGATAGGAGCTTGGTCTCACAGATCCCAGCGTGGAAATATTCTGGGAAGGAAGGATTGCATGTTTAGCACCAGGGAGTCTTGGAAAAGTTGATCTCATTAACAGCTCAGAGGAGGACCATGAACTTTGCTGGCAGAACTATCAAGTTCCGATTTATCACAGGGCAGTATATGAAGCCAGTGAAAGGTTCGAAACAGAGAAAGATATCATTAGACATGGGCATTCAAATGAAAACCAAACTGGCCAGCTGGAAAAGAAGATAAAGAAGAAGGGCTGATGAGAGAAAGGTCTTTGCTAAGGACCCTATGACTGGGAAACCCATGGAAGAGGGAGACAGCATCAGGGTGAGCCGTGGGTTTTCTACTGAAATTCTGCATTAAATGAAAAACCCAAAGTGACTTCAGGGCAGAAAGGAAGGTATAGCATGCAGCTGGATTCAGCCTGGGGAGGGGAAGGCGTCCCTATCAAATACCTTATGGAATTCCCAAGGGAGGCTGGGATGTTCTGTGAGGTAGACTGAACTGGCTCCAGACAGTGGTAGCAATAAGGTGAGCAACGGCTTAGGCTTAGCAGCTGCGTGCTAGGGAGCAGGTGCAATGTGCAAAGTGCAGGAGGCATACCCAGAGGCTCCACAGGGAATGTGGGGCTCTGGAAAGAATTTGCAGAGGACCCCCAACACACGTGTAACAGAGCTCAGAAACATTGAGGGGCTACAATCTCTCCAGCCTCTCCACATTCTTCTTTTATTAACTGATAAAAAAGTATTTTTTTTGTTGCTTTAAAACTTACACAGTATATTGCTGTTGCGAAAACCTGAAAGCAGAAAACCTCATGCATAGCAAAAAACATTTTCCCTAGAATCCCAGCTTGCCAAAACAGCCACTCACCATTTCCATAGCCACTTCAAATATGCATCTATTTAACCTGAGCGCTACCTGGCAAAGGGCAGCTTGAGAAATGATTGCATTGTACTTCCGTGGTAGCTGACTTTTCTATTTTATGTAGAGATGTGGGCTTTTAGTTTTTGAGAAAAGATTCGTTTATTAGTTTGATCCTGAGGACAGGAAAATAATGAATATTCCCACGGAACGTAGAAAATAGTTCTCTCCCCGACAGAAATTATCATCATAGGTGTGCTTCTATTGACTTCAAGGTAATTTTCCTCAAATTACTAAACACTATATAGTTTTAAATTCTTATAGGCCCAAGCTCAAAGACAGCAGCATCCCAGTTCTATTAGCAGTGAGGTTTATCTGTTCTAAACCAATATTTTCTGAAGCAACAGCTGCGCCTTGCAGTTTGTGCCGAGGGCCTATGGCGTGGAGGCTGATACTGTTTGCTATCTGATTACCTTGTCTGTCCCATTTCTAAAGACCTGTCTGGATTTTATTTTCAATAGCAATCTTAGATTACACATCAGGAATAACATTAAGTGCTGAGATCAACAAAACACAGACTAAAATAGACCCTTGGCCGCTCTTAGCAGCCATGCGTTCCGCATGCAGCATGTAGCAAAGCCTCTATCCTTTTCTCAACTTGATTCTGTAAGGACCAAGGCAGGGCGGGGACTGAAGACAGGGACCACGTTTTTCATACATACACTGCCACGTCACCTCATTTGCCTGGGATGCATCCCTCATGGACATCAGAATCCTGGGAGAGAGGGGGATGTTATTCTGGAACAGCGAGATGGTTATTCTTTGTAGAACACAGAGCCCGGTGCAGCAGGATGGCACCCCATGACTCTGCCATCACGCACACCTCCCTGCCCACTGTAGAACCCGTTCAAGCCAGATGGCATTCTGCACATCGGCACGCAGCATCTTTCCCAAGATGTAGTCACAGTTTAAAAGACGTCTTGACATAGCTGTGGAGGAAACGTCACATTCAACATCAGCGTTCTGCACTGTTTTGTACAGAGCAGTACGTATTGTCTTCAGGTCTCTGGCTAACCCCCATGAGCCCAGCACAGACCGTGTGTCTCAAATCTGTGTCAACTTTAGACAAAGACAATTAATTGCCCGGGTCTATTAGCAGAAGGCCCAGGCATTGATCAGAGCAAACACTGAGATACACCGATACCTTTTTGTTCTGTGTGTAAGCTAACACAAGACACACATTGTCCGAGGCAGGTACGCGATGCCTTGTATTTTGCAGCACATCCCCAGGAAAGGGACCAATTTATCTTTCCCTGTGCTCTCTGCAAACCAAGATTGACAGAAATTAAATGCATTCAAATGTATGCTAACACCATCAAGCTGACGTATGCATAAAGAGCAAAAAAGCCGATAGCTACAAGAAGCATACAAGGAGCACTCCCTTTGGAGGGACAGCAGAGCCCAGCCCTCAGCACAGAAAAGCTGCAAAGGGCCTGTGCTTTCAAAGGAAGCTGTGCATCATTCTAAAACGTCCGTGCTTGCTGAGTCCATGATCTGAAAATCTGCACCCTCCCTGCTGCCATTCATCCCTACACATCCTTTTAAATGCGTAATCTGCGGCAACTCAGTTGTTGACCTCATCGCTGGCTGTTTGGATTCTGAGTTTGAGGGTTCTGCCTTAGAAATGCAGCGTGTGAAACAAACTGTGGGAAGGGGGTTTCTTTGTCTCGCGTGAGCTGCAAATCAAGTTGCGGAATGGTTTACTTTCTACAGTGGCCTTGAAAACAGGTGGAAGGCTGTTACACTGAGCTCATGGGTCATGTGTGTAGAGAACCGCAAGCCACACACACACACACGCATGCACACACATGTGCACACATACACAATGTACACACGCATATACACACATACAAATATATACACACATGCATGTAAGCATGCACTCACACACGTACACACATATGCGTGTACACAGACATGTACACGTGCGTGCATGCACATGCACACACACATGCACATGCACGCACACACGCACACACGCACGCACAAGATGAGGAGTCAGCTCGTGCGGCTCGTTACCCTCCCAGTGAGGACACTGCTGCTGCTCTCTTGTTTTCCTTCCCTTCCGCCTCAGAGGCCCCTCGGCGGGGTGGTGCTTCTGGACTGTCTGGCCTGGGAGACCTTTCAGTCTGGGACAGTACCATTCTGTCTAGACGGGGAGAGCCCATCTGCTCTGCTGTGGCTCTCGGCGCCAAGAGCACCTCCCTCCAGCCCTAGGCTGTCAAGATCGGCACTGGAGTGTGTGGCCTGTGCTTCCTGCCACTGGGCCTGCCTTGGGGCTGGAGCTCCTGTTCTTTTGTCCCCTTCCACTTTTGCCTTCCCCAAGGGAAGGGAAGCCACAAGCAGAGGCGGTTCTCACCAGCACCCTAGTTGTCTGTGAGAGCAGACCCGGGGCTGCAAAGCTGAACAAAATTCCTCCCAGCTGTTTGCAAAGAGCCCAGGGCTCCTCCTCCCCAGAGCAGCAGAACCAGGGTTAATACTCCAGAAAGCTGGGCAGGCCAGTGCGGCCCTCAGCTATGTTGCTGTAAACTCACGAGTTTTCCACCTCTGCCAGACTCTTAGATATGCGGGGCCATTCCAAGAACCGTTAAACATCAAATAGAAACATCATAAGCCGCATGAAGCTTATTACTACGCAGACGCTCGCCCGGCATTTCCAAGGTGCTGTGGCCCTTTAATGAAGGAACTCAGTTCACTAAAAGTTTATACGCTGCAACTTTTCCAACCTGTCCGCTCGGTCTTTATATGATGGGTTATTCAACTCGCCGTAATGAAACCTTCAAAGAGCTGAAATGCCCTGCGGCTGGCAGGTTTTCCAGAGCAGACACCTCGGGACAAATAACTCTGACGCTTTCTAAGCACGTGAAACGAAGGGGGTTTTAAGCGAAGGAGGTTTTAGTTTGTTTTTCATTGTGCTGGCACAAAAAAGGGGGGGGCTGCAGTATTTCCTTGAAGTGGATGGTGGACCCTGTAAAGAAATTCTCTTAGACTCCATAGTCAACTAGAAACAAAGCATGGCTCCATGGCGTTGTCTTCTGACAAGGTTTAAAGAAGTGGTCTCGGCCATGCCTCTTATTATTTAGGAACAAAAGGGTTACCTATGTTCCTCTGGGTCGGGGCAGGGAGTACAAATCCTGGGGTAACCTCCATTCAGCTGCATTGACAAAGTGGGCATCAGAAACCCAGCCTGGCTCAGCACCTGTGAAGGGGCAACAGCGATCTTGCCATCCCGGTCCTACCAAGTACCCTCCACCCAGCTTTATCAGACAGCGGAGGGACAGCGAGCATGTCAGCCTCCTTTATCAGAGGGTCTGCCTCTGTAAACCTTTGACCCTCATGGACACGGTGGTGAAGCAACTGATCTTCTTTCACTGACTTTATTAAAATATAAGTCACAATAGCAGCCATACAATGCCCATGTGACATTAATAATGCAGAGATGTGGGGACCTAGGATTCTACAGCATGTTAAGATCAATACGACCAATCTTAGCCTTTTCGAGTTTATTATTATCCTTGTTTCTGCCAAATTAAGAAAAAAAATCAAAAGATATGTACATTAACCAGTAAAATTCTTTTATAGTTAATTACTATTGAACGACGGCAACAAATGAAAAGCTGAATGAGAATGGAAATAAGATAAAACTGGGGGGGGGAATGTGGGAAGAAGGGAGGGGAAGAAGAAGGAAAGGAAGGGAGGGAGGGGAAAGGGAGGGAGGGAAGGAGGGAGAGGAGGAGGAAGGAAGGAAGGAAGGAAGGAAGGAAGGAAGGAAGGAAGGAAAGAAAGAAGGGAGGGAGGGAGGAAGGAAGGAAGGAAAGAAGAGAAGGAGGGAAGGAGAGAGGGAAAGAGAAAGGAGGCAGGGAGGAACAGTTGAAAGCAAAGCTGTCTGGCACTCTGTTCTTCCAAAGACCTTGATATTCCCATCAAATAAAAGCCCAGTCCTAAAGACACTGAGCAGCACCTTACAGAGCCCGACTTTTGACTTGACACTTCTTATGGGATCTCGGAGAAACTGTCAACTTAGTTGACAGCTTCTGAAAGAAGTGGACATCCCAATGTTTCAAGCCTCTGGACGGGAGCTTGGGGCTCATGGCCACTTCCACTGCCTCCTCTTTAACCTGGTCTCCCATTCTGAAAAGCCGGGGCAAAGGATGAGTCTGAGTTACTTCTGGAAGGTGAGGAAACCTTCCTCCCAAGTCTAGGTAGCATTCCAATACTGGGGCACAGTCTCTCAACTGTGCCTTACACAGTGGGATTTCCATAGCTATCCCGAGACTTCTTTTATTCCCCCTGGTTTAATAATAAATTCCTCAGGAAATTGCCCAATAACTGCCACATACGGGAGACAGATGTTCTGAAGAAAAGAGCAGTTTTGTTTGATTTTATATCTTTGCACATATCCGTGGCAAGTCATAAACTGTCTGAGGTGCCGTGAAAGGCAGGTGAGGCTATGATGGAGTTCAGGACACAGCGCTCTGCGTGACTGGTGGAGCTCAGTGTGTTCTCCAAGATCAAAATGTTCCCAAAGAACAGAGATTCCAGCCTATGCATGGTGGCCTCACCCCTTGGGCTAACCACATCTTTTGCGGACACAGCTTCTCTCACTCCATTTTTCTGTCTTCCCACATGGCTCTGATCACTTTGAGTGGAGAAGATTATGCTTTTCCTGAATGTGAGGTTAAATATTTAATCCACAAAAATCTAGGAAAAAGAAAGAAATAGAGACAGATTGGAGAGATCGCTCCGTGGATAAGGGCACTTGTTGTGTAAGCATGCAGACCAAGTTCAAATCCCCAGAACCTATGTAAGAAGCTGGATGTGGTCACGTTGCGCCTATAACTCCAGTACAGTAGGGGATGGGGGCAGGAGGATTGCTAGGGCTTGCCGAAATGCTGGATCCCAGCCTCTTTTCACCTTTGCAGGAGGAGGTGATGGTTTCTCTCCAAGGATTCAAAGCTTCCGTTTGAACACAGCCATCCCATGAAGCTGCCTCGTTTTCACACACTGAGGACGGCATCTGTTTCATACATGGAAGTTCAGAAAGCACTGGGAAGGCATGTGGGCCTCAGTTTCCCCCTGGAAAGAAGCCTGTAGGAGAGCCTTTGCAATAGGAAAAAGGCAGGAAGTCCCAAGCAGTACATGAGCATTTCGGTAGAGAACTTGTACAGAGCCCACGGGACCTGGATGAGAGTTCGAAGGTCCGAGCTGAGACCACCATAGCCTTGGTTTTTACCCTCCAGCTTTCCTGAGCGGGGTAGCACAGCACAGATGTCTCCCTGCGTTATGTATTCTATGTGTTACCTGTCTGTGTGTCTGTCCGTCCAACCACCAATTCATCATTCACCTATTTATCACTCATTGCCTATTCATATCGACCCATCTACCTACTCACCCTTTCATCCATCTACTATCTATATGTCTGTCTGTCTGCCTGTCTCTTTGTCTATCTATCTATCTATCTACCTATCTATCTATCATCAATCATTACCAATTATCTACCCAACCATCCATCTACCCGCCCATTCTAATCATCAAATTACCAATCATTTGTCTCTATCTATCTATCTATCTATCTATCTATCTATCTATCATCTATCCATTCATCCATCGATCCAGCTTTCAATCTTTCCACCCACCTATCCATCATATCCGTTCATTCACCTATTCACCAGTCTATTCATCTACTCATGTATTCACCCATCCATCCATCATCTACTAACATATCCATCTATCCATCCAACCATCAATCCACCCAATTGTTTGTCATCCATTTGTCCATCCATAACTGCCTGTTAGCTTGTCTGTAACATCTCTCTTTGCTCTTTAATCTATGTCCCAGCACAAACCCTTCTAAGATGCTGTAGGTTGCAACCGGCATAAGTATCATGAAACTAAAATTCTGCTTTTTTTCACCATAAATTACAAAACATTTTCTTGTGCGATGATGGTCAACTGATTCCACTTTATTTAAAAGGACAAAGTTTATAACCTTATAAAGTATAATCTTATTAGCATACTCCACCACCGTGCTCAGAGACAATGACCAGAAGGCTCTTTCGGTTTTTGAAATAAATTTTTAACTGAAACATATTTACATCACTTTTGCCCTCCTTTTCTTCCCTCAAATCCTCCTATGTTCTCCAACTTTCAAGTTGATAGCCGCTCTTTCTTTGATTGTATTATTGTTAGATGTATGTATGTATGCATGTATGTATATACATATATATAAGTATGCATATAGCTGGTCTATTTTTGTTGTTTGTGTGTATATGACTTCAGGGCTGACTATTCTGATTTGCACAAGCAAGAAGGGGACTCATCCCTGGGAGAGGCTAAGTGTCTGTCTCCGAGCAGTCATTACAGTTACAGTGACCTGTAGTTCTTTTCTGGTGTTGGTACCTCATGAAACGTCCCCCCTTTTAGACTAACATGCCTGTGGATGCTGGATGAAAGGGTGGGTAGAAGTAGGATGGCGATGTGATGGATTTGTTGGCGTTGAGCTCCCCACTGTCTGTTCTCTGCATTCTTTGCAGCTGTTTGATTGTGGCAGCCTCCGTTTGTTTCAAAGAGAGACTGCTTTGATGAGGTGTGGTGGCTACCCTTATTGTGGACAGAAGGATAAGATTTATAATGTAGAAAGGGATTACACTGTTCTGGCTAAGTGCTGGTAACAGATTCTTTTCTAAGGCCCATGACCTCACTAGCCCCAGAAAGTTGGTTAAATTTCCAGTAGAAGGCATGATTTCCCTCCTGTTGAATGATTCTTAAGTCTAATTACGCATCTGATGGTTGCCACCGATGTGTGAGTCATTGATGGCTGAACTATCCAGAGCAGACCAAAATAGCTAAACATAACCACTGTGCAATCTGAGTAAAAATTTTTTCTCTTTTGGGGGGTGTGTGGTGCTTATTCAATTAGTGACTCACATGACCATAGCATCTTAACAATTCAGGTTATTTAGTGGTGAGCTACATCTGAACAGCTTCAAACACCTCCTCTAAATGGTTTTTCTGCCGGGGATGTGGTCCCGATTGAGACTGTCCTGCGGATGAAGCCGCAGCTCCAGCTCTCAAGCATCACAGTATTGTATGGTACATGCCATTCCGTCTCTGTAACTATAGTGCAGTTGGGGCTACATAGAGACCCATCACTAGACAAACCGCTGGGAATGGGTGACTACTGAGCACTAAGTTCCCGGAGATACATCCATGACAGACTCTCCAAGGCCCAGGGAACATCCGGCTGCAGGAACTGTGGAAGCCAGAATGAAGAACCATGGAGAAGGTAGCAGCGCACTGTCTTCTGGAGACAACTTGGTGGTGAAATCACAAACACGCAGCAGCTGTGGCCGTTTGCGCAGGGTCGGGGAACAAATAGAGAAAATAAAGGAGTGGAATGAGGGTAAGAGAGAGAAGTCGGGAAGAAGAAGGGAGCGTGTGGGAGCGGAGGATTAAGAGAGGGCCGCCAGGTAGGGGGGTGGGGGTGGGATGCAATCACCGGACATTATATTCAAGTCTGACACTGTCAAACATTTTAAAGCGGATAATAATGGGGAGTGTGTATGAGATCAAAGAATGCCATGTGTATGCATGGAGATGTGAGAATGAAATCTATTATTCTGTGCAACTATAGATGGTAATAACTTTTTCACGAATGTGAAGATAACATGTGTTTGCCAGAAACACTGGCATTCTCCTAAGGGTCATTATCCAGAATAGGGGGAAGGAAGTAGTTAAGACCCAGGGGGCACGCGGATAGGATCTAGCTGAAGGGCCTCCCTGCAGCACAGCCTTCCTAACCTGCTATCTGGCAACGACTACCGACCATTAAAGAGTTACAGCCATTGTGTAAAGAATTCTGTTCATCTCACACCTCAGCTGTCCCAGTGACAGCCTCCCAGCAGCCGCGACGCTGCAGTCAGTCCTGAACAGAGGGGTACCCCTACACAGTGCTGCCAGGCAACCACATTCTGCACCCAGACATCACCAATTGTCCCATACGTGCCCTTTCTCTGGCCCAGGATATGACTCAAAACTCTTACACCCACAGTGCCCAGCTGTGGAATCCTCCTCACCTCCTCTCATCAGGGCCCTTTAGGTAAATCCTGGCGAGATGCCTTTTCCTCATCCCTTCTCTGTTGCACTGTGGTTTCCTCTTGGTGGCAGAGGGGACACACCTGCTTGGTGTAGCACACCAGAAAAGGCAGCTGCCGGGACCCAGAAGCTGGCGAAGTTAGCTGTGCTCCCTGGAGCACCTCATTTCCTGCCTGGTGTTTCCACGGCTGATGAACTCTTTCAATTGAAAGAGGAGAGAGAGCAGAAATAGAAAACCAGCTGATAGAGAAATCTTAATTTTAGCAGGAATCTGGCTTCCAGGCCTTTGATAGAGAACAGAAATAGAAAGTCCCCGCCCCTTAACGAATGCCACAGTAATTACCGTTTCCACCGAGAAAGGTCGCCACTGGATGGAAGTGATACCGGCAGTCTGTCCAGGAACTCGGCATTTCCACGACTCAAACAGTTCATATCTGTTACTAACAACGTGGAAAATGGTAACTCTACAGTGGAACCATAGCAAACACCACATTATATTTTTGTATTGTATCAAGAGGAAACAGTCGTTAATATAATAAAATTATTTAATTTGAAAGCTGGAGTAAATATCCTATATTTTTAAAATTGTGTGTATGGGTACATGCTTGTGTGTATGTACATATGTGTGTGGAGGCTGGAGGGTGATGCTCAGTACCTTTGTCAATCATTCCCCACCTTGCTTTTTAAGACAGGGTCTCTCACTGCCCCAGAGCTCAACAGTTCAGTCTGATTGGCTGACCAGTGAGCCCCAGGGCATGTTCCTTTCTCTGCTGCCCCAGTGCTGTGATCCCAAGCACAAGCTAGCACTTCCAGATTGTACGTGGGTGCTGGGGATCTGAACTCAGATCCTGCCTGCACGACAAGTGTGTCACCCATTGAGTGTGTATCTCCCCAGTCTCTTGAGGCAGATACTTTACCATATATATGAATTATATGTATTATTTCTTTAATAAGCCATCCATCAACAATGTCTGATTGTCCTATTGTTTTTAGTATATTGATTTACGCTTCATTTTCATGCCTGAAGTGTTGATGTGTTGGCCACATTCATCATGTTCTTTCATTGCTGTTGTGACTATAAAGTTTGTTTCCTTCTAGAACACTGAAAAATATCCCCTTGTGTCTTCCCTACATGCACTGGAACCTACAGATGTGGACGTTTTCCTCAAAAGTTGATACATAGTTTAGAGTAATGCAGTATCGTTTCTTCTCTTTTAAACACTACTGCCTGTCTCCAGTAGGGTTTCTATTGATGTGAAAAGATACAGTGACCACAGCAACACTTATAAAGGAAGCATTTAACTGGTGGGAGGGAGGGCTCGCTTACAGTTTCAGAGGTTCAATTCATTATCATCATGATGGGGAGCACGGTAGCATCCAGGCAGATGTGGTGCTGGAGAAGTAGCTGAGAGTCCTACATCTTGCAGGCAACAGAAAGGCAACTGAGACAATGGGCGGTATCCTGAGCGTAGGGAACCTCAAAGCTCATGTCCACAGTGACACATTTCCATCAACAAGACTACATCCCCT
Organism: Myodes glareolus; assembly: GCF_982192425.1. Taxonomy (NCBI): domain Eukaryota; kingdom Metazoa; phylum Chordata; class Mammalia; order Rodentia; family Cricetidae; genus Myodes; species Myodes glareolus. Next base: position 57,890,406 of record NC_142048.1, on the reverse strand, counting down.
CCAACAAAGCCACATTTCCTAACAATGCCATTCCCTATGAGATTATGGGGGCCAGTGACATTCAAACGATCCCACGGGCAGCTTGTCCCACTGGCAACTGCCAAAGCAAGCCAGTGGGTTCTCTTTTATAACGATTATATGGTCAGGCTTCTGTCCACGCTTGTCACTGTGTTCTGCCTCCACCCTCCCTGACAATATTCTTCCCTTCCCAATAATTTCCTCCTTCTCCTACATAGCCTCCCTTCTAGGTGTGCATGTATGTGTGCTTGCATGTGTACACGTGTGTGCTTGCTTCCATCTAGAGCCCATGTTTGAGGGAAGATGTCATTTGTTGGTCATTTTAAGCCTATCTTACTTCATTTAGCACGTGTGGTATGCTTGGCACAGCTTTCCCAAAAGTGATATTAACCTCTAAATAATTTGTTACTTTTATAATTGCTTTTGTGATCATCAGAACACCAATGGCCACTGCTATATGAGGCTACTCAGATGTCCCACTAGACATGGGAACTCCACAGGACTCTTCCAAAGCCGTTGGGGAAGGAGGATTGAAGGGAGGAGACAGCTCATTCTGAGATCCTGGAGGCAGGATCACCATTTTGGACTGAGGTAGAGGTAAGAGTTGGCTGTTTTACTTTTTTGACTTTCAGGCTGAGCCCCAATTTCTGTCTCTGGGTTTGTATTAATCGTGCTACAGTTCACACTGTGAGGAAAATGTAATTCAAAAGCCCACATTTCCCCTTTAATGATCAAAGGTTCAAGGAAGGTTTGCATTCCACATTTATGGCGGAGTCGCAACGAGGCCATGAATTTTGTTGACACTGTGCGATACTCCCGTTTTTTGCCGTCTTCAGACGGAAGCTGAACTTATTCCCACACTGGAAAAAGAACCTCCGTTCTGTTCTAGTTTCACACCCTGTCAGACGATGCTCTGGGAATATCTAATGATTAAATGTCATCTCTTCTCTTTTGCAATCTGCATGATTCCTATCCGTTGTGTTTAAGAACAATGCTTAAAAGTTATTTAAATACTGGCATCACTCACCCTTAGGTCTTAAAACCCATTTTTACACATAAGGAACTCATCCCCCATCAGCTCCTGCCTTCTCAACAGCCCTTAACCCTTCAGATGACTGTGTCTGTGTCCCAGGCCTCAAAATCTCTCCTTGGCTCCATTGCAGCCTCATACAGCTCAGTGACATTTTGTAGCTTACATGGAAGAACATGGAGGTTTTAACTGATGCTTTCCTTGATGTATTAACTCACTTGAGATACCATCACACTATGTACAACAGTTTTCTTAGACAACAGAAATCAATTGTCTCAAACTTTAGAAGGCTAAAAGTCCTGGATCAAGGTGTCTGGAGGCCTGGCTCCTGAGCCTGAGAGGCTCTCCATCCTGGGCACTTCCCGGCTCTGGGAGCTGCCTTCTCCCTGGGCCTCTCCCCAGTATCGTCTGTCTGTCCTTTCCCATCAGGGTACCGATGACATTATTGCAAAGTAAGGACTTTGTCCCAACTTAATTCCCCCATAAGGACCCTGCCTCCAAACATGCACCCAGTCTGAAGTGCTGGGGCTTTGGATCCACACACCAACTTTTCTGCATAAAATTCAGCTCATGCCGTCTAAAAATTAAGAGCGTTGGTGGCACCTTTTAATTTTATTTGGTAGGATTTGCCCGCTATACTTTGGAATCAGGCCTCGGTAGCTTGTAGCCTCCACTGTTTGTCTGTACCACGCCGGGCTTTCTTTAAGGTACTCGTTTGTGTCAGTACTGATGGTGCTGAAGATCTGGACTCAGTGGACGCTTCTCTTTGTGACCAGCATGGCGAGGAGCGCTTACTCAGGGTGTGAGGAGACACCTGGAAGAAGCTGCTTATTAGAGAAAGGTTTTCTTCAGCTTGCAGTTTGAGTGGATGAAGTCCTTCACAGTAGGAGGATCTGGCAGGGGTCACGGGGTCCACGTGGCAGCATCAGTTCTTCAGAACCTGAAAGTTCAGCAGGAAGTGGAGCTACATGTTCCAGACGGGCTGCTGTGGTCCGATACTGGTCAGTGAAATCCCAGACTCAGAAGGCTCTACACCTCCTAAAACAGCTGGAGACCACGTGTTCAAACACGTGTCTTTAGAGATATTTTAGTCCCCTTCAAACTGTAATCATTCACCTGAGGGCAAACTCACACACTTCCTCCAATGACTCAGAACTGACTGTCCTGTCAGAGATAGTCAACATGTCATCGTGTATGTGTGTGTGTGTGTGTGTTGCACATGCGTGTGAGTGTGGTGTGAGTGCTGTGGAGGGCGGTATGTGCCCTGGAATGAGTACTTATTTGGCTTTCTTTCTGTTTAATAAATCCCACAAAAACCATTGACTGACTCCTCAGCTCTCCAGCTCTGGTATGGTCTGCAGAGCTCCAAGTCTGTGTTGGACCCTCCTGTGTGATGTGTGCTTTCTACAGCGGCCCCACTAGGGTTTAGTACACACATCCTAAATGTCCCTTTCTGCAGTGTGGCATTGTGGGATTGGGCGGACTTAGCATGACGTTGAGCGCTGCTGGTTGGAGTTCCCTGGTGCCGGTTTTGTCACCGCACCAACTCTGCCTTGAAGTCTTATCCCCTGTCAATCACAAATGTGGTTTGTCTGCTCTGCCTGCTGCAGCTGCTTCACAGTATGGGAGCTCTTTAGGCTTCCATCACAGAGCATCACCTTGTCAGGGCTGCTTGTATCTCACCTGGTCTTATTGCCCGATATCCCCAGGGCTGCTGCAGGTGGCACACTGGCTGGGAAAGCCACAGTGGCTCAGCCCTTGCTCAGCACTGAAGTGTTGCCCCAACAACTGTCACACTGATGTTCAAATGGCACAGTCTACTCAAGAACACACCGTTTTTCTTTTCGGCGTACTTGCACCAAAACTCAGCTTACAATGATGTGTTTTTGTCTCTTTCATTAAAGCAAAGACAAGCTGGAAAGCAAAGTGGTCATTGCTAACGTGTGTGGCTCACTGCTTGTCGTAAGGAGCCGTGCCCTGAGATTCATATACACACTTCATTTAAGTGGAATTTCAACAATTTACTACGAGGAAGGCACTGTTGTTGTCTTCAGCCCACCCTGAAGCAAACAGACCTTAGGGATATTAAGCACTGTGTCTGAAGCCATACAATGGACAGGCACTGAGCTGGGCTCCAAACCCACGTCTGAAGGAGCATGAGATTGAGAACAAACAGAAGAAAGAGGCTGGGAGAAGTGGGGGACAGTGTGAGCTTTCCAGAGCTCCTGGCCCCTGGGCCGACCCTAGGTAACTTTGGGCATCTTCCATGTGTCAGGTTCCTGTCTCCTTAAACATGTAAGTGGACTGATGTTCTGGAACAAATTACATTTTTTTTCCTTTTCTTAGCAATCCTACCTCAGACCACAGCGCAGCATTCTTCTGGTGTGGATAACTGAGCTGTGTTGACAAACACCCAGGTGAACCATCCCCTCGAGACCTGAGTAATCTCCAGGATGTCTCCCTAGAAACACGAGCCTTGCTAGGATGAAACATGCCAGAGCTTAAAACCGTATTCTGGAATGCACGTGTCTGCAGTTAAAAACATAATAGCCTGCAATGAATGTCTGAAATATGCAGACTCCAAGGAGAATTTCACCTCTTGATGTACTGTGGAGACATAAAAGATGTGGGGGAATTTCTGACAGACACTCTGTGTGGACACAGCTGCGGCACAGCATTGGGCCAAGTAATCCAGCGGTGATGCTGTCAGGGACTCAGAAACGCCCGGATGGGGCTGGAGGGCTGGAGGGCTGTTGGGAAGGGTAAATATCCTTGTTTAGAACCACAAAGCCGGAGTGAGCATTTAGAGGGTTCCTGGATCATCACTTCTCAGAATGCATACACTGTATGGAATTTACCTTTTTCTTAAAAAATAAAGAAGTGTGAACCCCTAAAAAGGAGCTTGCATACTGCTTGGGGGTTAAATGCACAGGAGAATTCAATTTAATGGAAACACACAATTCTCAGCTGTGCTGGTTGGGGCAGATCAGTTTTAGGAGGGGTGGGGATTTTTTTTTTCTGTTATTATGCGAAGCTGAGTAGTGTAAGAACATCAAAGGCAGAGTTCTTCGTAGAGTCGGGCCCCTTGTATGGTAAGAAGGATATGGATGATATGAGTGCTTCCCTTTGGCCTCTGGGGCTCCCATACCTTATGTGGAGACAGATCACTTTCATGGGCCAGGATTCCACGCCACCCTTACAGCACATAAGAAAGCATACATGGTGGGGGCACGCTGTGCTCGGAGCCCGCTTAGCACGTGGTGCCTTCGCTGAATGACATGCACACCGCAGAGGACCCTGTTTAAAGACGGCCGATGGGTCCATGCACGGCGGTGGCCTGGTGAGTTCATGGCATCCCGTGAGGCGAATATCTGTGTAAACTATTTGGTTACTGGAGATTCTCCAGGCCACGTGCTTGTTTCTGACAGCCCATCAGGCCACACCATGATATAACCTCTTAAGAGACAACGAGAGAAGCCCTTCCGTGAGCAGATACGTACAAAGACCAGGCAGCGCAGTGGATCTCGTTAGCCGTGGGGTTTCTAAACTGAAGTAACACGATGAAGCACCTACAGGATGCTGGGTGCTCTGTCTCTCTCTCTGCCTCTCCTCCATAGTGACTGTGCTGGAGGATCCGAGAGACGTTCCCAGGACCTAATGTGTTAGGCTGTACCTGGGGAGTCTGGGCCTAAAGCAACCATCACATTCAGCCACCCCATCCTGCCCTCTTCCTGCTATCTGATCAGAGAAGCGAAGGGTGGCTGTCCATCTCCAGAAGTGTCCAGAGAGGGGGACTGGCATCCTGAACCAAGCTCCTCTGCCTCAGAAGCACCAAAGTCTCTCAGGCAATTTCTCTGCTCACTTTGCCCAGCTTGGTACCAACCAGAAACTCTGGTTAATACAGCTTTTCTAAAAACCCCTGTCATTTCTAAGTGTGTCGAGTCCCTGTTAGGGACTCAGGGAGCATCCAAGAAACAGCTCATATGAGGACAATGCACTTCTGGGGTGTCTGTAAATCTTGAGGATTCTGGAGGGGTTGAAATTAACTTGGAGGAAAGATACAAGAGAAAGCAGCGAGGGTGGATAGAGGGAAGCGCCGTCCGTACGGGCAGAGGAGAAGGGTCGCAGCATCCAAAGGGCTGTTATTAGAATCAGATAAACGAGGACATCTGTCCATCATCTCAGTCATCACAAAGGGACCAGCAGAGACATTCCACACATCATCACTTGCATTTCACCTTTAGCAGGCTCGCGGGATGATGAGCCTGGCTGGCTGAGTGGACCTGGCTGGGACCACGAAGCTTTGATCTCGCCTGCTACCACTTAGGATGTAGTCAGTGCTGATGAGGCAGCTGCGGGAGGTGTAATGAGAGAGCTTTGGGGCACCCCTCTCACACACACCCAGTCATTTCACAAACACCACCCACCCCACCTCACACTCAGGTGCTCTTTATTCAAGTGTGCTGAAACCAGAGTTCAGGGGAAATCGTCTACTACCTGTGTTAAGGCTAAACCCAGCCGAGGATGAGACGGACCTTTCTGGGTCAGCTCTTCCATTGTTTCAAGGTCTGTTGAATTTCAAGGGAATCAGGAGGCTACCGGTAGCCCTCCCTTCCATCAGAGACATTTCCCGCCCTCCCATGATAATAATAATGGGTGTGAAGATGACACACGATATCCCGGATAAGCAACAAACATCATCAGGTTCCATGATGAAGTCAACACGTGCCTGTGACTGGGCTGTGTATAATTTCCCACCTCTTCCCCATGATAAGGCTTTCTGCATGTCCCAATTCTACCTCCCTTCAGTTATCGGGCCCTGGATTCTAGGGATTTTATAGACAGGATGAAGAGGGAGCTGTATGTGAAGGACAGGGTTCCCCTCTCATCCCACAGCAGGCTCTGATGTGCACAGGTTCTGGTCAGTTTCCCATGGTTCTTTGCAGGACAGAAAGAAAGAGCTGTGGCAGCTGAAGTGGAGGTCCAGGTCAGACGACAGAAAAAAACAATTTAAAACTCATTTTGGAATATGTAGACCTCAACGCTTAAAAAAAAAAAAAAAAAAAAAAAAAAAAAAAAAAAAAGGAGCACGGGCTCTGGGAGGTTAGAGTGCCAACCAAGATACAGGAGCCAACACGGAAGATATAAACCCTGGCAGAGATAATCGCTTGCTGCGACGCAGACCTGGGGATGGGTCACTCTTGTCCCACCAGTTCTGTGAGCTTTAGCTAGTCCCTCGCTCTCCCAAACCACGAAATCTCCACACGTGATGCCACTTAATTCCTTCATGCAAACCATCAGCCTTGAGCCAGGTGCCCTCCCAGGTGCAGAGAATACTGCAGGACACAGAGTGGACGGTGTCTTCTTCCGCAGACTCGGTGACGGCACCAAGGCACAGCAGGGCTGAAGACTACAGGAGAGGCAGTGTGGGACCTGCTGCCTGGGACCTGGGAAGCACCAGAGACCATGAACTTAGTTGCAGCATTGAAGCTTGTTTTTCTGCTCCTCCTATCCTTCCATCTTCTCTTCCTCTTCCTCCATCTCCTCTTCCTCTTTCTCCATCTACTTCTCTTCCTCTTTCTCCATCTACTTCTCTTCCTCCATCGTCTCTTCCTCTTCCTCCATCTCCTTCTCTTCCTCTTTCTCCATCTACTTCTCTTCCTCCATCTTCTCTTCCTCTTCCTCCATCTCCTTCTCTTCCTCTTTCTGCTCCTCCTCTTCCTCCATCTTCTCTTCCTCTTTTCCTCCTCCTTTCCCTTCATCTTCTCTTCTGCTTTCTCCTCCTCCTCTTCCTCCATCTTCTTCTCTTCCTCCCTCACCTCATTCTCTTTCTTCTTCAAAGTTCTGTTTGATTTACATGTATGTTTTCTTGGTTTCATGGCAGAATAACAGGTAACCCATGCTTTTTCATGCTCCCCTGATGGTAGCAGACCCAGGACTAGGCCAACCTCCCTTTCCCAGGTCTTCTTCTCTTTGTCTCACTACTATTCCCATTTGGACCCAGTTGAGTCACTGTCACATAAAGTAGAGGTTCTGTACCTTATGGAATGTTTGTCAGTGTTTAAGGTCAGTACCTCAGACCTACTCATTAGATACCATGGGTAAAGATCACACACATCCTGCCTCTTTAGTCACACCTTAGGCAGCTCCCCTCCTCCCTGAGTTCTCCCAAATGCCGAAATGTCCCAGTCACTGTTCAGTCTTTACACCTGTCGTCCAAGATGAGAGTCTGAAGCCTTTTGTGAGGATGGTTGTGTTGATTTGCCTGTTGTTGTAAACAAATGCCTAACAGAAGCAGCCTATATGGTAGACCTGTTTTTCTCACAGTTGTAGCGGGTTTAGCCAGAGAGTAGACACAGGAAACGTGGGAAGATGTAATGTGACCCACTTACTCTTGTCAGGGCTGGGAGGGTGCAGATGGGTGATGCCCTGAGCTCACCAGCCAGTCAGCCAACTCAGTGAGCTCCAGGTTCAGTGGTAGACCCTGCCTCAAAAATACTGCAGTGAGTTCTTGGGGAAGGTACTTGATGTTGATCTTTCACACACACACACACACACACACACACACACACACACACACACTAACGCTAACACACAAACGTACACATGCACATGGACATCTGTGGACCCACACACAAACTGAAAGCCAGGGTTAACCATTATGCTAGTTACGTGGAGTATCCATTGACCACAACTTCTCCAGGCTTCATCTCCCTCCTGTAGGCCATGTTCTGTAGAGTCTAGGCCTCCCGGTCTGCTGTGGTCTCTGGATTTGAGGGAAGCCTCCTTTTTGCCTGAAATGCTCTCACTTCGTCTTTCCTGGTAGGGAGTATTGCACATTCTGCAATGTCAACCCTTTGAGAACCCCCTTTCTGGGTCTAATTCTCACGTGAGATGGTGTCTTCTTTCCCTGGGGTTCCTTATCTTGGTGCATAAAACACCCCACACTTCCACAAAACGCTTTGACTCTCGCTGGAGATTCTGTGGTCTTGCTGGTCTCTGGGGCTTGATTCCTGAGCTGGGCGTAATTTATACCCTGGGCTTGGTGAGTGCATGAGTCTGAATCTGCATCTTATCTAGAGCCATGCATCTTAGCAAAACGTTGTATTACCCTGGAGCCACAGCTCCCAAGCTCTGCTGAGATACCCTGAGACACCCACGGCATCACACGGGGCAGTTACAGAACAGGCCACATATTTATATACATATAATACATATACATATACATATATATATATAAAGTTAATTCTAGATTATTATGAAAACCATTACTATTAAAAAATATGTCAAATACTGAAATAAACACTTCCTACTATTAAAATTCACCTCTTAAGGAACTTTCATGCGTACTTGAAAACACGAAGGACTTTTATGCACTCTGGAAATATAAATACAAATTATTTTTAAGGGAAAGGAGGAATAGAATTAGTCTTTAAGTTTTACAAATAATTCGTTTATATGAAAATAATCGTTAACATTCTAAAGATCTTTATTTATTTGTATGTGTGTGCAGTGCCTTCCACCAGAAGCCAGGAGAGGGCATTGGAGTTATAGGTAGCTGTGAACTCTCCAGTGTGGGTACTGGGAACCAAACCCTGGTCTTCTGGGGGAGCAGAAAGGGCTCTTCAATGCCGAGCCATCTTTCTAACTCTGGAGTTAATATTCCCTTTTCTCCTAAATAATGAAGATCACATTGTACATGTATGTCTATAGGGAACAGCTGCAAAGTAAACTCTTGGGATAGCAAACTTTTTGCAGCCACTTGACAGCATTCACTGAAGTCTGTAACCTAAGAAGACACACACAGAGGAAGAAGTGTGCTGTGTGAAGTGTGTGTGGTGTGGTGATAGATGATGGGGATTGCTGTGTGTTCAGAAGCACAGCAGCAGAATTGACTCAAGACCTGTGGTCTGTGATGTGCCCTTAAGAGCCTACTGTTACTTGTAACCCTCCCTACCTAGTACGTGGTGATGACCTCATTTTAAGATTGATGGTTTGTGGGGCTGGAGCAGGGGCTCTTCCAGAGGACTGGAGTTCTATTCCCAACACCCACATTATGGCTCTGTAACTCCAGCTCCAGGGGATCTAATGCCTTCGGCTTCCACAGACACCTGCACTCAAATGCACGTATCCACTTCCCAACATGCACAAAAATAAAAATAATGAAAACAAGTATTCAAAGTAGAGGATTTCCGACAAGCTAAAAAGAGGGAATTTAAAGCAACACTACCCATTGTGGAGAGGGGTGGGGCTTCCGCACCTCCCAAGAGGAGCCTCCTCTAACGGGGATGGTTTCTAAATCTATAGAAACTAGTCTTGTGATCGCAAGGGTTCCTTTCTGTTTCTGTGTTGAACAAAACAATGATCTAGAACAACAAACCAAACAAGAATCGATTTCCAGTGAACTAGGAATAAAAAATGTATTTTATGGGCAGAATGGCTCTCCACTGCATCCTTGTATATGGGTTCCTTTAGGCGAATTTCAACCGCAGTTAACTGACAGGCAAGGGGAGGCGCAGAAACATCTGTACTAGGGATGGTGGACCAGATGCTGGCTGCGGGTTACCTGATCAGGGAGCGTGTGTGGGCAACAGAGACGTGTGTTTGCGAATGTCGTCAGTGACCAGTCATTGCTGCAGTTGCTCTAGGCAGGTTCTGTTTCCATGCGCAAGACTGACTGCTTGCCTGTCCCCTGCTAGCAGAGAGCTGTGGCTGACCAGCTTCTGCGGCTACCTGAGCATCAGAAGAGTCCAGCAAGGCCGGGGGGTTCTTGATACTTAAACAGCATTAAAACTTTCCTCCTTCTAAACCAGTAGTTCTCAACAGCTGTGAAGTAGCAGTGAAATAACTTTATGGTTGGGGTCACCACAATATGAGGAACTGTGTTAAAGGGCCATAGCGTCAGCGAAGTTGAGAACCACTGTCCTAGGCTTCATTTGTTCACCAGCCATAACCAGCCCTCAGCTCATGAATTCTGTTGCACTTGCCTGTGGACACATCTCTGGGGCTTTATAGGAGAGTCTAAGCCACTGTGGTTGGTATCATCACTACACAGGCAGCCTGGGCTGTATCATCACTACACAGACAGCCTGGGCTGTATAATACAGGACGATGAATGTGAACCCAGAGCAAGACAGAAGTAGCCTTCCTCTGTGGCCTCTGTTTCAGTTTCTGCTTCCAGGTCCTTGCCTTGTGTTCCTGGCGTGGTTTCCCTGCATGACAGGCTGCAGCCCATGAGCTGAAATACATTTTCCTCCTTCGGGTTGCTTCTGGTCAGTGGTTTATCACAGCGGAGATGGAACTAGGACTGTGTGCGGCTGGGATGTCAGCCACCACCTCCTTGTAAGCCGGCCTTCTTCTTTAGCAATTCCTCAACAGTCTCCGGCCTCCACCATACTCTATAATTCTGACCTTCTAACGGTTGCCATGGAAATAATTTCTGGATTATAAATAATGACGATGTGAGTTCCCTAGTTACCAAGTATGTTTGTAAAACGAATTCCAAAGGTACATGACATTTAATTCCAGTCTATTTTTAGAAACCAAAGGATAATAAAGGGAAATATTTTTAAGACAAAAACTGAAATGTTTCTCAAATCTCATCAGAGAGCAGTAGATCTATACAGCTATTGGGGGGAAAAAAATAAGAGTTTCAGTAACACACTCTCCTTGCGGTTCTGGGGAAAACACAGACAGAAATGCAGAGTTCAGAGTTTCTCAGCGATGATCACTTACCACAACAAGCCAGTATACAGCTAAATGCTGGAGAGATAAGGAGGAGACCATTCCCCCAAGATTCCTGGATGCCAAGGACCATTGTGCCTTCTAGTTCGCAAAAAATGTTTTTATTTAAGAAAACCGCTACTCCTCTTTAAAATATAGGCTTGGCCTGTTTGGTTTACGCCAAAAACAAACCGGGGATTCATTCCTAGGGACTACGTCACAATTGAAAACCTATTAGAAAGACTAGCAAGCCAATTTCTGATTGATTCTTTAGAAAGATACAAGAAGACTAGTTCAAAGAAGACAAAGATGTGGAGACTGTGGCTTCTGTCCAGTTTACCGTCTCCTCCTTTCTGAACACAGTTCCAAGGCAGGCTTCAAAGAAGTTGATACATAATTATCCCTCCAACTTAGCTACATTGTCTCAAATTGGGGAAGTTTTCTCTTTTCTAAAACTTATGTGGGGTGTGTATACATGTTGGTGTATGCACGTCTGTGTGTGTGTGTGTGTGTGTGTGTGTGTGTGTGTGTGTGTGTAGGGGAGGAAACATACGTGTATGTGTGTGAGTATGGAGGCCAGAGGAGCCTGGTGTGTGTGTACCTGGGTATGGTGATGGGGACAGGGGAGGGGGAAACGTGTGCATGCATGTGTGTGGGCATGGAGGCCACAGGAACCACTGGATGTTTTCCGCTAGAGCTCACCACCTTGGTGCTGTTTACAGGTCTCTCACTGAAAGGTTGGCTGGCCAAAGAGCTCCGTCAATTCTTCTCCCCAGCACGGGGATTCCAGGCGTACACCACCACACCTGTCTTTCTTATGTGAGTTCTGGGGGTCCAAATTCAGGTCACGGAGACCGTGTAGCAAGCACTTTACTGGGTCACCTCCCTATCCCTCTGGACTTTTGGGGGCTACTTGGGGGCCACCAGGTACTGAACATAAGGCTTGTGCATGCTAATTACAGGCTCTAACATGAAGTCCAATCCTAAACCCTCCTCTGGCACTAAGGCACTAAGGCAGCTCTGGCCTTAGTGCCCAGGCAGGATTAGAACTTCAATCCTCCTACCCCAGCCTCCTTGGTAGCTGTTTTTATCCATGGGGAAGGGATGGAGGCCATCAGGCAAAGTTCCAGCTCATTTTAACCTACGAAACATGAAATTGAGGAGCTCAATAACAGAAGCTAAAGATCTATTAGGATCTTTCTCTGTGTGTATTTAGTGGACCACATATTATACACTTGCCATTTCTTTTGGTTTGATTTCAACAGATCTTTGTTTGCACTGAATTTGTGTCCTATGCTGCAGCAGCCAGTGACAACCAGTTTGGTGGTGTAAAACAGTGCGAACCTATTTCTGTAAATCCAAGGTCCAACTGGTCTCTCTGGCTATGGCCACAAGGCAACCTGGGCTACATTCATTTTGAGGGCTCTAGGGGAGACTTCAGCTTCTTTCTCCCTCACCTCATCCTTGGCTTCTCATCCCCTCCTCAGTCAAAGGCAGCGACAGCTAACCAAGCCTTTCCATGCTGAGTCTCTGACCTCATCCTCCCCACTTTTCCCTCTGGCCCTCTTTTCTGCTTCCCTCCCCCACTTAACCCAGCCAGTGATGGGTTACATGGGTCCCACCTGGGTGGCCCAGCATGATCACGCCATCTTGGCATCCCTTACTCCATCACATGGAAATCCTACTTGACCGAGAAGGTGGCTTGTACACATTCTGGGGATTAGAAAGCAGGCATCCTTGGAGAGCAAAAGAAACACTCTTCCTGTCACATGGATGTGTCAGTTCTCCCAGAAAATGGGTTCTGAAGAGTTGACCTCAGTAGAGATCTGAGCCCAGAATGATAGGACCCGCACTGAAATCATTGATTTTAGACACCCAGAATCAAGACACCATCATCCAAGGGCCCAGGAAACAAGGCATTTGTTCTCCCCTCTGTCAAAGGGAGAGTCTTACAGGCTCCGTGCAGAGGTCCCTGACCCACCACCGCTCTTCTGCTTCAGCCCACCCTGGGGCCTAGTGAAAAACTAGAAGACTCCCTGACGCTCTCCGTGACCAACCATCACTGTCTTTTGTCCTTTCTCTCATGGAAGGTCCGCCGCTCCCTTCTTCATCACTTGTATTTCCCAAGCTTCCTCTCTTCCAGCCTTGCTCAGTCCCGTGTAGTAAATACAGAAGCCAGATGTGCTGCTGTGAGGAAAAGACACCACTATCACTGTGTCTGTGTGTACTCGGGGAGCGGGGGAGCCCTCGATGGCTGGAACTCAAGCTCCTCCTTTCCTTCCTGTCTCCTATAAGCGAACACTCTGTCTTTGCCTCTGCATCCATAGGAAATCATGGTGTTCTGAAATTAAAAGGCATTATCAACAGAGCCTAATAATGGCATGCAGTAATTTAATGAATAGCAGGCAACTCATTATCCAAATTACATCTCAATATGAACTTCGCAGCCAGGCAGAGACTCATAGGCATTCGTGATGATGCTTGTCTGATCCGCTCTGCCTCCAGAGGCGGGTGACTCGCAACGGTTTGCTTTCCCGTCTACGGAAAGCTGCGCCTCAGCCAAGGCTTCAAATGCTTGAGATGGAATTGCATAGACCTAGGAGGTAAAAGTTAATGAGAGGAATCATCAACTTTTAAGAATTTGAATAAAACAAAGTTGATTATCAACTCTCCTACAGCCTCTGCAATCCATGGAAACGAGAAATCCTGACATCTCAGGGCAGAGGCACAGCAAGTCTATGTAAATGGTCAGGGTGTGACAGGACATCCCACCTACATCACCCAGTCCAGGAGGCGCAGTGTCAAGCCCTACTCAAACCAGAAGGGACTCAGAGGGTTTAGGGTGCTTTCTTAAGTTCCCGTTGATATAAGAGGGCCTAGTCCACTGTGAACAATGCCATCCTTAGGCAAGTGGGCCTGGTCTGTCTTTTAAAAACTAGCTGAATATGACCCTGGAAGCTAGCCCGTAAGCAGGACTTCTCCACAGCCACTGCTTTGGTTCCTGCCTCCGGGCCCTCACCTTGAGTTCCTACCGTGATTTCTCTTGATGGAACTATGATCCGTAAGGGAAAATAAACTCTTTCCTCCCCAAGTTGCATTTGGTTAGTTCATTACCCCAGCAATACAAGTTCTAACTAGCACAGTCTTTATTAAATGAAAGTCATGGGCTGTAATCACTGTTAGGAGGCTTTTATTTTACATTCAGAATAAGTGTGTTTAAATTCAAAGGGAGAAGGGGCAGTCCTAGGGGAAGCTAGAGAAAGAGAATAGTGGATCACGTGATCAAAATCCATGGTGCGAATATATGGCACTTCATCAAATGAATGAGATATGTTTTAAGTCTCTATCTGCTGGAACAAAGTGTTTTGGTCTGAGACCCCTTTGCAACAAAAATGATATTTTGGAGAATTCTGCAAAGCTCTGAGTGGGCTTTAATTCTACTAATACTTGTTGAGCTCAAAATTAGCTTAGAAAAAAAAAATGGAAACATAGAAGCCTTGATGTGGTACCATGAAAACATGTACCTCTATAAAAACAACTCTATAAAATGGGGTCGTTTCCTTTGTTCAAAAGATCTTTGAAATGTCTGGTTTTGGAAACAGCATCAGGTTTCTCTCCCAGACAGCTCAGCTCATCCCCTGTGATATCCCAAGGTCACTCTTCAGCATACACCACTGTACCTTGTGAGATACGGGAACCAAAAAGTCCAGCCATGTCTCTGTGGAAATGGTTTTGCATGGTTAGAACCTCCAGGTTTAAGGTCCTAGTTTCCTCCAGAATACTTGCTCCCAAGTGGGGCCCTGCCTTTCTGTTGAGATAAAGCTGCACTCGGAGGCTAAGGCAGTGGCGAGACTCACCTTGGACTCTGGTAAAGCTACAGCTCGGATCAAGTTCTCCAGAGCCAGACGATCCCAGCAGCATCAGTATCATCACAGCAACAGAAATCCCAACTAACAAATACGTTCCTATTAAGTGGAAGTTGGGCTGAAATCACCTATAAGATATTTTTCCACTCTTTAATTACGTGCTTACGTTGAGAAGGAGACGAGAGCCCTAGGAGAAGCCATAGGGAGACAGAGGTGGATGGGTATGATCAAAATGTAACATACAAATGTATGATACTTACCCACACGTTCTATACTTTTTTATGCTTTTCTCATTTTAGTGGCATTCCTTGCTAGCGCCAATCCTGGCTACAGGGTGGCTGCCATGATTCCAAGCTTCACAAACGTGAATACGATTGTCTTTTACTCCCCCTGGATGTTTGCATGCTTTTGTGTGTGTGTGTGTGTGTGTGTGTGTGTGTGTGTGTGTGTGCATGTGTCCATGTGTTTATGGGAGTATTCGTGTGTGCAAACACCTGTGTACATCCATGCAAATGCGCACTTGGAGTTCAGAAGTCAACCCTGGAGATTTTCCTCAGGCACTGCCCACCTTGCTTTTTGACACAAGATCTGTCACTGACTTGGGATTCGCCAAGTATCCTAGGCTGGTCAGCCAGCCAGCTCCAGAGATCTAACTGTCATACCTGTGGTGTTGGGTTTATAGGGGTACACTACTAACGTCAGCATCTTTTATGTGGGTGCTAGGAACCTGACCCAGGTCCTCATGTTTGTAAGCAAGCACTTCATA
Organism: Myodes glareolus; assembly: GCF_982192425.1. Taxonomy (NCBI): domain Eukaryota; kingdom Metazoa; phylum Chordata; class Mammalia; order Rodentia; family Cricetidae; genus Myodes; species Myodes glareolus. Next base: position 57,875,003 of record NC_142048.1, on the reverse strand, counting down.
TCTCCCTCGCCCCTTTGGAATTCTCATGAGAACAAAGAGATGCCTCCTCTAGGGGTAAGGAAACCATAGATTTACTATGCCAGGCTCTGTGTGTAGATGGCTTCAATAAGACTCCTTCACGCCCGTATCACCACACCCTAAGTGTCAGCTGCAGACTCCGAGAAACCTAGGAGAGGGCAGGAAATCCAGCCTGCAGCTAAGTCTTCAGTACCCACCAGTCACCTTCAGCCGCAGTGGAAATGCCAATAAAGCAATCTTAGCATGGGGCTGGCTTTATCTGTTCATTTCTGTCTTCTGCTTGTATTTGCTTTTGGCTGAAAATCCCCAATACATCTGTAAAAAAAACCATTCTTAATTTTTTTAAAAATAATTCAAACTTGAAACATAGTTTCCTATCCCAGTGTATTTGGTGTAAACCAGGCAGTTTCAGAAGAAGAAGAAGAGGAGGAGGAGGAGGAGGAGGAGGAGGAAATAACCAGAGACTTAAAACATGGACAGAATTCCATCATAACCACCACCACCAATACCACCACCACCACCACTGCCTCCACCACCATCACCACAACAACCACCATGACCACCACCACCACCACTGCCTCTGCCACCACCATCCCCACCACCACCACCACCATCACCACCCAAACCACCACCATCACCACCTCCCCTGCCACTGCCCTCGGAGGAAAGCCATGGGCCCTCAGAAGAACAGTGAAGCACTGACAAGCAGAGGGATCTGCCACCTCCCCACACAAATCCACCACACAAGTCTATTCCTTCTTCCTGAATAATTGATCCCAGAAATGATTCTATATGGAAGATGAGCGTGTCAGAATGTGGCAAGCTCGTATTGTGAAAGAAACTCAAAGGAGGAGAGAGAATAAAGAGAAAGAAAGAGAGAGGAGGAGGGAGATGAGGGGAAGGACAGAAGAAGAGATATGAGGTAGAATGGGAGAAGGGAGGAGGAGGGTAGGGAGGAGGATGAAGAGGTAGAATGGGAGAAGGGGGAGGAGGGTAGGGAGGAGGATGAGGAGGTAGAATGGGAGAAGGGGGAGGAGGGTAGGGAGGAGGATGAGGAGGTAGAATGGGAGAAGGGAGGAGGAGGGTAGGGAGGAGGATGAGGAGGTAGAATGGGAGAAGGGAGGAGGAGAGTAGGGAGGAGGATGAGGAGGTAGAATGGAAGAAGGGGGAGGAGGGTAGGGAGGAGGATGAGGAGGTAGAATAGGAGAAGGGAGGAGGAGGGTAGGGAGGAGGATGAGGAGGTAGAATGGAAGAAGGGGGAGGAGGGTAGGGAGGAGGATGAGGAGGTAGAATGGGAGAAGGGAGGAGGAGGGTAGGGAGGAGGATGAGGAGGTAGAATGGGAGAAGGGAGGAGGAGGGTAGGGAGGAGGATGAGGAGGTAGAATGGGAGAAGGGAGGAGGAGGGTAGGGAGGAGGATGAGGAGGTAGAATGGGAGAAGGGAGGAGGAGGGTAGGGAGGAGGATGAAGAATGGGAGAAGGGTAGGTGGAGAGGAAGAGGAGAATGGGGAGGTAGATGTGAAGGAGGAAGATGGGAAGGAGGGAGGAGAACGAGAAAGTATCCTTCCTGATCCTAAATGTCCCCTCTATTTTATCTCATATATGTGTGACTTGTTTAATCTATTAGCTGTTGATTCTACCCATTTTCCTGCAAAAAGCCTTGATTTTATTATTCTTTATGAGCAGATAAAATCCCACATGCACACACACTGCATTTTCTTCCATTGATGGGTACTGAGGCAGACTGCAGAACTTGGCTATCCTTAATGGTCTGGCCTTGCAAAGCAACCATACTCTCTCACAGCTGTTCCAGATGGCCAGATTAAGCCGATGAAGCTCGCAAAGGTGGACATGATGATATGGGCCTCGTGGATGACACTGTGAGACTGGATGGGCCCTTCAGAGAGGGACTGATTTTCTCCAGAGGCTGGCAGCTTTCCTGCTAATTCCTTTCCAGAACCAATCCAGGTTAAGAGGCCCGGGAGAAGGAAGGCTGATCCTGCAGCTGCCAGTTTAGGAAAGGCAGTGGGAGCCTGGAGCTTGAGTCTCTGTTTCCAGACTGATCTTTGCTTTCCCTCCGGAGCCTGTGTGCCTCCAGGAGGCAATATTGCCTCTTGCGCAATACTGCTGTGGGCCCAGCTGGGATTTGCCCTTTTTAAAATTCTTGAGCAGAGACAAGGTGGTTACAGGTACGGCTGTGATTTGCATTTCTTTGGTAACTGCCAAGGCAGATTTTCCCTACCCTCTTTATACCCCATTGTGGCGTTTCCATTCACAGCCCATGCTCTTTTCACTCGTGTGTCTGCGCCTGTGAATAAGCTCACGTAGGTAGGACGGCCATAACACTCCATCTTCTCAATGGAGCGCAGGTGTCTTATCCTTCCTTATTTATTTCATTTCTGTTGTTTTTCATCTTCTCTATGGCGAACATGTTGCAGTCAAAAAAAAAAATGTGTTATCCATCTCCGTGACAGACTGTGTGTTTGTGTCCTCCAGAACTCAAGTTTGAAATCTGAGTCCCCAGGGAAGGGGGAGGGTGGTGCTTTGTGGAGGTGATCAAAGTGAGCGGGGAGGGAGCCCCTAGCAAATGAGACAGACGTGGAAGGAGGCAGTGGAAAGGCTGTGTGGGAACCCCGAGATGACTCTCTGGATCACCAGGGCCTTGACTTCCCAGCGGGCAGAAAGGAGAGGTGCACACTGCCTTTGCTACAGTCAGGGCCTTCCGGACAGCAGGCTGAACTCCGGGAGACAGCTCCTCTTGCAATATTACTTTCTATTTAGAATATCTTTCCAAACTTTGAAGAAATACTTTTTAAAAAATCTTCCTTTTAAAATGAATGTTCGCTTTCTAGTTTGTAGTCAATTTTTCTTTCGCTACATGGGGTACAATGCGACTTTTAATGATTTTATCTCCATTGCCTCTTGCTACTTTGAAAACTATGGGGATAGCTGGTTGAGGATGAGTCCGAGTTCAGCTCATTCCAGTTCAGGCATTGCACAGCCCTAGTTCTGAGATGCTACCCCTCAGGTACAAAATGTCAGACAAAGACTGAGAGAACAACATGTGGCCAAGGGGTGTGCTTTCCCCTTCAGTTGGTCATCAGTGTGAGTGACCGTCTAGGCCTTGACATCCTGCTGTGTATGATGTTACATGAAGTCCTTTGAAAGTCCTGTCTTGGTCTGGCGTAAGAACAGAGGAGAGGATAGTAAGAGGGGAATTACAAACACTGGTACCTGCTCCTCTCTTTCTAACTGGATGTGAAGTGCAAGTCAAAGTGACACCCATAGGGCTGTGCAGGGGCCTGAGTTCGAATGCTCAGCACCGGAATAAAGCCAAGCTTAAATTTGTGTGCTGTACCACCAGCCTTGGGAGGTAGAGACAAGAGGATGCTGGGAGTTCTTTGGCTGGTCAATGTCTGGTGAGTGAGAGACTGTTCCAGACCAATAAGACAGAGAGAATAGAGGAAGACATTCAGCAGTTTCCTCAGGCCTCCGCATGTGCATATGCATATCTGCACACTCACATGCATGTACCAAGCACATTCACATGCATGCATCACACACACTGACATGCATTCACCATGCACACACACATGCATGCATCATACACACTCATATGTAGGTCTTATACACACTACGTTAGTCAGTAAAGGGCTTGCTATGTAAGAATGAGGCCCTGGACACAGAACCCCCAGAACTCATGTCAAAATTCTGCTCACCCTGAGCTTATAGTCAGTCCACATTGTGGGGAGGAAACAGGAGGATCCTGAGGCTGGCTGCTCAGTCTGTCTGCCTCGCTGGTGAGAGAACTTAATCCAAAGATATGGTGGACAATGAGGAAAAACCCGATGTCATCCTCTGGCCTCCATGCACATACACACCTAAGCACACACATACTCTCACACATGCACACCTAAACACACACACATGCACAGGTACCCCTAAACACACACATGTGCGTTTGCACACCTAAACACACATACACTTGCACACATGCATACCTAAATGCAAATACACACATGAATGCACACATACACACCCAAAAAACACACATACATGACACCTAAACATACATGCATATCTAAACACACATACACACTTGAACAGTGCAAGCCTAAACACAAATGCACACCTAAACATACACACATAATGCACAAATAAACTTTACACACACGCACACACCTAAACACACACACATGCACACCTGAACACACGTATGTGTGCACACACACGCACATGCACATACACATAACATATATCCCAGATGGGAAGTCAGAGTCTCAGCATGATTGCAGGAATCTGACTGCTCTTGCCCTGTGCATAGCACACTCAGTCTGTGCAGCAGGAGTTCGCCCTTTCAGACCGAATGGAACCTTCCTGAGCAGAGCTCCCTGTTAATGGCGCTGACAGGCGGAGGCTGTTGGGCCACATTCCTGCAGCTGCGGCGTGCCATTCCTTTCCAGAAACCTCACAATAAGCCTCATTTGTATTCTTCCTTTTTCTCAGGGAATGAAGTGGATTTCAATTTCTTTTCATTTATTTGAACTAAAGATTAGGTCTCTCGTTTGTTTTATTGCTTTCATTCTAGAAAGAAAGAGCGATGAATGCATCCATGAAATATTTCAGCAAAGAATAGAGCTGGGAATTCTCCATTAGCCCCATGCAGCCATTGTGTTTCTTACCCCCTCTCAGCCGCAGGATTAAAGTTTGCTTCTATGGACATGAATGCTGCCATTTCCTTCTGAAAAATCACCGGTCTGTGTGTTTTTGTTCTGTTTTCTCAATTCAGCTGACCTTGGGTGCGGGGGTGACTTCACTTAGCTAGAGTTACAAAATGTAAAATAAAAATAAAAAGACCATACCAGAAAAGAAAAAGGCAGGTTTTGTTGGTTTTTCTTTTTTTTTTTTTTTTGGATATTCAAAAATATTTTGAGTCATGTATGCAATGTAGCCAGATCCAACACAGACAAAACTGAGTCGTGCTATTAATAAAAATGGTTTTTGGGGGCCAGAGAGATGGTGCAGAGGACAAAACCACCCCCACCAAGCCTGATGACCTGAGTTTGATCCCCAGGACTCACATAGAAAGACAAACGTACTGCTGCACATTGTCTCTTGACCATGTGTTCCATGGTGTACACTAGCCCCAATAAAATAAATAAATACATGTAATAAAAGCTTTTAACGACTCTTGAATTTTTGTGTTCATGAGCGTTTGTGTATAGACATACATACATAAATACATATATATGGATGTTCATGTGGGTGCACTTGTATGTGCAATTGTACATGTACATGTGTGCACATGCATGTAGATGGTGGAGGTCAGCCTTGAGGAGTGGTCTTCATACACAAGCCACTTTACTTTTTTAATGACAGTCTCTCACTGGCCTGGACTTGCCAATGAGGTTAGGCTGACTGGTCAGTGAGCCCTCGGGATCCACAATAGTCCACCTCTTCAGCCCTGTTATTACAAGTGCTTGCCACCGTCCCTTTAAGTGCTGGCCACCATCCTTTTAAGCACTGTCCACACCTCCATCCCTTAGCTGTTTATTTTTCCTTTTCTGAAATGTAATTTCTGCTGATTGTGCCAGAAACCACGACAGCATTATAGCCATGAACAAATTGGGTAGAAATTCCTGACCCTTAATGTGGGATCCCAGATGTTCAGGAACACATGAACGCCCATCTAATGTGGGATCCCAGATGTTCAGGAACACACGAATGCCCATCTAAAGTTCTATTTCCATAGTCTGCTGTGCCCTAGGATCTGCATCATTTTGCTTCCTTTCAGTCTTTTTGGGAAGAACTTTAACAATGCACACAATTGAAAAAGAGTCAAAGATATCTTGAGACCAAGGATGTTTCCAGAAAGCGTTCCTAAGTTTAAAGTATAGGGAGAGCCTGCTGTGGCTAGAGCTCAGAGTGTCCATTGAAGGGAGAGAGAAAACATTCTTCCTTGAGTTTCAAGTCACAGTCCACACTGAAGCAAACACCTTTTGATAATTTAGGATCTAAAGCACTCTCGTGCACAGAATCTAAACAACCCACTTAGAAAGGGACACTGCTACCACTGTGCCTTCAGAGGCACACATGGCTTCACACTGAATACAGTCACCACCCAGACTAGGTTGTTTCATAGATATTGCCCCCAAACCACACAGCTAAAGCTACTTATAGATTCCCTCAAGGGCAAGACCAGGGAAGAGGTAGACCAGTAGTCCTGGAGGATGACTCATGGGGAAGTCAACCACTTTCCTGTGGTCCAAGAGAGGAGGTGGTGCTCTATTATACAAACCTGACAGACAGAGTCAAATCCAAGTTCATGCTCAAAAACTCAAAAAAGAATCAGGACAGAGCAAAAGATGTGTGTGTGAGACAGCGTGCTGTCTCTAACATGAAAAGCACTACCAGAAACAGAGAACATCCCTTGATGATATCCTGCTGTGTTCAACGTCCATGTCTTAGGACAGCCCCAAGTTCCAGAAGGCTGCTAGACAGAATACTCAGTGGTTTAGAACTAGAAACCTTTAAGAACCTCACTGTGGTACTTGACCCTCTAGATGTGAGAGACATAGAATTCTTTTCAAGCTCAAAGATTCCTTCCTGTGTGCTTGGAGCTCCAGAGTGGAAATGGGATTCGATTCAGCCTGGGAAAGAACTAAGAAACTCTAGTGAGCAGAGTTGCCGTTTGTGAGGTGGGATATGATGCTCAGTGACCTTCTAAGCAGTGACAGTCATTAGCCAAGATTGTTCACCCTGTTCTGGTTAAGGCTGTAGCCCATTTGACCAAGTGAACCCCTGAGCCGGAAAGAAAGACCAGATGTCAAGTTTGCAGACTCAGGGAGAAACACAGAAACAGCGAAAGCTTGCTGGAAGTGTAGGCAGGCTTTCTAAGCTGGCCACACCAGTGCTTACTTCATATGTCTAAATAAAACCCAAGGCTTGGAAAGGAACAGACCCAGGGGACCACAGGAGCTCCAGGGCTGTGATCTCAGCACCAACCAGAATCCCTTCACCTGCTCATTATTAAGCTTGTCAATGTCCTTTCTTCTCTGAGAAAAGTACCACCGTGGTTGAGTGAGTTGGCTTTTAAAATTAAAGTACATTAAAACACATTTGGTGATAAGGGATTGAGATGTCCCTAACAGACGTAGCTACTGATGCATACTATTACAGCAACGCAGGAGTGGGAAACACCGCTGGGCCCACTGAACGGGCCTGAGCATCAACAGCAACAACAACAACCAAAATGAAGCTTGGGAACTGAAAAGCTCCCACTACATCTGAAAAAAAAATGTAAACTAAAACCTAAACAATCATCAACAGGACTCACAAAAGCATGGCCCTGACTGAAGCTCAGCTCCTCATGTCCCTGAACACACTCAGCCTTCCAGAACTCTGCTCAGAGCTTCCATGGTGTCTGTCCACTTCACCTGACAGTTTGGGTGAAGTTCTGTGGCTCTCTTTACAGGCTGTTCACCGTGGACCAACCATGAGAGTGCTCTGAGGTGAGGTAACTAGAAAGACATTCTTCATTTGGGGGATCACTGTGGCTTCACTACTCTGAGGATGGTGGCTGCACCTGTGTCCGGATCAGCCCAGCCCATCTCAGCTGCTTCCGTTCAGCGTTAACCTAGCAGCCACCCCCAGCTAAGCAAAGCAGTCAGCCAGGGACTGGAGAGCCTGCGCCATGTGTAAAGTGCTTGCTGGGTAAGGCTGGGGACTTGAGGTTTACCCCTCAGTACACACATTGTAAAAGCCAAGCAGGCTCATCATAGAGTGTGCTTATAATCCTGGGCTTGGGAAGTGGATCCAGACTGATTCTTCCAGGTTCATGGCTACCCAGGCTAGTCTATTTGGCAATATTTAGGTAACTGAGAGGTAATGTCTCAAACAACAAGGCAGATGTCTCCCAAGAAACAATATTCAAGGATGCCATCTAGACTACACACACACACACACAGAGAGAGAGAGAGACAGAGCAATAGACAGAGACAGATAGACAGACAGACAGAGTGTGTTTGGGAACACGGATGATATATTTTGTGAACCCATTGCTAAGTTGACAAAAACCATTGTTGCTTTTGGACAGGGTCTTACATAGCACAAGCTGCCCTAAAACTCATTGTGTAGCCATGGTTTTCCTTGTTTTCCTTGAGCTTCTAATCCTTCTGTTTCTACCTCCCATGAGCTAGATATATTCTCTTCCATGCCTGGCTAACAAAAATTTTCTTAAAGAAGATTCCAGCATTCAGGTATCTGTCATGTAAAGCATTGAACAACATGACCAACTCAAACCCTCCTCGGAGACATCATCATTAACTTGCACCCACCTAGTGAAACCTGGAGACCCAAGTAAAGAACATCACTTCTGAAATCATGTCAAATGCCATTTTTGATGTTGAAAAGAAGAAACAAACCGTAGCTGTTAGTTAGCAAACAGTATTGTCACATAATCCACAAATGCAAACACAGGCTTTGAGTCATGTCTAGTGCTATGTTCTCCACACTTGGGAGGCTGGGGCAAGAGGACCACCCTAGTTGGTTCTAGTCCAGTCTGAGCTATAGGGTGAGACCTTGGCTTCAAAGACTCAACTGAAACGAAAATTGATTTGGTAAAAAAAAAGAGAGGGTTAGAGTCAAGACGCCAGGTCTGGTGAGTGCATGGCTCTTCCTGCCTTCTGGTCTCTGGAAGCATCAGTGGTTTTTCTGATACCATGTCTGAGACAGCTATCTGAATGGGTCCTTGCTGTGGAATATCTTCTGGACTCTGTGAACACGTGTTGCTCTCATTGGTAGGTAAATAAAACTGTTTTGGCCTAGGGCAAGGCAGGATAGAGGCAGGAGGGAAATCCAAGCAGAGAGACAGGAGAAGAAGAGCAGAATCTGGGAGACAGCAACAGGGGAAGAAAGATTTCGTGAGCCTCATGGTAAAATATAAAATAATAGAAATGGGTTAACTTAAGTTGTAACGGCTAGTTAACAATAAGCCTGGAATAAAAGGTCAAACAGTTTGTAATTAATATTAGGCCTCTGAGTGGTTATGAGCGAACGGGCAGGCAGGAGAGAAACCTCCAGTTACAGGTCCTGGTGCTGCTCTCCAAAACACCACACAGACAGTTTGCCCTGGAACCTGGGGGCCGGCCTTTTGTTGGCAGGGTCTATACAACACACCATAGATAAATCTAGAAAGAGCAAAAGCACATTCTGCATGTTGCAAAGACATCTGTGAAGTGGATCTGCCCTCCAGCAGATGGGGAGAGACGCACACCACGGGTCGGTCTGGAGGGTGGACGGCCACCTCTCTCCTCTCTGCATCCCGTGAGGACAGAGCTGCTGTGAGCCAGCTTCACATCGTCGTCATTTTGCTCAGCTCACGATCCCAGACCACAGGCTCCTCTGTTTTCTTGTCTGTTCACCCAGGAAACATAATCCTGTGCTCTCAAATTAAATGTTTAGGGAGCCCAGTGGACTGGAAACTCTTTCATGGCTTCTCTACATTCCATTGTGGTCTTAAAATTAAAACCAATAAGTTATTCGTCCACAGTTACACCCACCGCTTCATTTTTTAATTGAATTTACTGCTAAGAGCAACTTTTCCACTCTAGGGATTTTACTCTTTACTCCAAATAACAATTGGGCATAGGCAAGGCTGTGCACTCATGTGCCTGCCCCCAGAATGCAATGAGTGTGCATGTGTGTGTGTGTGCTTTAAGCTACCCAAGCATTGTATATCAGTTCAACAGATAGAGGGTCAAGCTTGTCTCAAAAAGAGAGAGCCGGAGAGTGTAATGAGGGGTGGGGGAAATAAAAACATACTCAAATGCTTCTCACAGAAGCTTGAGACCTAATCACAGACAAGTTGATTTATCCACGCATATTTATCTAGAGAAGAAGCCCAAAGTGAGGAGGAGACTATCCTAACATGCCTACTCTCTCTGTACAGAAATATAGAAGCACAATCAGGACTTCCTAAGTCACAGGTAAGTCATGAGCTGGTTGACTGAACTGGCTTAAAGTATTGCTTCGTTTAATGCCTTTTTACAGTCCCTAATTTCTAATCAACGCAACACAAATCACCCAGCTCACGCATTGCTAAGTTGTGTGGGGCTCTTGGTGGCTCATTCTCTACTGTGTTTTTAAAATCAAGAGTTTATGAACATCTCTCCAGAAGACAGTATTTCATAAATTTACCAGTCACATGTAATTTTCATGTGGTTCTACAAGAGTAAATTTTATTTATTTAAATCAGTGAAGCCAAAACTTTATGTCTCCCTAAAAGGAGTGTGTTTCCCTTTCTTAGTCTGAAATGCAAGAATTTCACTGCCTTCCTGTTGGCTCTGAACTGGAATAGGCCACTTGTTCTACAACTAGCCCAACCAGTAGTTCCAGGAGCAGCAAGTCCTGTGCCTGTGGAAGGGAAATTGAGGCAAGGGAACTAGCAGAAGTGGGCAGGCTGAGAGGAAGGAAGGGAAGTGGAGAGGGGGAGGAGGGTGAACACCGCCACAACGCATTGAAAGAGAGCAGGAAATGTCTTCATGAAACCCTGCTGCCTGCATCATGCATGCATGATAAAACATGTCTACAAGATGGACAGGAAGGGACAGACGTGGGATTTCCCCCCAGTATGCCATGAGTACCACTGGCTAATAAAGAAACTGCTTTGGACCTATAGCAGGGCAGAACTTAGGTGGGGAAAACTAAACTGAATGCTGGGAGAAAGAAGGGTGGAGTCAGGGAGAAGCCATGGAGCTGCCACTGGAGACAGATGTACTAAAACTTTGCTGGCAGGCCACGACCTTGTGGTGATGCACAGATTAATGGAAATGGGTTAATTAAGATGTAAGAGTTAGAAAATAAGAAGCTAGAGCTAATGGGCCAAGTAGTGTTTTAAATAATATAGTTTCAGTGTGATAATTCTGGGGCTGAGCAGCTGGGAACCAACAGGCAGCCTCCCTCCAACAAGGGACAGCATGTGCTGTTTGTCCATCTCAGCCCAGAAATAAAGGCACAGGTCACAGTGATTCTAACTGCAGTGGCCATCCATGCCAAGCCTGGAGCAAGGTGACCCAGGATGGAAGCCAGGAGAGTGGTGAGCGGCCTGGCAGCCACCACTCCCCAAGGCTTGAGATGACTGGGGACAGGTTGGAAAACTGTGTACTGCCCAAGGAGTGCATAGGACGGTAGGCAATGTGGGGAGTGCCAAGAGTTGACCCTCGAGACCAAGTCTAGGCTGCCTGTCTCAAGTCCTTCATGGTGTCCCTGAATATTCAAGGACAAGAAGATGCCTCTGGGGATCAAAATGGAAATGCACACTATCAAGTCAAATCTCTGGAGGTCTGGCTATGAGTCACTCTGTGCAGTCATCAAGTGTCCCAGTGTTGCTTCCTTTGTTCTGTGTACATGTGTGCACATATACATGGAAGCAAATGCTTAGCATGATTCTACTCCTAGAAAATTTTAAGCCATGTTTTCTATGTTGGGGCAGTTTGGGGACATCATCTTTTTACAAACTCTTCCTCTCTGCTGTCCTTAAGGGCTCTGGTGATTAGGTGAGGTGTCACACGCATGTGCATGTATGTGTTCATGTATGTGTAGGTACACTTGTGAGTACCAGTGTACATGCACAGATGTAGAAAGCAGGGGACAACCAAGGCTGTCACTCTTCAGATGCTGCACATCAATGGTCTCTCCCTGTGTTAGAGTTCATGGATTCAGCTAGACTGGTCATCTAGCAAGCCTCCAGCCTCTAGCACACGGGTCACAAGGTGATGCCATTATTCTATGGGCTGAGCTAAGGTGCTCAGGTTTGCAAGGCAAGCAGGTGGGCTGCGGAATCACCTTGCTGTTCTTCATTCCACGTCCACCAGCCTTTGTGTACACATGCGGATGCTGCAGCTCTCACTGCCCTTGTTACTCTCCTTAGACATGGCTGCTTCTTTTGGGTGAGCTGCTAGCCTGACTTCGTTTTGTGAGTCTGCCTTGAACAGGCTTTGTCTTCCCAGCAGCTTCTCAGTCAAGAGGCCAGAGCCACGAGGCTGCCACACCACCCGGCCCTACCAACTCCACATGTCGTTTTAGGGCCTTTGTGTTTTGCTTCTGTGGGTCTGCACCCCCTTTTCATGTCAGATATTTAAGACTGCTTGGTGCACTAATATTACATATTTGACCTTGTTGGGTGTTGGTTGTTTCTTCGTCCTTGTAAACATCCTTGCTCTTTGATCTAGGACACAGTTAAACCTTTTGGGAATGCTTGGGTCTTTTCACATTCTGCACTCTGGCACTGCAAAGTGGGACCCAAGGGACCTTTAGTTCAGGGCTGAACCTGCCTACTACTGAGGCAACACCCTTCTGCCAATCCTCTCGATGCCCAAGCTGTCTTCTATCCAGATACTGAGAACACATGACCTTTCCAGACTGTGTGAGCTCAGGGAACTCTTCCTCCTGGTTGTTCAAAGGGTTCTTTCTCAAGAGTGAGGTCGTGTCCTGGTCAGGACACAGGCGGAAGGTCCCAAGGGCCTCTGCAGTCTTCAGCTTGCTCTCCAGTGGCCTGCAGCTCTTCTCTCTGGAGTACTCCTGGGGGCTCTCTGTGCTGGGCCTCTGTGGGTTCTGGTCCATCTCCCCCTGGGACTCCCCTCTCTGCAGCGCAGCCTAGAGAGTCTCCTGACAGGAAAACTGGAGACTGGCAAGCCCTTGCTATTTCTTTCTGCCCCTGAGGATCACCGACCCTCATCGGCCGCTTGCCAGCTCCAAAAAACCCTGCTTTGCTCTTTCGGCTCTCAGCACAGGGAACCTCAACATGGGCTCAGGACACCACAAGACCAAGTTCTCAGCACAAAGGAGGTTCATTTGCCCCAGAAGGACAGAAGATGGGAATAAGGGACAAAGACTGGAGACAGAGGAAGAGAGATAGGGAAGGGAATAAGGGAGGGGGAGATAAGGGATTTTTATTCTGGAGGGACAAAGGACTGCCTCTGGATAGAGAGGAGACAGAAGAAGGAGAGCAAGTGTGTGAGAACAGTGATCATGTCTGCCACAGAAACGTCAAACTATCTACATCATGGGCTGTGATCCGAGATCAAGAATGGACACCACGAAATGAGGCAATGAGCTGAGCATGAGCACACATACATGTATGCTCACACACACATGTATGCTCACACACATACACACACGCATACACATACCCACACACGTACACATTCATTCAGACATATTCACACATGTGTATGTATATATATTCATGCAGATAAATGCACACACATGTATACTCATCTACACCCAGACCTTCATGCAGACATATGTACTCACGTATGTACTCACATACAACCTGCAGATAAATTCACATGTATACTCACACCCAGCCACACACGCACAAAGAAACTTGCACATATCTGTTCACTCACACTCACATGCAGACACATGTACACACATTAACATGTGCAGGCAAATGCACATATGTGTATAATCACACAATTATGCAGATATATGCATACATGTATAGTAATACACACACACACACACACACACACACACACACACACCCCACCCCATGAGAACCAAAGCATCATTAAAGAATACCATCTTCAGGAAATGTGGTACAGACTGACTTCTATTTCACTCTTTCTATTTCATTCCATTCTACTCTATTCTATTATTCTACTCTATTCCATTCCATTCCATTCCATTCTAATTTCTGTGATCACAATCAATGAATCTACCATATGCAGACTGCGGCTGGGGTATCTGAATTGCATGGAGACAATCCTCAGCAATTCTGGCATGATGGGAGAGGCCGGGGTGCTGGAAGCTGGGATGCAGGCCTTACCCCTAGAAGGCAGGAGAGTCGTGGAGAAGCCCATAGTGATGGGTTCCATTCCCAGTACCCACATGTCTCAGAGAGAGGAGAAAGGAGTAAACAGAGGTGGGGACCTGTCTCCTGCAGCTGAAGGACATGGTGAGCGGTAACCCTCCAGTCTGCAGTTGAGAGGTAACTGCAGCCAAGAGTAGTTACCTCAGCTGCATGCACTGGGACAGTGAGCCCACCTCAGCCCCTCTCCTAGCCGCCTCTAGGAGGAAGTTACTACACCACTACTCAGTGCTTAAGGAAAGACGGATGGACCCTCAGGAAAACCAGATTACCATGCTGGACCCAGTCTTGGACTGGAAGGATGTGGAGTTTCTGGGTTGAGGGAAGGGCTTCTTCCCATCACTTCCATCGCTGCCCAAGTCCTGCTCCCCCCACACCACAACAGACTATGACCTTGGACACCTGCAGGTGGTCCCCAGAGACTGCAGCTACAGAAAAAGCACAGCCTCCTGGGAGGTCCTGCTCAGGGTTCTGGAGGGATACTGACAGGGATCTTTCCTCTCCCATGGACATGCATGCATGTGCGCACACACACCGACATACACAAATAGACACTCATACACACACATACATGAGCATGCACAGTCACACACACAGACACATATACACACATACGTATGTGAACACACATACATACATGAGCATATACACACACATACACAGCACCCCAGCTTCATGCACCATGCTTCCAGCATCATTGTTGCCTCGGATTCTTTCTGCCGACTCCCTACTTCCAGCTGACCTGGCTGTGAACCAAGTTGATTGTTTGACTGTTTTCTGTTTACTATTCCATGGGTGTCATCGCTTGGTTACTTCCCCTCTGGGAAGGGGGTCAAGATCTACAGAAAAAAAACAAAGAACAAGGCAAGAAACAGCCTGTGAAAGGAAGTAGACAGACAGACAGTACATCACTCTGTGCCTACTTTCTCAGAGCCGGCTTATTCTCTGTCCACTGTGGGCAAAACCAAAGCAGGAGTGACCTTTCTCATCCACAACAAACATGAAATTATTTCCCGAACCTGAGGCCACTTGAACCTGGAGGCAGTCACATTTCTTTCTTGTCGATGTGAGAGGTGGGGCCTAGGATTGTTCATTTTGGAAATGTTTCTCAGAATAGATGGTGCAAACACTTTACTATGACGGAAGACTTGATTCCAAATAGATGAAAAGAAAGCTCACTTAACGTTCCCATTTATTGACACCACTGGGGGATTAAGTGGGAAGGGCCAGGAGACTAACTGGTGGGCACAGGCGACAAGCCCTGCCCTCTCTGTGGCTTATCTAAGTGGGCTTTCATGTTTTCACCTGGAGGCAAAATATTTGTTCCCAAATAGCAGCCAGGCAGCAAGCATCAAGGGGGGGTCAGTTCCTAAGAAATAGACAGGACTTTTCTGGGGAAGCAAAGCCGCCTGATTTTACAGGGATCAGATGCTCAGCATACAGGGCCTTCCTTTGGAAACCTGTTTCACGCGGGATCACAATACGAAACAGCGTCAAACAAAGGGACCGAGTAAGGTGGAACAAGAGTCTCTTCCTGCACACCAAAGACGTCAGGCAGTGGTCACTTGCCTTTAATGCTGGCTCCCAAAGACAACCCTTTGTTTTAAACTGGAACGATTCAGGAATATCCCACAACTCCTGCTCAGAATCCTGCACCCACCAGCCCTGTCCTACGCAGGTGGGAAGCCCCTACCTTCCATTCCAGAGTCTTTTGCAAAAGTTTTCTCTTTGTCAATGTCATCAGGAGATGCTCTGGCTGAACTTCTAGTCAAGTGACATCCTCTCTTGCCTCAGTTTAGCCAATCAAGGACCCGTGGAAGGTGGAGGTAGAAGAGGTTAGGGCCCTAAATCGTTCATGAAATAATGTACCCAGAAAGCACCCAAACCAGAGGCGCACTTCATGGAAAGGCTCAAAATTAGAACCTCATGACATCCTAATTTCCCCCTGCATATATTATGCCACATTTTCCCAAGTGCTCAAACAATTCTATTTTCTTCTATAGTTAGTGTTTTAATGATACTATATCTTGATTTCAATTGAACTAGTTTTTTTTTTCCCCACATTCACGACATGCCATTTTAGTTCACAAGTTCAAATCCACTTCTAATTGGGAGAAAGCTGTGTCTGTTCCAATGTTAGTGCTGGTTTCTGCCTCTGCTGTTCCAGGTCTGACACTCCTGTTGGCGACATGGTTGGTCATTTTCATCAGGTTCTGAGCCTTTCCTTCTCTAATGGAGTCTTCACTTCTCTGGGACGTGGGTGACCTGCTCCAGCAACTTCTACTTGAGTTCAGAGGGGGAGACTTACGACTTTATGTAGCTGTGAATGGTGCTGGTAGGGCTTGGGGTAGACATCTAATTGCTGTGTTTATGTTAAGTGGTTTGGATGGGGTCCAGACCAACATGGACTCCTCCACCAGCCTCAAGAGCACCAGGTTGCCTCCATCTCAACTTTATTCTGGGTGCTTTCTAGGCAGGAGTTCAGCGCAAGGATTTTGGTTTAGAAACGGTGGCAAGCCGAGTAGAGATAACTACCCAGGTGGTAAAGCTGTGAAGGATGACGCATGCAAGGTTATAGAAATTCAGACCTCGGAAGAATTTTAGAGTCTATCTAATCTACCATTGTGAACTCACGGCACTAACGTTTGTGTTAGGGTAATTTTTCTGAATGTGTCATTTCCTGATGGATTTCTGCTGCAGGAGTACCTTCCGCTCCTTCAGCCAATAGTCGCTGAAATACCAGCCCACTGGGGCGTGGTATATTTCTCTTTAAAAAAACAGCGACAAGCCTCGGCTCGGCCTCTTGATTCCGGCTCCTGCTCCAGCAACAAGGCTTCTTCCCTGACGGTTTATGTGTATGTAAGTTTACTCCCCAAAATAAATACCCCCTTTAAAACCTAACTGGTGTGGGATTGATTCGCCATTAGATTTCTGGGTTCATGATGCAGGGGCTCAAACCCACGGTCTGGGAATAGCAAATCAAACACTCTATCTCTGAGTCGCCGTCATGTCATGGCGGAATTTTTGTTTGTGTGTGTTTTTTCATAATAAAAGACTTTTGAAATTATAATGTAACACATATATCTGTCTTCTGAGTTTTGTTTTTAGGAATCTCATCTCTTAATAGGCATGTTTGCATGGAGCTCTCATGTGTGTGTGTGTTTGTGTGCGTTGCATGCTCAAATGTGTGTCCCTGTGTGTGTTTAGGCGCTCATTCTGCTGCTGTTGTTAGAAGCTATTGTTTTTATCCATAGGAAACTTATTTTGGTGTTGGTAATAAGGAAGGGAAATACACTCCATCAGTCTCCTTCCTGAAGATGATAGCTATAAGCCACAGGCACACCACAAATAATCAAGCTGACTTCCCCCCAAATACTTATACCATCATTACAATGTCTGAGACACATATACACGCATATAGTTCCTAATTTATCTAAATTTTGCATCATTTTATTTTCCTCCAGAATTCGTTCCGCTTGTTTCTTTGCTCAGATAAAGTTGTGTGGCTCTGACTCCAGTCTTCCCTTCCTTGCCTGGGGCTGCTTCTTCTTAGTGAGCTGCTGCTTCTGAGCACCATGCTGTGTTGGAGTGGGCGTTGAGATATAGGGCTGTTGACAGCTAGGTCTTCTCTATTTATACTCGTTCATAGATCGGTCCTTAAACAGATGCGATGTAGGGCTCAGCATCAATAGAGACAGTGTTCATAGAGAGGCCCTCTGTGAGATCCCCCATCTAGCCATCTCTGTGATCTGAAAGTAGACGACAGGGTTTCTTTGTGGTTGCCATTTTTATAAGCCTTTATGTCCCACAAGCGAGTGAGTTTAGGATTATTTCATCATTATTCTTGTGTGTTTAATCCACACATTCTAAATCTTTTCCTATTTACAATTCAGAGGAGAATTATCTTTAAATTTGAGGACCAGCTTTCTGTTCTTTCCAGAATCTGAATTAGAGGTTCCCCAACGCCCCCTGATGACACACTCCAAAAGCCTTTTTCAGTGTTAGGTCTTTCTTCCTTTGATGGTTCATCTGCACTGGGAGGTGGGGGGGATGGGAAGATGGACACATTGCTAACAGGTAGTTTTCTAGCGTTGGGCTCATCCCTGTGTCTAGATCTCAGGATTTTGTGCACATATATAATCAGACGTCTCAGGCTTAATAAAGCTTTTGTTTTCTCTCTTCCGTTAACTGCTTCAAAGCCGTGTGAGCCTGCCCATATTCTGCGGGATGCCTATGGTTATGTTTGCATTGATGGGTCTGGTTTATATTTTTCCCAAGATTCTTTTGACATTGCCTTTCCTGATAACTGAGCTTCTTCCTTATCTTTGCTGGTTCTTTCCATCTACAGCATTAACTGGGTTTTGCTCTTTTCTAATTCGTGAAGTTCAGCCATGACTTCCTTGGCCTACGTCCCTCTATTTGCTATGTTTAAGGCTCCGGTTTCCCTTTCTATGTTGTCCTAGTCATGTGCAACAGATTCTAATGGGCGGTGTTCGGGAATCCTTACCTTTTTTCCCCTGTGTTATAAAATTTGGGGTTTGATTTTATTATGTGGTTTAAAGTCAAGGTTTGGGGGTTCAGAGAGATGGTTCAGGAGTTAAGAAGAGTGCTCGCTGCTTTTGCAGAGACCTTGAGTTCCATCCTCGGGAACCATACTGGATGGCTCACAACCACCTATCGCTGTATCACGTGGGCAGAGCCTTCTTCTAGTCTCTGTGTACACCATGCACACACACACACACACACACAGAGAGAGAGAGAGAGAGAGAGTCATTCACACTCACAATATTTATTTTTTTAATTATTGTTTTGTCTTGTCTTGGTGTATATCTAGTTTCCGGTGTTTGGGGCTATAGTTCCCTGTGGCAGGACAAAGGCAGCATCGAGGAGCTAATGAGCCCGGGAAAGACTGTGGGATGCTGAGGCCCTGACCTTTCACCCACACCTCCTTCTCTGACGGCCTCTGCTCTCTTCTCTTCCCCACTCTGCCGGAAAACATTTAAATGATTTTCAATTCTAGACCAATAGTATTTTAAAGTAGGGCCACTCTGGTTTATGATGTTGGCACAAAATATGGAAAACAACGTTAAATGCTTACTAAATATGGAATTCTCTAAACTCCAGTGTGTCTGAACAGCTTGGCTCTAAAATCTTAAATCGTCAGTTACTACTAGGTTCTCAACTTGCAACTATGTCCTGAGTGCAACACCCTAGACCAGTGATTCGGGGGAACTGATACCAGACCAGATAGTCTGGGTAGCTGGATAACACCTCTCATGCATGGACTGCAGATGGTGGCCACTGATTGGCTAGCCCTTCGCCTTGGGAACTAAACTGTGCTGAAGAGAGACAACGCTCCGGTTGTAGAGGAGGCAACGTGTAACTCGTATCATGTAGTTAGAGTGGATGGCATGGGACCAGGAGCCAGACTTGGTGAACACATATTTTCAAGTTAGACTCACTTTGCTGCTACAAAGTATTTTTGAAGGTACACTTTCAGAGAGGGTGGGACAGCAATGTGTCCTAACAGTGCGGATGAGCCCTGCTGCTGACGCAGATCCCATCACACCTGCTTAGAAGAAAGATCACCGTTGCACCATCTAAGGCAGCCATCTGCTCAACCTCTAGGACCTGACCAGTGTGTGCCGCTGAGTTCACACAACAGCTTCAGAAACACTTGTGATCGTTGTCCTACGTTTGCGGTGGAAGAAACAGTGGAAAGCTTTAACATGCTGGGTATTTTACACACAGGGACACAGCTCATTCTCACGGCAACACCGGAGGATGGGGAGTTTGATTCTCTGCCTTTTGCAGGCGAAGAAACTGATATACAGCTTGTTCTTCAGCAAATTTCATGACTGCTGTGCCGGAGTCAGGGCTCAACCCCCTGAGGTTGAAACACACGCAGAGAGGGGGGTTTTTCATGTCCGAAGGCCCCTTATTACACTCTGTAAGAGTACTGAGACATCCTCCTGCACTTGGGAATTTTTCTATTTGCCAACAACGCAACTTTAAGTGTTGATCATGAGGATTGGGGACATGACACTGCTCCCCACTGTTCTCTGTATGGTAGGGAAGTCCCCACAGAAACCGGGAGGACCCTGGACCATTCATTCATCTTGTCCAGCAACGCTGGGCTGTTAGGTCTCTGTCGTTCCCTGCGTGATGCTCCATTTTAGAAAACGTGTTGCTCTGAACACTCCGCCTCAGCAGTGTCACGGATCTGCCTCCTCTTCCCGCCATGTTTCCTGACTGCTGAAAGTCCTGGGGAGTGGGTGAAGGTGCGAGCATTTCACAGCTGAGGCAAAGCAGGGATGTGTGAAAAAAAATGCAGTTTGTCCATCAAAACAGAGAGAGCTCGTCAAGGTCAGGGGTCTCTCTGTCAGGTTGAGTTCCTAAAAACACCATCAGAATGTGTCATAAGTTTGAGAGCAACTGGCCGAGAAAACTGTAAGGATTTCACTAAAAACAAGGGACGCATCCACACCATGCAATGGAGGAAAGAGGGTGTGCGGAGGCAGAGGAGGAAACACCCTTCTCCCTTCGGGCTGTTCAGTAGCCCTACCTCTGAGTCCTGTTCTCACTGAGCCCTGCTGGTTCATGCTGGCAGCAGCCACAATGTGACCGATGACTCAGGTGCTCCACGGCCCATGTGTGTGTTGTCTGTATACCAAAATATACCCCGGGGAATAAGGTGGCCTGTGATCCCAACGGATCTGTGCAACCTGGACCTACCCATTTACCCTCTGGGCTCTTTCTCCTCACCCATAGAAAGAGATGGGATCTCCTGATTTTAAAGTCAAGCAAATGTCACAAACCTCTCTTGGGGGTAGAGGTGTGGGGTGTGAACAACAGGCTTATTTACTTTCCTTTTGTATTCAAAGCCCTAAGAAGCCACTACAAGCCCAGGCTGTGCCAACCATCATGTGGCGCCCTGACACCCTCCCCTAGGAAGTCACAGATTCCCACACTTGCTCTCCATATGAAGCAGGACCGGGCAGAAGCATGCTACTTGGTCGGAAAGCGTCATTCCCAATCCAAGTGACTGCTCCATCGTGGACAGGGACTCGGGCTGAAGCCCCTGCCCTGCCTCCCCTCGCTTTCCCTTGTCACTCTGAAACCTCGCTTTCAGTCATCTGGAACTCTCTCCTCTCCCGATGGTGTCACCCAGAGTCATCACGCACACGTGCTGCTTGCCAGGAATCTCTTAGCAACGGAACCCTGTGTTCTGCCAGCTTTCCCCTCGTGCTGACAACCTGGATTTCACAGAAGTTGTGTTTTCTAGAAATATTTCTGGACCGGGCCAGGTGACGAGAGGATGTCTCATCATCGGCGCAGATGGAGAATGGTTCTGGCTGCCCTGTCTGTGATTTCCAGGAGAGATTTTCGATGTGAAGATGGTGGTAAGGAGCTCAAAACCAATTTCTGTCTCGTTGTTGTCGCCTCGTCAGAAGCAGGCTGCCATCAGGTACCCCAGAAAGCCGATGACCAGCGTGCTTTTCCCGTAAAGAGGCAGCAGCTCAATTTTAACCGCAAATATTAAAAGCCAGAATAAGATTGATGTGCTGCCAATAGGCTGTTAATGTTGTGTTAGCAGTGCCTGCTTACCTCATAAATAGGAGCCTTGACTCACGAGCCCAGCAAAGTTCATCCTGAGAACTTCGGCGGGTCTTCTGGGTGACGGGTGAGACATTGCATTGGATAGGTCACTGTACCTGCTCTCCTGCTCACTGTTCGTTATTCATACAATGAAAAGGCAAGGGACATACACGGGTCACGTCCCACCATGGACCAGTATTATCGATATCTGTGCGGCGCTAATGTCCTCATTTGAATGCAGCAACAATTTCATATGTACCGAATAACCAAGGACACAGACGTGACTATTTTCTCTGCTTAAGAAGACTCTGATTCTCATTTATCTTATAGCAAGAAGTGGTAAAAATTAATATGTAAGAGTAAAATGAAATCCTTGAGTTGGTGTGGCTTTGAACTTATTTTCCCTGGGATTTCTTCATGAGGTAATGGTGGGGACATAGAAAAGAAAGTGATGTTCTGGATACTACCAGAACACAGGCTCGAATGGATCACAGAGCAATAAGGAAGAAAGAAAGAAAGAAAGAAAGAAAGAAAGAAAGAAAGAAAGAAAGGAAGGAAGGAAGGAAGGAAGGAAGGAAGGAAGGAAGGAAGAAAGGGAGGGAGGGAGGCTCGGAGGGAGGGAAGGATGGATGGAGGGACAGACAGAGGGAGGGGAAGAACAAGAAGAAAAAAGTTTTACACAATTCCTCATGCTCGCCATGGCAGTGAATGAACTGGAGTCCCCCAGGTAAGTTTCCAGACCAATTAAGTTTTTTTTCTTTTAAAGTGTAAGGGGCTGAGTTATTAAATAGCGTATTTTACATTCAGATGGTCTGTAGCCTACAGAAGCGAACAAGCACGTGGAGTTTAACAGCCAGTTGATTGGCGAGGAGGACACTCTTTCCCTCCCAGGAAATGCTCTAAGACAGCGCAGGACGAATGCAGCTTTTGGGAGTCACCTGCTCCACACTTGCCAGGGACACCTGCTGCCCACAAAGCTCTAGAGAGGGGTGAAGTGTGAGGGCTGTGAAGTCTCCTGGAACTGTCGTGGTCACTTTCCATACAGTGGGAACATATTTGACAAAGAAAACTTACAGAAGGGTTTCTGTCGCGTGCTCCTGTGGTCCTAGACAGACAAGCCCTACATCCTCACAGTTGCATGTGTGATATCCAGACGCAAGTGCTTGAATCTCTACTTTTGACCTTCACTGAGAGGAATGGGTCTTTCTCATTCTAAGTCATTTTTACCCAGGAATATAACACATCCAAGCATCAAAGGAGGGAGATGAGTGTCAGATGTGGTGTGTTCCTGAAGGGCTGTGGGTTCTTGATGTCTCTACCCATCATGTCTGAAGTCACCTTGAATGCCAAGGGGTTGATGCTGGGGGGACCTGGGGATTAAGGGTCAAGGAGTCTCTGTGTGTCATGATTTATCAACCAGTCAGCTTGTAACCTTGTCTGACGTGGGCTTCTGCTTAAAGTTGTCAGCTCCGTACATCACTGACTCAGTAGCCCTGGAGCTACGGCCAAACTTCGTCCAAAGGAAGTTTATCTCACACATGTGTATTCATGCAAAGAGCATCAGACAGCATACTGCCCACGGAGTCTTTAAACTGAAGAACAAAACACACAAAAGATGTAGAAACATGGTTCCAGTGACCCTGAAAAGGACCCCTCTCCCTTACCGCAGGACACCAGTACCTTGGATTTGGATATATCGAGTTTCGTACCACTGCAAAACCACCAAGAATCTTGCTTTTGAAGTAATGAGAAAATTGAGATAAGTAGGGCAATTACCCATTCAGAACCCTCGAGGACCAACAGTGTGTGGTTCTCAAATCATGTGCTTTAATGGAGATCATACCAGACTTGAGAATGACCATCACAGAGAGAGTGAGCCTGTGTTTACCTAAACAACCATCAAGAAATCCTGGGCTGATATTGATATGATCAGAGTCACTGTAAATGCCAGTTCGTGGGTGAATGGCAATCAGTGGAGCAATGAGAAGTATTTCCAGCAGGAGCTGTGTGGTGTCAGTAGAACACTCTCCACCCCGTCCAGAGATTTGTACTAGGTTCCCCCATGCTGGGACAAAAGACCTAACAAAATCAACTTCAGAAAGAAAGGGCTTGCGTTGTTTGCGGGCTGAACTCACCATGAAAGAAAAGCCGTGGCAGCGGGTACATGAGGAGGCTGATCACATTGTCTGCACACTCAGGAAGGAGAGGGTGGTGAGTACATACAGCCCAAGCTATACAACCTCAAAGTCCACCCCCAATAACCCATTCTAAAATAGTGTCGCTAGCCAGAGACTAAGTACTCAAACCCATGAGCCTGGTGGGAGACCTTAACACACTCAGATACAACAAGGTGTGACAGGGATTCCAGAGGATTCCGTGCCACTGATACCTCATAGCCTGTCCATTAGGCAACAGGTAGCGGGTGCTGAGGATGGAGCAGGGAGTGGTACTGCCATTGTGGGATGTTTGTACACCTGCGAAACTGTACTGCTGTGATTGGTGCTGGAACAAAATGCTGACTGTCCAATAGCTAGGCAGGAGGTATAGGCAGGACTTCTGGGCACAGAGAGGACTCTGGGAAGAAGAGAGGCAGAATCACCAGCCAGATGGGGAGGAAGCAGCATGGGCAGTATGGACAGATGAGGTAAAGAGCCACGTGACAGAATGTAGATTAAAAAACATGGGTTAAGGGGCCGGAGAGATGACTCAGTGGTTAAGAGCATTGCCTGCTCTTCTAAAGGTCCTGAGTTCAATTCCCAGCAACCACATGGTGGCTCACAACCATCTGTAATGAGGTCTTGTGCCCTCTTCTGGCATCCAGGCATACAAGCAGACAGAATATTGTATACATAATAAATAAATAAATATTTAAAAAACAAAAAAACATGGGTTAATTTAAGTTATAAAACGTAGTTGGGAACAAGCCTAAGCTAAGGCTGAGCTTTCATAATTAATAAGAAGTCTCTACATCATTATTTGTGAGCTGGCTGCCCCCAAAAATATCCAACGACATACTGCCCTGATGCTACCAGGATAACTGATTAACAGAGACTCAGAACTTCTATTAGAACTGAAGGTTAGATCCAGGCACACGGAGGCAAGCCCAGTGCACCACAGTTAATTGAACAGACCAGGGAGAATCCTCCAGATGGGACTCCACACTGAGGGCAATGAATGTGGGATGGATTGGAAGCTGGGAAACCAGCGAAATTCGCCTCCAGCACGGACACCAGAAACTTGGGACCGGAACAGCCACTGAGGCACCAAGTTCTTCCGAGGAGGGAGGATACTTACCAATAACACTTTTAGGATGTGTTTTGCTTAATCCACAGCCTGTGTTTGGGGTCACACTGGGTTAGGGCCCCAAGTTTTTGAAGACAGAGTATTCACAAGTGGAATGTTACCTTTCTGAAAGAAATGATGACACCAGACCCCACTGCTCTTGTGAGGATTCACAGCAGTCCGTGTACATGAGGGAGCTAAGGTAAGAGCAAGAGCCAGGATTTCTTCCTCAGGACCACACCCCAGCTTTGCTCTTGCAGGCCTCAAACAGGAGCCTTGAAGATCCAAGTGTGCACTGTGATCTGCTCCCATAGGGTAAGCCGTGTGGCAGGTCATAGTTAAACCAAATGCTCCCCAAATTCCACTAGGTCAGGCTAGGATCCCCATATAGTTAGGGCTATTAGGTCATGTGCTAGGGTAATCTCTCTGGTCTTTCCCATTTTAAAATGTAGCTGGTGTCATCTACTACCTGCTGTGGGATAATGGTTTTGTACACAGTAAAGATTTGTCACTTGTACTGGATAATAAAATGATGACTGTTGTCATTAATATAGTTTCTGTGATTACTCAGGTCTGGATGGCCGGGAACACAAGCACAGCCTCTGGAAATGAGTGATGCTTACAGAAGGTTGCAATGGCTTGGCTGTGCTTATGAGCTACCTAGATACGCCCCCCACAGTTTACACACTGGGTTTCTAGATCAATGCACGACTCTGGGACCACATTCTCAACTAGCACCTGGCTCCCACCGCAGACGCCAATAAAGATCCCAGTTGCTACCCACAACATTTCCCGATATGGGAAGTAGTCCTTTCCCACTACAGACCCACCTGGGAGCTGAGGGACAAACAACGCTGTGGCTAAAGGTTAATGACACCGTGCGTTGATAATTTTCCTTCATGGCTACTGTTCCGATAGGTAGGATGTCCCACGCTGTAGTCTCGCCAGCAAGAACCACACGGGACACTAGGATTCTTCTGCAGAAAAGCTTTTAATGCGTACTGAGAGAGAGAGCATCAGCTAACATGGCCAGGGACCCCTAAATGAGGGAACCCATCCCTTATATAGGAAACAGTCCTCGCTTCGGACGTGTCACTCCTGGATTGGCCCGCTGCCCATTAGCCCAGGTGAAGCCTCGGGAGTAGGCAGGGACAGCAGTGGAAAGTTACCGAACACATGTGCGTTCACCTGGCGGTGAAACCGGATGCCAGCGCCATCTTGTAATGGAGCATGTGGATGCGGCCCTTCACAGTAGGACCCACTGGGTTCAGCTGCGTGTTTGCCACTGTGAGCAAAAATAGCGAGGAGGAGGCGGCTAAAGCCTAGGGCAGAGCTTTTGGTCAGTGAGCGGCTTTTGGTTCTTTCCTGAGCAACATTCAGTATCTGCCAGGGAGTTTAGATTTTGTTGTGGGCTCTGAACATCCAACGATGTGTTTTCTTAGTTTACGAGTCGGTGACTGTGGAAAACAGCCTTTACCTAGCAACGCCAATGGCTGAGATCAGGCCCTGGCAGAGCCCTGCAGGGAACAAAGTATGCAACAGGAGGAGAGGTGCCAATGGCTGCCCCAGACTTCCAGCCTGATCTCTCTGCATCTCCAGAACCAGCCCGAGGATGTGAGATCTTTGCTAGTCTGCTAGCATGAATGCTTCCGCGGCACCTCACCCAGCCCGTGTGTGTCTCGCCACACCGTCTTCCTCAATGAAAGGGTAGCTGAGGCAGTCTTGGCTGAAACTGGCCCTCTCCATCTTCTATTTTTAAACTGATGCGTGGACTAACTCCAAATCATGTCCTGGACTTGGACTTAGACGCTCTCTGGGGCCTCTGAATGGAGTGTTTCCACCTCATTGCCACACAGACAGCCGCTAATAATCACAGGGTTCTTGGAAGCCCTTTCTGCCCCGCATCACGTGGGTTTTCTTGAGTCTCCAGTTCTTGCCATGAAACAGACATTAGAGATGGAGTCTCTTCCAGTTGGGTACCTGTGACATGCCTCAGAGCATCTTGCAAGACTTGGAGAGAGAAAAGTAGCATGGTAATTAGCATTGCAAAAATTTCCACTCTCGTGTCTATTTATTAAGCAAATGTTCTTGGAAAGGCCCTTCAATTATAATTTATATATCACATATACATACATATTCTTAGAATTCCACTCAGATTTTTCTGCATAAATTTTGAGGCCTTAAATGCTTACATTTGCATTTAATTACTCTTCTGATTAATAGAACCAGCAAAAATAATCAAATTATGAACAATTTAAATATGGGTTCTTAAACACACATGCCAATTCTTTTACGTTTTCATTTTTTAAACGATGGTTTGGCCTCGAACATCAAAGATGTGAAGAAATGGGGGGAAGAATCTAAATTACCAAATAGCCATGGATGAGTGGTTTTTTTTCTCTTCTTTCTTTGTTCCTCTCAGAATATAGACTCCATCCCCGTTGTTGACTACAGTCTTTATGATCTCTCTCAAAGGACAGTCCTTGTGAGGGTGTCTGAGAAGAGAGAGAAAAGGCTTCACGCTGGTCCTGGGTGTCGTCAGAAGCAGACTCTCTAAGGCAGAGGGCTTTCTAGAACAGGGAGGAGATACACTTGCTTCTCAGTCAGTAGATACTTACAAGAGGCATATTTGATCATTAATTCTAAGTATCAGCTCACCATAACTTAGGATCATCTGAGTAGAGATTCACCTAGATCCTATTCCTGTTGCCCTGTGGGCATGTCTCTGGTGGCCCTTCTTCATTCTTAATTCATACAGGAGGACAGAGCCCATTATGGGTGGCATTGTTATCTAGGCAGATGGTCCTGAACTATATGAGAAAGGAAAAGGCTAGCTGAGCAGAAGGAGGCAATCATCAGGCATCGTGGGTGCATCCGTCCCTTGCCGTCTTGAGTGTGGATGTGTTGTGACGGTAGCCTGCCGGTATCTTGCCCCACAGTGATGGACTATAACCCTGTACTGTTGGCCAAATAAACCTTCTCATCCCCTAGCTTGGTTCTGGTTGGAATGCTTTCTCACAGCAACAAGAACTTCTCAACTGATGTGTAATGCTCTCAGATATATCTTCCTGTTAAACATTTCTTTCAATTATTTTATATGTACGGGTATTTTTCTTGCATGTGTGTCTGCAATGCTAGCCTCATGGCCTCAGAGGCCAGATGAGAGCATCAGATCCCAGTGAATCCCAATTCCAGACACTTGCGAGCCCCGGTGTGAATGCTAAGAACTGAACCCGGGTCCTCTGGAAGAGCAGTCACTATCCTAAATCTCTGAGTCATCTCTCCAGGCCCAAATATAGCTTCTTTGAATATGCAAAACCTCAGGCAAGCTTAACACACAGAGCAGTGCTTTTCAGTGTGAGTCTCAATGAAAGAATTATCTGAATCAGGCTGGCCTGTCTATGGCGGATTATCCTCATTGTTAACTGACCCCGCCCACTGTGGGAGGCATCATCCCCTAGGCAGGGCCCTGAATGGTGAAAGACAAAGAAGGTCAGTGGAAAAAACAAGCAGACAGCATGGTTCATTATTTTCTTTCTGCTCTTGACTGTGGATGTGGTGCGACCGTCTGTCTCAGGCCCCTACCTCTGTGACTGCCCTGCAGCAATGGATGAAATGAGGGCACAGGCATACACAGCTGCTCTGTCTCTCCAACTGCCCCTCTTAGGGCTCTACTCTTTCCTTATATCCTGTGTTCATTTGTTTATACTATGCTGGAGGCTTATCCTAGGAGGGCAGGATTGGCTTCCAGTGTGCCCACACTGTTACATGGTAGATCCTTTGGAGGATGGAGTCTCACAGAAGGTAGGTAGGTCATTAGAGGGATGCCCTCAGAAGGTACTGGTTAGCGCTCTTGAAAGTGAGCCATTGTAGACGAGTGCCCTAGCTCCTGGATCTTGCTGGCTTCCTAGCCCTCTCCATGTGACGCCCCATGTGCACACGCTCTTGTGTATCTTGATAGATGCCATTTTCATTATTGTTTAATTTGTTTTCCTTTACATTTTTAAATTTTTTATTTATTATTATGGGCAGGGGACGAGTGCACGCAGAGGAGAACTTGGTAGAGCTAGTTCTCTCTTTCCACCTCTACGTGGATTCCCAGGGTTGAGTTCAGGGAATCAGGCTTGTCCACAAGTGACAAGAGGTCTCCTGATTGACATCTGAGTCAAAAGCTTGAAAACTTTTGGAATGCAATCCTTTTTAAGGGTGCATAGTGCTAACACTTTTCGTCTTCCTCTTATTGATGTATAACAAGCACTTTATAATCAGAGAATGTGACCCATTCTCGTCTAATTCTTTAAAAATCTCTTACACTTACTTTGTGACACCAGCATGATATTTATGTAAATTGTCTTTGTGGCAATAAAAATAATGATTCTGAAATTATTGCCTTTTCCTTGAATGCCGGTGAAGGCTGACTTGTTAATTGTATGGCTCAAATATTTCCCTCTGTATTAAATATTCCTTATCTGATTTATCAATCTCTGACCAAGTTATATGAATAGATCCAATCTATTAATTGATTTGCCTATATCTCCATATATTCTGTCACTTTTTAAAATGTTCTTTGGCTATTTTATTACATCCATAAATATTTGGACTTTTTATAACCTCCTGGGAAATTTAAACTTAAATCAAGACATAATGGCCCTCTTCATCTGTGATTGTGGTTTTGCCTTTTGGCTTTTTTCTCTGGTATTAATATTGCTGTGCCCAATATCCTGTGGTTGTTCTTTGCCTGGTATCCATTTTTCAATTAATTACCTGAGCATCTCTGCATACTAGGCTTTAGGCAAATCTCATGCAAAGGACATATAATTTGATTTGGTTTCCCATCTGGAAATCTTCTATCCTGTAAATTTATACACTGAAATTACTTGCATTTTAACCCTACATTCTTCTTTGGAATCTTGTTTTTGTCTTTCTGCTTTCTGTATCATGTTTAGCTTTCTCTAATTTGCTTGACGTCTCCAATTAGGATAGCAAATCTAAAACTCCACAGACACGATGTCTTCTCATGAACAAGACAGACATGGAGCTGTCAGCTTACCATCCCCAGCAAGATGACCCACCGCAGCAGTGCACAGTGTCTCGTATTGTTGGTTGTAGATTAAATTCGACAGTTTGATTGTCGTTCTCTGTCCAGGGCTGGCTTAGACTACCCCACTTCCTGCTGGTCACCACACCACCCTCCTGGGTGTTCTCCATTCTTCCCGAGGTTGAACCCCCAAGTATCTTTAGAGAGGCAGGGGACTGTGAGTTCCCTTAGCTCTTATTCTCCGGACATATAGCTATCTCACTCTGGATTATGGGAGATCAGTCGCCACATACAGCAGTTGAGAGCAACATTTGTTTTGCTTGCTCTTTTAACGGCAACACTCCACTTCCTTCCACGGGTATCTTTGGTTTTGTTTATTTTAATCAGTTCTGAAATAGTCTGTCAGTCTGCCTTCCTCTTCTTTGCTCTGTCTCCACTTCCTTGGCCATTTTTATTCTGCTCTGTATGGTGTCTCGAGTCCTAGAGAACAGAAGTAAGTCACTGTGGCTTCTGCTTCCCATTAACAGTGAGTGACTGCTTCCCCTGGTGTCTGGCAATGGTGGGTAGAGTGTGTGTGCATGCGTGCACATGAATGCATACACATACAACCATCAAGATAACAGTTCTCAATCAATCATCTCCTCAAGAGTCTCACCAGCATGTGATCTGTAAATAAGAGAACCAGATCGTGGGATAGAAACAACGAGAGCAAACCAAGAGAGAGGGAGTGGAGGGAGGGAGAAAAGCAGAGGGAGGGAGGGAGGTACGAGTTGGGGGAAGAGGAGAGGGAGGCATCTAAGCCACAGTGTGAGGCGAGTGTTTCACAAGCTCCAAGACGGCTATGCTGGAATCAGAGGCGGGTTTACTTCCACCTTCCCTGAAAGTGTCCAACATGGCATCTCTACTGCGGACAAACTGGGAATGGTGCTGAGGGTTTCCACCAAGATGAGGAGAAATGGAAGCACAGAGAAGTCAAATGACTGCTCCAAGGACATCCTGGTTAATGAGTGAAGATTCCAGAACATAGACTAACACTTAAACAAATGTAGTCTGTCTTTGCACAACCTAAAAAAGCAAAGCGCCTTTAGAAATAGAACTTTCTGGAAATGCTAAAGCTGCCTTTCTCTCTGGATAAAGAGAGATAGGTTAAGGAAATGTGAAATACTCACCCCTTTGGTTCCCCGGAGTCCCTTAAAGATTAGCGCTCAATGGGTAATTTTAAAAATGGCAAGAAAATCAGCCAGCCCTGCACATGTTTAGCTCAGTTATTCTTGGAATTGAATAAACAAAACGTAGAAGGGGCCTAGGGAAGGAAAGAGCAAGTGTTCTTCCCAGAGAGGCTAACAACAGCTCAGTTTCAGCTAATGAATCCATTGCCCAGGAGAGGGGTCAGCTTTTCCTGGCTGCCTTTGTCGATGATGATCTGAATAAGCCTGGTCACCATCCTGCAGGGCAGGAAGGATGCTTATCAAGAACCAAGGGTCTGTGCTCAACCCAGTATCTTGGGGCTCTGTGGCCCTAGCCGTGGTATCCTCTCTAGCCTTGGTCTTCCTTAGCCATAGATAAAGGCCAATGAGACTTGGCCTGTCCGGGGTGTGTGACATGAGAGATGACAGGCAAAACGAGTGGCTTTGCCCCACCCCCTCAGAACTTACTGCACATCTGTGTTGTGAGGGGAATGGGGTCTATACCGTATCCACCATCCTCTCCTCCCAGCCAGCTGTGTCCTGACCCAGGAGGCAGCAAGTCCAGCTGCAGGGCCAGCTGAGGAAGGGGAAGGGGAGATGTTTGTGCCCCATCCCAGGATACAATATAACATTCTTGGTTTGTCGTGGGTCTTCTGTGTTTCATCACTGAATAGTTAAATCTTGCAAGCTTAAAGACAAGACTGAACTGAATAGACACTCCACAGCATTAAGGAGAGGCCATCAAGTCAGAATGCACGGTTATGAACTGTGATCGACAACAGAAGCCATTCTGTTATCAACAAAACTGATGAACTATTTCTGGATCCAATGGTGTGTGTGTGTGTGTGTGTGTGTGTGTGTGTGTGGTGAATGTCTTGCCCTCTGTCACTGAATCCAAGACAGGAAAAAAATAACGAGGGTACTTTTAGCACATGTATACACATTCAACTAAATCCTTGACGAGGCTTAAGAGAAATCCATAATTCAAACCATAAATGCACTGTCTACAATAATAGTTGACTTCTCTTAGTACTTTTAATAAAAGGTATTAATGAGCCTTCTGGTACTTTGAGTGTTGTTTTAAAACCTGTCAGTCAAGTGGGAAAGGTCTAACACCCATAGAGCTAGCAGGGAAGAACCATATCAGAATGATAAGTCTCTCTGTGTGAGAGACTGTGGAGACTGAGAAACCATGCATACACATGCATGTACACACACACACACACACACACACACACACACACACACATTGCTGGCTCTTCTCAAACTCTTTCTGCTACATTCCTTAAAAGTTTGTCTTTAGTAAAAATGCCTTTTGGTATGTCTTTTTTTTAAAAAGTACTCATTGTATTTCTCCTTCCCGCCCCTAATTCCTCACATAGCTCACTGTAGATTAAATGTCCCTGGGCACCCACATCCGGGACCAATACTGGCAAGTCAAGACAGAGCTGCAGTGTGCCCTCAGCAGTGGGCACATCTCTGGACTCACCTGTGCCATGCCATGCTGCCACTGACAATGGCACAAGGACTTTGCCCAGCGGAAACTACAGCACAAAACACTACTCCAGCCAAGGGAAGGGCATACATTAGGAAAGCCCCTGTCTGCAGTCACCATAACAAACTGCTATGCTTCTTCGACTAAAGCAAGTTACATATGGAATCCTGGGAGCAGGAAGTTCCCGTTAGAGCCTCAGCAAGCCACGCTTCCCCAGCTGATGTAGGTGGGCCTTCTGTTATGTGTTATTTTCATTGGTTAATAAAGAGACTGCCTTGGCCCTTTGATAGAACAGAAAATTAGGTAGGTGGAGTAAAACAGAATAGAATGCTGGGAAGAGGGCAATGAGGCAGACGCCATGGAATCAGCCACCAGGTCAGACATGCTGAATCTATCCCTGTAAACCACCACCTCGTGGTGCTACACAGATTATTAGAAATGGGTTAATCAAGATGTGAGAGTTAGCCAGTAACTAACTCTCTAGAGATAATGGGCCAGACAGTGTTTAAATGAATACAACTTATGTGTTATTATTTCTGGGGCTAAGCTAGCTGTGCGGGAGCTGGGCAGGATGAAAAGCAGGCCTGCCCGCAGCTCCTCACTACACCCAGCACTCCAGAAGACCGCCATGTTGTCCGCAGGATATAGATGCAAAGCCAAGTGTCCCAACAAGGTGGCCACTCTCTTTCCCCACATGACTCTATGGGATGAAAAGAATCCACCTCCATTAATCACTTGTTTATTTATAGTCTGTTCCCTGAGTCAACATCCTCATGGAGGAAGACACAACACACTGACCACCACAGCAGGATCACCTTCTGTGTGCTGTGTGCACATGTGTCCTGCTCAACACCGCGAGGCAAGATGTGGAGCCACATGGGTCCTGCTTACCCTGTGTGACACATTTGCCTCTGACTGCCATTCACCCCAAGCATCCCTCCTCCCCACCAACCAGGCTGACTCATCCCCTTTACATCCTGACAACCACCTTTCTGGTAGAAACCTCTATCCCTCCCACCTCCCACATCCCTAGAACTCCAAGGTACCTACATCAGCCACCAGGCAGTAAACAGAGCCCAAAGCAATCAAAGCAAACCCAGGATCCTCTTAGGAAATGTGACCAAATCAACCAGGGGTCCCATCTTTTCATCTCAAACATTTCCAACCACAGTTACCAAATGAGCATAAATGGTCCCCAGCTATACCCTCCTGGACCACGCCTCCTTACTTCTCCCTTCTTGGATCTGTATGAAAACCATGCCCTTGCGCAGGCACCTACCATGCTGTCATGGCCACAGTGCAGACCCCCAGACCACCAATGTCACCCCAAAGCGTAGCATCGGATTCCTAAATTGTACTAGAAGTGTTACTTGGTGGCACAGTGCCTGGTGGGACCGGAGGACACAGGGAGCTCTTTCTTCCATGTGGAGAGCCTCTGCCTGTTTGTTTCCATGTTGTATCTGCACTTAACATCTGTCTTCGTCTTGTTTGCTTTGCATGCGCGCCCTGAGTCATGCCTTCATGTACCACTGCAGATCTTCCAACCTCTGTCTGTCCTGCCGCCCGTCCTTCCCTCTGCATCTTTCCTGGTACTCATCTGCCATCTGTTTATTAGACTCAGGGCCATTTGGTCAATTGCTTACTTGGTAATTTGCACATCGATGCTGCCTGATGACTTTATCTTTTCATCTTTGAAATCATTCTTCTTAATATTTAACCACAAAATGAACAGCACCAATGTTTTCTCTGAGTTTGGGTTGCTTTTCTTAGCTCGTGGTGCTTCCCTTTCTCCCCAAATTTCTCTGTACTAACCACCTTTCTCTCTCTGGCCCCTACCAGGCTGCTTTGTGTGGTCATCAGTCCCTGAACACACGGGGCTCAAGCATGTGAAGTATTTGCCACAATCTACACCATACCAGAGTGACAGAGCAAAATGGACAATTCCTTGTGCTCTGTGTTTCTGGAAGTGTCCTTATTCCTGGCCGGTTTTTATTAGTGGTGTGTATCCATCACAGATAGTAGCAGGGGTTGGAGATATTTGCATGTAAGCACATCACAGGATCCAGCCAGGTATTTGTCCCTTTCTCTGCTCCCCCCCACTTTCCCACACAGTCTTGATTCCAGTTTTAGATATACATATATGTCTGTGGATATCTTTATGTGAAAACATTCATAAATTTTATGTATATAAAGCATAGGACAAAGTCAAGACACAGTGGTCCATGTCCTTTGAAACTCATCACTATGGGTACTTCTTAAGGATTTCTTTTATTTTTAGTCACAGGTGTGTGTTTGTCTATGTGGGATATATGCATATGTGTACAGTGACCTCAGGGGCAAGAAGATGGCAGATGCCCTGGAGCTTAGTTACACGGGTGGTGTGGGAGAATTGTCTGTATTCTGTCAATCATATTTTAATAAAACGCTGATTGACCAGGCAGGCAGTATAGGCGGGAAAGCCAGACAGGAAGTAGGGGTGGAGCAAAGAGACTGGGAGTATTCTGGAAGCAGAAGCTCCCTCTGCCATTCCTGCGCAGACCACTGAAGAGGCAGGATGTAATCTGCCCAGCTGAGAAAGGTACTGAGCTGTGTGGCTAATGTAGATAAGGATAATGGGGTAACATAAGTTATAAGAGCTAATAAATAGCCTGACCTAATGGGCCAATCAGTTTATAATCTTATGGAGTCCTGTGTGTGATTTTCCTTGGGGTATGCCGGTTGTGGGGTACCTGGTGGGACAGAAACCCTAACAAGCCGGCCCTCACTACACAGGGGGCCCTGAGTTGCCCTTCTGGGGAGTGGCACACATTCTTAACTACTGAGACATCTTTCCAGCTCCACTATGGATATTTTTAAATACATAAACTTTATGCATATAAAAATCTGGGATCCTCATGAGGAAAAGCATGCTATTTGCCTTTCCGAGTCTGGCTCATTTGCTATGATGATGCTGTGGTGTCTGTTTCAGTCTCTGTGGCTGAATCAAACTCCTCCGTGTCTTTCTCATTTTCTCAACATATTCTGTGACGGACACCTAGGCTGATTCCATGGCGCGGCTGCAGTGAATGGGAGCACACAGAAAGCATGCGTGTGCAGCTGTCTGCATGTCACATTCCACCCTTCAGGCTCACACAAAGTGCAGCTCAGAAAGCAAGGTAAACATGTCTGTCTATAGACCTCAGCGATCCTGTTAGCCAACACATGGTGGAGAGGTGACCAAGTCCGCCTCAACAGAGCCCTGTCGTGTGGTCTCCTGTTGACAGGGGACACCAGCAGCGTCCTCAAGTAGCTCCCCGATGCTTTTGATACCCATTCCCTCTGTCTGTGTTTGGGGAGGTGCACAATTGTACCCCCAGAACTAGCCCTGTGCCCTCTTTCCCTCTGCTTCAGCACACTGACCTCAGATGAGAGCCTCAGACTCAGGGTGATCGATGTTACCCTGGACCGCTGTCCCCACACGCTGTCCCCACATGCTGTCCCCACACGCTGTCCCCACATGCTGAGAAGCAGCCTGCTTGCTCTCTGCTTGGATGAAGCCAAACCACCAAACCGCCCTCTGATGCCAGCTTCTGTGTAAAGCTCTCAAAACATGTCACCCTAGTCCTAAAGACGGAATTAGACCCGCAGTTGATGATCAGCTGCCCACAATGGACTGGAAGATTCATGAGAGAGGCCTATAGATCGCCCTCAGCACTCTGGCTAGCCTCTGTCCAGGCCCACAGCAGCTCTTGACAAACAAGGTTTGATTAGTCGACAAAAACATCTCATACGTACATTCAAATAGCCCATGTAGTAAGATTAGCTGCCTGTCGTCACAATTTTACCTGGTAGGTGTACTCTTCCTAATGAGTACAGATGGGGAAACCGAGGCTGAATGAAGAAATCTTGTGGTTTCTGGGAAGTCGCTTTATAATAGGGAAATGAGGAGTTACCGGAGTCCGGCTTGGTTTCCAGCCTGTGCTCAGGCTGTCTCTGCTGGTGAGAGATGGAGCCTAGAGTGAGCCAGCACTCAGGCTACTGCCTGACATGTCTCCAAGAGGCTGCAGACTTCTCTTCTGTGAACCAAAGACCACAGTGGCAGATGGCTGGAGAGCACCAAAGGTCAGTTTCGGTTCCACATATCGTGTGTGTGTGTGTGTGTGTGTGTGTGTGTGCGCACGTGTGTGGCGTGTGTGCATGTGTGTGTTCATGGAGGAGGATGCATGTACAGGTGTTCATCCTCAGGAGACCTTTTGTTTTGCTTTGCTTTGCTTTGCTTTAACAAGGTCTCTTAGGGACCTGAGGTTCACTGATTCAGCTGGACTAGAGAACTTCCCATCTCTGCCTCCACAGTGCTAGGCTTGTGAACAGGGCACCAACTTGTATTTTTTACATGGATTCTGGGCATCTGAGCTCAGACTCTGGGGCAGCAAGCACTTTGCAGATAGAGACAGAGTCATCTCTCAGCCTGCCCCACAGATGTTCACCTGAGATCAGGCAATTCCCAGAGCCAGGTGCTCAACCCATGACTGGAATCTCTCCAAGGACAAAGCCTCGTTTCTACGTGGCAAGGCCTTCGCAGTGTGCTGGTGGAACACAGAACAGGAGAACACAGGAAGGCTCTCTGAAACCTAGCCTTCACCCACATCTACAAATAGACCAGAGAGCCACCAACCTCAAATGACAAGTGTTTCCCTTCTCACTTCCCCTAGAGCTTGGAGGCATATTATTTTGCATTTTCAATTCGCGCTCTATCTTCAGTTTCAGTGCCGAATGACAAGACATATTTATACCTGCGTGTGCATCTGCCGCACTCTTGCTGCAGGGTCAGAAGCAGACAGCTGTCCTCTGGGTCGGGAAGTTCTGTTTCTCGGTTTCGTATGTCTAAACTTTATTTTTGTGTGTAGAAGCAACAGAAACACTCATGTGAAGCTGTGGGGTTCCCTGGCAGCTGCCACAACTTCAATAGTCCCAAACTCCACAACTTGCTAAACCCAATGAGAAACTGAGACTGAGAACTGCTTCTGGTCACCGCCAATAATGTCACCACCCCACTGTGGCACTTAATGCAATTCTTCCTCTGACACGATACCCGCTGTGGACACTCCAGGCAGCACCCCAGCCCCATGAACTCACAATACCCCTCCTATATAGCATTGATTTGAAATTTTAATGACTGTTTTTGTCTAAGGAGCATGCTTGTGTCCAGAGACTAAATGCCCTGAGCCTTAGGACACTATTTCTAAGAAACCCAGCCGTCTCCTCCATCCCTTTCTTCCTTGTCCATGATGAGATCCAATTTTTTTCTGCTCTTGGCCAAGGTTTCTGGAACACAAGGGACTTTGATTCACAGTTGCTTCCCCACTTACATTTGGTGGGCATACGTGTGGTTTTGTCTCTACCAGAGCCAATGATCTCCCTGCCTTAGCGCTGGTCCAGGTGTGCAGCCATTGCATTTTCTCCCGCTGTGCCAAGCGCAGGAGGGTGTGTCCATCAAATGTAGGTGGGGTGATTTGTAACAAGGAAAACTACAACCGTAACTATCTAGTCTCCAACCCCATCAGAGACCCTAGAAGGCTCGAATATTACCTGACTAAGGAGGAAGTGCAGAGCAACCAGCTTCCAAAACTATAGAAATGGCAAAGACATCTGGCTGCCTAGGCAGACACCCAGGGTTCCTCTGCAATGTTGAGGCATCTGTCTTTGACCTGCAGACCTAGGATACTTGACATATTTTTCTGTGAGGCAGAAAACTTCGTCTTGGCAAAGTTAGGCAATCACTTTCTTTGGTGTCCAATGGCTAACTTTTCCACAATGAAAGCAAATTCCATATGGAGATTCTTCAACACCCATCATTCTTTTTTGAAGTAGATTAGTGCTGCCAGGAGCAGACATGTCTCACTGTTGTGAAAAGCCTTATGTTATTAAAACATCAGCCAATTTTTCATATTTGGCACTGATATAAAAGCACTTTTTAAAAAAATAAAACATGAGTTACCAAACTGATAATGATTATAATCAACCTTATTTCAATCTCAGCTAAATTGATGGTCCTGTCATTTAATATTTTCATTTTCAAACCATCCGTTGTGGAATCATATAGAAACCTAACTGCCTGCACTGTAATGTTCTCCATTCTTAGCATAGGGAAAAATTATTTTTCAAACCATCCCCACCCTTAAGAATTGCCTGGTGTCCACCAGCTCTGCTGACAAGGACAGTGAAAGTGAAGGTGTTGAGGCAGCTGGCCTGGCGTGACAGCGGCCTGAGGAAGGAGGGGGAGAGGGAGCAAGCCACTTGAGAAGCAGACAAAGGCCTGCATGGTGGGAAGCAAAGGCAGGGGGCCGCCTGAATGATAGAGTCAGCCAGTAAAGGGGAGGGGGAATTTGGGACCTAGCCACTTGTGGCCTTGAGTATGCAATTTGGGGTCTTTAAACAAAAGTTTTTAAATCTCTGTAAGTTTCTCTTATGTGGGTAGAGTCTTAAAGCGTTGGCTGTTGCGGTTTTGCTTCCAAACCATTTTTGCTGACTTTTCAATTCTTTAGTTATTCATTCCACTCGCCTGCCCTTTCTCCTCTGAAAAGCTCCGAAGCCGTGCATGTCTCCATCCATGATGCAACCATCATCACTTTGGGACCGGCTTTCCATTCCCCCAGAAGAAGAGACACAAAAGGAATGCCTCCCACTCGTTATCCTGTAAGCTGTAATGCTTTCCCTGTCTCTTTTAAACTGCTTTTCTCTGGCTCCATGACGCAGCACAGGTGTCTATCAGCAGCTCCCTAAAGGTCCTTCAGAGAGATCAAAGGGCCTCTGGTCCAGGGCAGCTGGAGATCTCTGCTTCAGCCAATAGTCGCAGAAGCACGAGCCCACGGTGCTGTGGGAGCGCCTTCCGCTCCATCAGCCAATAGCCGCTGAAATACCAGCCCACTGGGGCGTGGTAGATTTCTCTTTTAAAAAGAGACGCAGAGCTCGGCTCGGGCCTCTTGGTTCTGGCGCTTGGTCCCGGCTCCTGCTCCAGCGACTAGGCTCCCTTCCTGACGGTTTATGGTGTATGTAAGTTTTACCCCCCCAAAATAAATAACCCCTTAAAACATAACTGGTGTGGGATTGATTCGCCGTTAATCTCTCCCTGAGCAGGGTCTGCCAGCTGAGGCTCGTGGGTTCTCTCAGAGGCCACGCTTCTGTCTACCTCTTTCTGCAGAAAGGAACTGGCCTGGAAGTCTGACTCTATTCCGCCTTTCTGCTTCCTAAGCCCAAGATCCTCTGCCCCTCTCCTGCAATTGGAAGTGATAACCTTCAGGATCCCCGCCAGTCTGGAATACTGACGTAAAGAGATACCCTGGGATGCTCTTGGAGAGCACCTGTATCCCTGAAGCCAGAGTGAGACGCTTCCCCAGGTGACATGGTACCTACAGCATCCTGCCTTCTCACAGGCATGCGTGAAAGGTGATGATTAGAATCCCATCTGCGACAGAAAGCACTGCGGGGGGGGGGGGGGGGGGGGACGGGATTCCTTTCTCCTTACTCTCAAGATGCCTGCCCCTCCCCCCACCAGCCATCTGTACTGATGCTAACAATGGCTTCATCTTAACAAAATCCCACCTATGGATTCTGCTTTTGGGGGGCCCGCCCTGGCTCCCAGCCCTCTCCTTACCAACAGATAGCACAGTTCCAGTGGCACTTCTATTGTCTATGGAGTTAGAGGCTGAAGAGTCCATGTCTGTCCGTTTGCAGAGGGTGCCAGGCAACCAGAGCTCCCAAATATTCACTTAGGTTTTGATTAGGAGATACACAGACCCCCACCCCTCACACATACCTGGATTCCTTTCTAATAGTTTCTGGAACCCACAGCAGAAGGAATCCCAGGAAAAGAGCAAAGCTTCCTGAAAGTTAGTAAGAATTTTACTTCTACTCATACGGCGGCCATCGTGACCTGCAAAACGTCAATGCCTCTGGAATGAGTTTTCGATACAAAGCCATGAGTCTATAACTTTCCTCTTTGGATTTTAAAAGCATCATCTCTTTAATAATTCATCTTTTCTTCCTTCAGCCTTACTAAATATTAAATAGATAAAAGTTAAATATTTGAAAGGTGAACATGGAAAGAGTCACTCAGGGAGGTGTGACCCACTCAAAGCCTCTTCAGTGTGGGACAGGATGAGGAAGCACCTAGGACAGGTGTGAGCAGCTTCCCTGGGATCAGTTCTCGGGACAGATGAGGCGCCTAGCCTGTGTTCTCGCCCCTGAGTGGCTGGCTATTGTGCACTGTTCAACATCACAGCCTGGGAGGCTAGCAGACCCACCTCTTCTGCTTGTTCTCTGCCCTCCTTAGTCCCCGAGGAACAAGATGCCAGGAACCTGGTCCAGGGCAACGTCGAGCTTTCTGCCAGGTGAGCAATTGCATATTTCTCCCAAGCTGATCTGAGCGAGGAGACTTGGGTCTCTCTCTCCTCCTGCCCCTGCAAGGTGATTTTCATTCCAAGGTTTCTGTGGTATTGATATCCCCCTACGAGCCTTGGGCATTTGAGTGACTGGTACCCAGTTGGAGGAACTGTTTGAAAAGGATTAAGAGGTGTGGCCTTGATAAGAAATGCATACACTGGGGGTGGACCTTGAGGTTGCAAATGGCTCATCTTTCCTGCATATTCTGCCTCCTGTTATGGCTCAAGATGTGAGCTCTCTGCTGTTCCTGCCACTCTGCCTTCATTCCACCACTGTGGACTCCATGTGAAACCAGAAGCCCACTCAAACTCTTTCATAAGTTGCTGTAGCTGTGATGTCTTTTCCCAATAGAAAGGTTACTAATACCATCTCCATGTAGCTAATCCATGTGCACAATGGCTCACAGCATGGGCTTGATAAGGTCATCTGAGACAAGAGTCTCTGAGCGTGTCTGAGGAACTCTGAGTAGGTTAAGATGGGAAGACCCACCCTAATTGTGGGCAGCATTCTCCCATGTGAATACAAAGGAGGGAGGGAGGGAGGGAGAGAGAGACAGAGAGAGAGAGAGAGAGAGAGAGAGAGAGAAAGAGAGTGAGAAAGAGCGCTGAGATCCAGCTTCCATCTCTCTCTGTTTCCTGGCTACAGGCACAATGTGAGGAGCTACCTGCAGCTCCCAGGGCTGTGGCTTTACTCTACCAAAAACCATGAGCCAGCATGAGCCCTCCCTTCCTCAACTTGCTTCTTTATTATTATTATTATTGATTTCTATTGAGCTCTACAATTTTTCTCTGCTCCCCTCCCTGCTTCTCCCCTCCCCTTCAACCCTCTCCCAAGGTTTCCAGGCTCCCAATTTACTCAGGAGATCTTGTCTTTTCCTACTTCCCTCAACTTGCTTCTTGTTGGAATTTTGTCACAGGAAGCGACAGCCACACCCTCCCACCTGAGACTCCATCATATTAGAGACTCACAACTGTTACTAAGCAGAACTTAATTTTCTTCACATTGACGGAGCAGTGTGAGCTGCTTTGAACAAAGCAGCTGAGACTTTCCACCTCTACAGAGTAGAGATGGGTTTCCAGAACCCAGTGCCGTAGCCAAGAACCCATGACTCTCTTTACAGAGACCCAAGAACAAGGCCATCGAGGTCAAACCACACCACGGAGCAGCTCCAAAGGCAGTGAGCAGTTGATGTTGTAAATTCTTGGAGGTTATGAATGCTGTAACTTCCAAACATGGCTGACTCAGCAAGTGTTCCAGGGCTAGCCTGTACCACATTGCCACCAGCAGCCGAGTAGAACTGACCTGGGGACTCTGGATTCAGTCATCAGCAGGGATATGGGGGCACTAATGACTCTATCCAGCTATGTTCCCACTGTGTCTCTCATGGACCTGTACCCTTTGTCACAGACCTGACACCTCATGCTGACCCAGCAGCAAGCATTGAGGTCTGGGGATAGAGACACTATTTTCATAGGGTAGAGTAAGCTGTAGGCTGAGCCTGGCCTGGAAACACAACGAGAATGCTAATTGATGACTCTGATTCCTCTTTCCTGTTTTATTAATGACATCTGCGCCAAATTTGTACAGTAATTTGCATAATACACTAATTCTCCATAAGAAAAAGGAGGGGAGCCCTGAGCACACAGAATCAGCACTTCCGCGACTGTGTCATAGCTATATAAGATTTCAGACCCTCCCCCTCCCCCTTTTTGTTAAAGAACTGTCCCTCATGAGGCTTGGTTGTATTTAAAAATCCATCAAAATGGAAGGAAGGAAGGAAGGAAGGAAGGAAGGAAGGAAGGAAGGAAGGAAGGGAGGGAGGGAGGGAGGGAGGGAGGAAGGAAGGAAGGAAGGGAAAGAAAGAAAGAAAGAAAGAAAGAAAGAAAGAAAGAAAGAAAGAAAGAAAAGAAAGAAAGAAAGAAAGAAAGAAAGAAAGAAAGAAAGAAAGAAAGAAAGAAAGTTAGTTGAATCTCTTCAGGCTGCAATACCTTTCTCCATCCAACATCTCATGTGGTAGAATCCACTCCTCTTCCTGCACCTACTGTGCGCAGAGGCACACAGTAGGCCTCCACAGGATCTGCACCTTCTTGGGTCAAAAACAGCCAGCCGTGGAAGTGACGATGCAGCCCATCTTAATCAAGCCTGGCCCTGCAGCAGACCCCTCAGTGTCATCACAGACCACAAGGAGATGCAGGGGACAGACGGCCTGGCTCCCACCTGGTACCAAGAAGAAGGGCATTTCGCTAATCAGGCAAAGATGCCTGCTGTGGATTCTCTAGTCAAGCGACAAGCATCAAATAAGCATCCCCCAGGCCAGGCTGCTGCGGAGCCTGTTTTGAGATCTTCGTGGCTCATCCTTCCTGTCAGTCACATCGGGAGTCCAGCAGGAAGCTCAGGATGGCTTTTCCACATCCTTTCCTCAGCTTGAGCCCATCTCTGAGGACAAGATCTCTGATAGTGACTCAATAAACACACGAAGAAGAAAGGGAGATGAAAACAGTTAGGTATTAGGGTTGGAGGGAAGCAAGCTCCCAGCTAAATGCCAGCTGACTCCGGAGTATTCTCAAGCTAAAATTTTTGCAGACGATTGCTGCCAGGATCCTGAGTGTGTGGCACTAGCAGGACCCATGCTAAATAACCCTTCGTCAGCGTAATCCTCAGGAGACCTGTGGCAATGCGGGATCCAGCACTACTCACACATACCCTGGGTCACAGGATGAACATGTGGGAGCCGCAAAAGGCTTCACCACTCTGCAGCTGAGGGCTCAGAAAAGACCCGTGGACACATACAGGAGCCCTGCAGTCTCCTAACTCACCTTCCAGGTGAGGTTCTCCAATATCTTGAAGGACACGTTGACTCTACCCTGCT
Organism: Myodes glareolus; assembly: GCF_982192425.1. Taxonomy (NCBI): domain Eukaryota; kingdom Metazoa; phylum Chordata; class Mammalia; order Rodentia; family Cricetidae; genus Myodes; species Myodes glareolus. Next base: position 57,831,223 of record NC_142048.1, on the reverse strand, counting down.
TATTTACCCTGTGTCTCTCCCTAATCTGCACTTACCCTGATCCGTATGCCCCCCCCCTCGCAGATACTCACGGTCCTCCCTCTTGTCTGCCACCCAGTGCTGCCCAACCTGCTTTCCATGATGTCCTGACAGAGCGTAGGAAGGAGGCTCCTATCTAGGCAGCCCAGGGCCCATCTTCAGATCTAATCAGAACAGAGATAATGTGAACATATTAATGAAACCATGCCTAGGCGTGGATCAGATATCCACTGAAGGATGCTTCAGGCTGTACTAATGAATACTCCTCTCAGACTCTGTGGGACCTGGCTCACTCTCTCCTCAGCCAGAAACATGACTCTACTGAAAAGTTCCAGGACCTTCCACCCTTGCGTGACAGTCTATAGAGCCTTGGAAATCCCCTACTCTTCCCTGGCTGCCACAAGAATTAGTTTGTAGTTCCTGTATCTGGTAACTTTAGCCACTTCTGCCTTTAAATCACTAGGTTTTTTACCATTGTCTATTTCTCTTGTTTATAAGAAACCTTGCTGTCCTTAGAAGAGAAGGTATCTATCTATCTTTCTGTCTGTCTGTCTGTCTGTCTCACTGTCTATCATCTCTATCTATCATCTATCTATATATCTCTAATGAAAAGTTATTATAATAAATGGAAAAATAATTTAAGGCCACTAAATATATATCACTGATGTGACAGAGTAGATAGTTTAAATCTCTGCCATTGCTCTTAAGAATCAACATCTTGGGCACAGGGTTATGGACGGCTAGCCATTCTGCATCCTCAGGAAAGTTGACCCATAAATGTGAGGTCATTGTCAAATATGCTATGTCCTCTACTGTCTCCTTCTTCTGCATTCCCAAGGATTTGATGAGGGGACAGGTAAGAGAGAGTCCTTTGTGGGGATTTAGCTCGTCTGTGGTGGAGCCTAGACTCCTCTCTCACCTCCCGAGGTCATGGGATGATTCTTTTCTGTGGCTTTAGTTTGGCAGCTCTCAGCCCAGATCTCTCCAGATTCCAGGCAGGGCTTTCCAGAACCAAGCTACCGTCACCACAGTAAGTAAACCTTGCATGAGTCAAGGCCACATACCCTATCAGACTTAGCAGTCAGCAAGGGGAACTGGGAGGAAGTGGCTGCGATGAGCTTTGGGGTTAGGGAAGGAAAATCTTGTCTAGAAATCACCACGGGCTGGGTCCTCCTTTGCTGTGCATGGTTCCTTTGGTCATAGTCTCCTCAAGTCTCTTGTTACCCAAAAAGGATGTTCCACAGTCAGATTGGTGGAAAGACCATTTCTTCCTCAAACACTGGTGACTGGGGCGGGGGCGGGGGCAGGATCTCCAAATATTGGAGATTACAGGCAGCACAAACAATCTCTGGCGCCTCTTACCATCAGGTGACCTGCGGACACAGATCCCACTATAGAATGACCGACAGACTAGGGGGATGGCTCAGTGAGTAAAGACATAAGCTGACCCTCAGAGCTCACAGGAAAAAGGAAGCTGTGGTGACACACTCTTCTAAGCCCAGAGCTGAGGAGAAGCCATCCTAGCCCAACTGGCAAGTTAAGGCATTGTAAGACTATGCCTAAGGGACAAGGTAGGTGGCACCAAGGAAACACCAGAAGGGGACCTCTATCCTCCATGTGTGCGCGAATACGCGTGCACACACACACAAGAAATGAAGGAAAGAGAACTCTTGGAAAATAATATGAGACTCACTCCCGCTCCGCTTTCTACCTCAGACTTACGGTGCATCCTTGATGAGGCGCATTCCAAACACGTACAGTTCGGTGAGACTGGCACATGTGTGACGTCATCACCACTGTCAGCAAAGCCAAGCGTCCTCTCCCCCTTGTGTCTCTTTCTGCTCTGTCACTCCCCCCGCCCCAACACACCTTGACCTTGACTCTATCCTTATTTAAACACATGCTGAAAATGCTGGCCTGATTTTTCTCCATCGACTGTGATTTGGGATGGATATTTTATATAATTTTGTGCGGTCATGCTGTCTGAATGTCCTCACGGGGCTCACGTATTTGGGATTCCTCTGTGTGGTCATGACGTCAGTGGTTGCCTCGTGCCTGCAGAATGGTCCTCCACGAGGGGCATACCACAAGATGCTTCTCCACTCTTGTCACTACTCGATTATGGGTAGAACAGTGGGTTGTTCCTGAACCTGGGCTATTAAAATTTAACCAGCTCAAAACATTTGTGTGTGTGTGTGTGTGTGCCCTTGTGGGCACATGTATTTACACTTCCTTTATCTAAGGTCCAAGAATAATAAACCATATCTTAGTAAGTATTCTGTGTGCATTTGAAACACTGTAATGTTAGGTCTGGTTGAGTGCTGATATTGGGATCTTCTCTCTGCTTTGCTTCTGCATTGCGGAAAGGCAAGTATTAAAATCTCTGGACATCTTCTCATTCCTCCAGCTCCCCTGCGTCACTGCCAGCTCTTCCGTTTATAAAGTTCTTGGTACAGTATACTTTTAGGCTATTGTTCTCTGCTGGTGAGTCAGCCCTCATCATCATGATGCCCTTTTTTAGCCAGTAAGGATTTTTCTGACTAGCCTGTTGGGGCTTCCCATTGTCTCATCAAGCCATGGGGACTATTGGGAAGGTCCTAGGCCATGCCTGTGGGAGCATCATTGTCTGGATCACTCACCAATGCAGAAAGGCAAGTGTCGACATCCCTTTGCATCTACAGACTCAGGGTACACGCACAGTGAGAGGACAGCAACCAGCCATGGGAGTTATTTTTCACGGTATATGCCGGAAGAATTTTCTGAAGGGTGCTTTATTCACTTTAGGGTGTCTCTGTTGACATCTCATTGTAGTATTGCCATGGAGTAATCTAGAAGATGCAAAGTTTCAGGTGAGTGGCACCCGTCACTGCTGTTCCTCTAGTTAAAGGTGATACAGAGGTTATGGGGGGAGGGGAGGAGGCAGGCAGCCAGATCAAGTTTCCACTGGCCACAGATGTGAGCCCAGCACAGGCTGCCCTTCCCCACACAGATGTGAGCCCAGCACAGGCTGCCCTTCCCCACACAGATGTGAGCCCAGCACAGGCTGCTCTTCCCCACACAGATGTGAGCCCAGCACAGGCTGCCCTTCCCACAGATGTGAGCCCAGCACAGGCTGCCCTTCCCACAGATGTGAGCCCAGCACAGGCTGCCCTTCCCCACACAGATGTGAGCCCAGACAGGCTGCCCTTCCCCACACAGATGTGAGCCCAGACAGGCTGCCCTTCCCCACACAGATGTGAGCCCAGACAGGCTGCCCTTCCCCACACAGATGTGAGCCCAGCACAGGCTGCCCTTCCCCACACAGATGTGAGCCCAGCACAGGCTGCCCTTCCCCACACAGATGTGAGCCCAGCACAGGCTGCCCTTCCCCACACAGATGTGAGCCCAGCACATGCTGCCCTTCCCCACAGAAGGGACAGCTGTGTCAGCCTCAAAGTCTCTAAGCTTCACCCCAGTAGCAATATTCTTAGCCTGTAACTCTGTCTTCAAATATTTGTCACTTCCTTGTGCTAAGACATTCGAAGCATCTTTCAGCCTGTGGAGATGCTCAGGATATGTGCAGATGTCCACCCTCCCTGAGTCATGACCTCCTCCTCTTCTGCTCCCATCCTCCAGCAGTGTCACCATCAATACAATGCAATCACATCCACACATGTTTGTGCATACACACACCCAGATACACAAACACACACACAAATATACCAACATAGACACACCACACAGATACACACATATTCACACACAGATACACACACAGATACACATTCACACACAAACATAGATACACAGACACACACACAGGTACACACATATTCACACACAGACACACAAAGATACACAAACATTCACACACATTCACAGACACACACACACAAAGATACACAAACATTCACACAGACACACACACACACACAGATACATACACATTCACACAGAAAGACACATAACATAGATACATACAGACACACACACACAGTAGAAGCCACCATACCCAGCAGAAACTTATTCTTGGGTCCTTGACGTCTCCTGACAACCTCCCCCGTGATTCTCATCCTTTGGCACACAGCCCATTCCACAGCATCCCTACTTGCCACCTGCTCTACAGTCCTTTGGACATTCTGGCTGAGAGAATCTTTTCCTGTATTTTGTTTACCTCAAGAATATACTCAGCTTTTCCCTTAAACCCGTGGGAGACTCCTCTTCCTCCACAGCAGAAGCCAAGGTGTTTAATCCTGTTTAGACTTAAAACAGAGCATTTACTCCCAGTCTGAGCTCCAGGACCTTGGGCAGAGGAGATTCTGCTGTGTGTATGCTCCTGCATGCAGGAGAGCCTGCTGCTGTGTATGCTCCTGCAAGGTGCATGGAGGAGATCCTGCTGCTGTATCGTCCTGCATGCAGGAGAGCCTGCTGCTGTGTATGCTCCTGCATGGTGCATGAAGGAGATCCTGCTGCTGTGTATGCTCCTGCATGGTGCATGAAGGAGATCCTGCTGCTGTGTATGCTCCTGCGTGGAGGAGAGCCTGCTGCTGTGTATGCTCCTACATGAGCTCATCTACCCTGGTTCGAATAAACAGATCTTATTGGATTCAGCACCCTGAAGTCTCAGCCCATGATGACTATAGGATGCAAGTTGGTGACCCGCCCACACTTGCTGACCTGCAGCCCACCCTTGCAGGTGCCCAGGTCTGAGGCTGCTGTGTCTAGGCACTGACCAGGTATCCACTGAACCCTTCTATTTCCTATGGGGGGTTCCTGTTACATGTACTCACAGGCAGAGCGACCTTTGGGTGTGCGCGCTCACAGTTATCTCTCCTTAACTCTGCTGGGAGGGGAGGCTTATCTTCCCGCTTAAGAACAGTATTATTTCTGGGAAAGGAGCTGGATTCTTGGCAGCCTGGAACTGGGCAGACCGTTGCCCTATAAATGAAGTCTCTCTTCCCTGCCACACTGCACACGCATGTCCACAGGCTGTGCGCCCCGGAGCTGCAGCAATGCCCAACCCAGAGAACTGTCTGTCCTTCATAAGTCACTAGGACCTGGATCTCATTTACCTCTGCAGAACCTTGGAGTTATTCAATAACGTGCAGCATGATAAGATGTCCGTGCTCAGCTGGAGACTATAAAGAAATGAGAGACAAGTAAAAGGATCTGTTCAGGAACCAAAGTTAACAGAGATACCAGATATCCAAAGGCAAAGCAATAAGCAAGGGGTCAGCACCAGGAGCCGTTGTCAGTTACTCTCCATGTTGTATTTTGAGGCAAGATTTCTCACTAAACCTAGAACTTGCCCATTGGTCAGCCAGCCAAAGAGATTTGTTTCCGTGTCTCCGGTGCAGGGACAGGGCGCCTGCTGCTGAGTCCAGCTTCTCACGTGAGTGCTGGTGATTCCAACCCAAGTTCTCCTGCTTGTATAGTGGGCCCTTTACCCTCTATGCTCTAGGTCTGAGTTCTAGGCGTCTTTGGGGATAGACAAAGAAGATGACTCATTGTATTGGAGATTTCTACCCTGGCTAATCTTGCCATCTTCCTCTTCCAGAGACATGGAAAGGGGAAATAAAGAAGGATGAGTTCGTTCCTCCAGGTATGCCCCAATCAATGAACGGCACCATGGACGTCTGTGCTGTCCAACAGTAAGAAACATTCTTACTCAACACCTTTAGAAACTCTTGAAAACCCACTGGTTTTGTCTGCAGAATGACTTTTCTAAACACAGACAGTTTTTAGCTTGAAGAGATCTTCTTGGTCCTTTAGGCACCATTGACCTTACAAATGGTCTCCCAAACATGGCTTCTGTGTCTGCAGACTCCCACATCACTCAGGACCCATCACCTCCTTTTAATGTACAAGAGAAATGCAAAGCAACATACATTACTTTCTAAGTTGGTATTTAAATCCCAATTAGATGCCCAAAGTGGTTCCAGGGGAAGTGTGGGTGATGTCACCCTATTGCCTCAAAATACTGACATTTTTTTCTTCTTGTATGGTCCACTTTCTCTCCAGATTGAGTTCCATCTTCCAGCAAGTAAGCAAGGCCACTGGGGAAGTTCCTCCCGGGTATAGCAATTTTGCAATCTCATAAAGACGCAGACATCACAAGATCGCCACAGCATTATCATAATTCTCACTCCAAAAACCTGAGAATTCATTGTGGGGATCTGCTAGGTTAAGGGTGCATTTTCTCTCCCCTTTTCGTATTTGAGAATGGGTGGAAGCTGCTCCACGCTGAAGATCTGTACTGTGGACAGAGGTTTCAAGGCGTTGAATCGCTTTTGCAATCTCAGCCTTTGAATTACTAGAAAGCCAAGTGCATGGAAGACTGAAGCGGTCAGCGAGCTAGCTGGGCCCCTTGCTGCCAGTGGCGAGTTAAGGTCTGTGTCTCTGGGGACTGTGAGGAGCTGTGACCCAGGGGCCTTCCGTCCTCACACAGGGGGTTTATGGTTTCCTTCATATTTCATTCTTCCCAATAACTTGCTTATTCAGGAGAACAGATTTCTTAGAGGCACAGACCCAGCAGGCTGTCTACATCCAGTCCTGTTTGGGGACCCTCAGATGACATTCTTGTTGGCTCAGGACCCACACAGCGGTAAGAAGTGGGTACCTACACCACCCTCTGTGGCCATTTTCCCCAGGAGTGCTAACCTACGCCAAGAAGTCACCAGGAACATTGTAGGACTGGGAGGGAGATATTGTCGCTGCAGACCCTGGGGAAGTTGCTGGCTATGGAGAAATGGCTGCTCTTACCTCCTGGGTGATGGGGCCTGTGACTGTGTCTACAGGTCAGGATGCTAGCCAGGACCCTTCTAGCCCCAGCTCCCATCTTGGCACCCAGCCCACACATTCGTGCTTGCTGGCCTCTGCCTCCTGCCCTCTATGGCTCTCTCCTCAGAGCGTAAGAGGGCAGCTTCCTGCACTTCTAACTGTACAAAGACAGCAGGCACAGGACGGCCAGGGCTCCCTCTCCTCACTGCCTTTTATGCTCAGCACCAAGGGAGCAGAGCCTAAGGTGATTTAAACAAGAAAGGAGAAAAGGACCCAACTGCAGGCAGGTGACGCAGGTACCTGTAGGACGCCTTTCTGCGGGTGCCCCGGGCTCCTGTGGCCTTGGGTGAGCTGACTCAGTGAGGAGGAACTGCAGCCCTACCCTGTGACCTTGTGATCTACCCGGGAGTTGGAACCTGAGCTTTGGCCGGTGTTAGGCAACAAAGAAAAGTGAAAAACAAAAAGTCAGTGACTAAGGCTTTGAGCTCTGGCTGCCCTGATGCAACAACCCAATGGCTGGAGTGAAGGGGCATAGCAAAGGCAGCAGCCCTCCTCTTCTTCCTCTCCCCATATTCCCCTCCCCTCCTTCACCTCCCTCCTCTTCTCATCTTACCCTCCCCTCCTTCACCTCCCTCCTCTCCCCATCTTACCCTCCTTCCCCTCCCCCCGTCCCTCCCCTCCTTCCTCTCCCCATCCTTCCCTCCCCACCTCTCCCTGTATTACCCTCCCATTCCCTCCTGTAGCTGGAAGGCACCTCAGTGCTTCTGACAGGGAGCACTGGTCAAACCCCCAAGAGGAAGTAACTAGAACTAGACTTCCAATCCCTTGTCACTAGCATCTAACAAGACCCTAAAGAGCAGGGTCCCCAACTCCTCTGAAGACTCACAGGTGCCAAAAAGAAGCCACTGTGCACCTGACCTTGGGGTAGCTGGGGGATCCAACAGAGAGGAGCTTGCCAAACACAGAGCACAAGCCATACACTGCCCCTGTCCACCTCTGGGCTCCCTCCAGGTCCTTGCTGGTCCCCTGCCCTCTTCTCTGTCCCCTCCCCCTCCCGCCTCTCATCTTCTCCCTTTCATTGTTTTCAGGACCCAGCTTGGGTTTTCTCAGCTTATCTCCCTTCTCCCTCTTTCTTTTTTCCTGTTCCAACTTTCTTATTCCTTCCTGTGTTCACTACATAAGGAAATTAAAGAAAAGTAAACAAAAGAGCCAAGATTGGGACAAGTTCATCTCAATCAGAAACCATTTTAACCATCGCCATAATTTGACTTACTAAGGAGTGACGGGCAAGGCTCCGCTTCTTAGGTAACAGACACTAACAGAATTACATATAATTATGTATTAGATGTAATTATATAGAATACTATATATAATTTGCTGCCAAAGATCTTCAGTGAAGAAGAAAAATAAGCTCATCCTAAGATAAACATGCACACACAGAGGAGCCGAAGGGAATAGGATGGAAGCAGAGAGGAGGAGGGAGGGGAAGAGGCAGTGGCAGCCTCTGGAATGTGTCAGCTTGGAGACACACTTCAAAGCGAATGGTTCTGCCACTGAGTCACGGACCCAGCCCTTGTTTTCTTGAGACGGTGTTTCACTATATAGAGCAAGCTGCCCTCAAACTCCAGATTCTCCTGCCTCAACCTGTTGAGCGCTAGAATTACAGACCACATCAACATACCAGGTCACTACTCAGACATTCCATATACAGGAACTTGAGAGATGGCTCAGCGGTAAGAGCTTGGCAAGCATGCAGGCCTGAGTTCAAGTCCTGGCACTCACGTAAAACCTGGGCAAGGCTGTATGGGTAGGGAGCCATGGATACAGGACGATCCCACCCTTGGCTCTATGGGTAGGGAGCCATGGACACAGGTAGGTCCCACAGCTGTATAGGTAGGGAGCCATGGACACAGGTCGGTCCCGCGGCTGTATGGGTAGGGAACCATGGACACAGGTTGATCCCAAGAGCTTACTGTCCAGCCAGCCTAGCCTATTTGTGCATTAATGAAACGGGGAGTCTAATCCACTACATCTGGTAAAGATGTGAAGCCAGAGAGAGCGATATAAAGTATCCTGTATCAATTAGATTGCATATGTTATGCAAAGCAGGAAGCTGGCAGGACCCTGTCTTGTCTAATTGTACTTTTCATAAGCCCCTTATGCAGTAGCCTCATGGGATAGCGGTGAATAAACAGGTCTAGTTATGAAAAATCTGCTCCTAGTCCCGTCCTGTGGCCTCGATGACATTTTTGCGGTCCAACAATTTGCACTGTAGATACACAAATGTAGGGAATTAGGAGGATGCCAGAGCTCATGCATAAGGGGGAATTAATGCGGAGGAGTGGGGTACTCGAGCCATGCTTTCTAGTAATCCTTTCAAATCTGTATTTCTTCCAGAAGGCTTTTTATTTCAAAACCCATTTTAAAAGTCAATGATCATCAAGCATGCAGAGACGTGAGCGGGTTTCTGCTTTGTATTTCATTTGACATACTTCCAAATTGCTGTCTGGTTGTTTGCTGCCTCCACGAGGGTGGGGGCACCAAGAGCTAAATGTGCTGGACTCCGGGCTATACAGACGTTTTCCCGCGTCATAGATATACCTGAACCCGGAGCACGTCTGCTCTCCTCATAGCTCTGAAGAAGCAGTGTGCCGAGCTCCACCACGGCATGAGATTTCTCCAAGGCTAGAATTCTCCCCCCACACACACACTTCTGCTAAAGATGGCTCCTGGGTACAAGTGTTTCACGTGCCCACAGCCCTACCTTGGCTCTCTGGGACCTCTAGGCATAGCCTGGTATGAATGTGCTTCTGTGACACCCATGCTGTTGTCCCTTGGCTGCGGGAAAACCCCCACCTGTCTGTATACTCTGTGCCTGGATCAGCTCCCACCTGTCCGCCTCCCCTTTGTTCTTTCTCTTGATCCTCTAGGGTAAAGACAAGCAGTTGGCAGCTTGGCAAGGTGACTCTTTTATAAGGGTATGTTCTAAGGGAGCGCATGGCCTCTTCCTGGCCAGGGTTAACCGCTGGTACAGCATAGAACGCCTGAGTGCTTGTCCTCACCATTCACTACACGGTCTTTATCTTCGTGCGTATCCTGGAACAATACTCTTAAATAAATACTCTCGGGGGCATTTTTTTCCTCCGTGGTTATTTACTCTGCGTTTCCATGATCTCAATGGGACACAGAAATGGAGGAGACAGAAGGCTTAGCAAACAAGCCTTTGCCTCTGTCTACGCACAAGGGGACAACTGTGAGGGACAGTGTTTTGTTTTCCGAGGGAGGCACGTCACTGATGTGACACAGTCCATGTGTGTGAGCACAGAGTGACTTAGAAGTTTCCATTCGACCCAGAGTTCCAGATAAGCCTGTACCGAGTGAGTAGAGGCAACAGGAGCTTAAGGTCAGGAGGCCCGTGGCACTGCCCAGCCTCTGCCCCATGAGCCTCAGGACCCTGGGCACACCCTGGAACTTTCTAGGCTCTGGAGTTCACTGTGCAATCAAAGACTCCAGAGTTTAATGCCTGATGTTTTGAACGGTTCTGCGTCTATAATGAGATTGTGTGTCCTGAACGTAAAAGTCTGAAAAACAAATAGATGAAAATTATAGAAAGCATCACGAAACAGCCTAGTCTGAAAATCATGGCTCTTGGTGCCCCTGGGTCACCATTCCCCACCACAGTCACGGGGCACTTGGCAGGTTTGTTTACACCTGGAGATAGCAAAGCTCACTTGGAGAGATTGTAGAGTTCACAAATAAAAAGGCAGGGACCGTGGACGGCCATCTACTAGAGATCTACCCCCATTCGCCAGTAAGAACCCAACTGCCAATCTTAACCACCTCTCCTCTGTTCGTCCTTGTTGGCAAGAAGCACAAAGGTCCACTCACAGCCAGCCAGATTCCCATGAGAAGCTGCCAAGAGGAACCATGGAGGAGGAAGAGGAAATCCAAGCTCCCTGGGGCCATTGTGTTTATTTGCACTGAAGGTAGACTGGTCCATTCTTACCATAGGACAGCAGCTGTATTCTCGTATGACACTCAGAGGATGATGGGACATGTTTCAGAAGCCTAGGAGAAAGTGAACCTATCTCTTCATTTGGTTTATAAAAAGCCAGCAGCATCCAGGTCGTACCTCAATGATACTGTCTGTCTTACATTTTCCTAGACTGCACCGTGACAGAGGTAAGTTAGAGGAGTTTCCATGTAGCCAGGTATAACTGGTCTCTTCGAAACCTGAAGGAACCCAGGGTGTATGCCCAAGGGCTCCGTGCTGTTCCTTCACACCTACAGACACACAAGAGCATGGGACTGGGCACCCTTACACCACACAAACATGAGAACTTGTAGGATTGTTGCAATGGTAACACAACCACCCAATAGAACAAGACTTCTGTCATTATCCTTTCCTTGCACCAGAGGGTCTCAGGAATCGTCAGTTAAACCTTTACTGTCTATTAAATCTGGTGTAAGGCACTGCAGTGGCACACACCTGTGGTCCCTGCACCTGGAGCCTGAGGCACTGCAGTGGCACAAACCTGTGATCCCTGCACCTGGAGCCTGAGGCACTGCAGTGGCACACACCTGTGGTCCCTGCACCTGGAGCCTGAGGCACTGCAGTGGCACACACCTGTGGTCCCTGCACCTGGAGCCTGAGGCACTGCAGTGGCACACACCTGTGGTCCCTGCACCTGGAGCCTGAGGCACTGCAGTGGCACACACCTGTGGTCCCTGCACCAGGAGGGATTGAGTCAAAATAGATTTAGTGATAGCTGCCTTCTCGGGGAAGATTTGGGGGCTTCCAAAGCTCACCCCTCTGTAGTGACCATGCCTTTCCAATGTCACTGCTGATCTAGTTTACAACAACAGGTATCACAGAAGCAGCACCTGTAACTCCCCCCTCCCCACCTCGTTTCCCACCCCCCCCCCGCCGTGTGACCATGTTCACAGGTAAAATTCACACCCAAGGAGAGCGAATTCCTGTAAAACCTGACTGTTGGGTGCAGGTGTTTACGCCACTGGATTAGGAAAAGGCCTCATAAGGCGCCCCTTCTGAGTGGACCTATGAGGAGTCTCCAGAGGAGATGGGTCGGTGAGTCAGTGGGCAGAGTGGAAGGGAGTCTTCGTCAGAGCGGGTGGACACCACTGGAGGTGTCTCAGTTAGGGTGTCTGTCGCTTTGATGACACACCATGATCAAAGGCAGGTTGGGGAGGAAGGGTGTTATTTGGCTTATACTTCAGCATTGCTGTTCAGCGCTGAAGGAAGTCAGGAGAGGAACTCAAACAGGGCAGGATCCTGGAAGCAGGCGCTTGATGCAGAGACCGTGGAGGAGAGCTGCACACTGGTTCCCCGCCCACCGGCTTGCTCAGCCTGCTTTCTTATAGAACCCAGGTACTGCAGCCCAGTGATGGCACCACCCACAATGGGCTGGGCCCTCCCCTATTGATCACTAATTGAGAAAATTCTTTATGGCTGGACCTCATACAGGCATTTCCTCAATTGGGGCTCCTTCCTCTCTGCTGGCTCCAGCTTGTGTCAGGTTAGCACACAACACCAGCCGTACACCTGACCCGTTGTCAACTGGACACACAAACACATCATTGTCAAACCACAATCCTTCCTTTCTTACTCATACCCAAGATTTCACATTAAAGCCATAATTTTTTTTTTTTTTTTGATTTTTCAAGACAGAGTTTCTCTGTAGCTTTGGAGCCTGTCCTGGAACTAGCTCTTGTAGACCAAACTGACCTCGAACCCAACAGAGATCCGCCTGCCTCTGCCTCCCGAGTGCTGGGATTAAAGACGTGCACCACCACCACCCATCTTAAAGTCATAAATAATTTTAAAAGTCTCACCATTTTTTCAAATTCAAGCACATTAAAATTTCAATCTCTTTAAAAATATCTAATCTGTTTTAAAAGTTCAAGTCTTTCGGCTGACTTTAAAAATCAAAGTTAATTCTCTCTCTTCAAGAGAGAAGAATCAAGGCACTATCACAGTCTGAACCAAGCAAAACCAAACTCCAACAGTGTAGATAACTCAATGTTCATTTATCTGAGATTTACTCACAGTCTTCTGGGCTCCTCCAAAGGGCTCAGGTCACGTCTCGGGTTCTGCCCTCTGCAGCACACACAGCTTGTCCTCCAGGTTCCGGCTGGCTCCACTCCACTGCTGCTGACATTCTTGGTGGTCATCCTGTGGTACTGGCATCTCCAAAACGCTGGGGTCTCTGCTGCAACTGGGCTGCACTTTCACCAATAACCTCTATAGACTCCTCACGGTGCCAAGGTTCAACTTCTTTGCATGACCCCTTCAGTCCTGGGCCTTCAACTGCCACGGAGGCCGCATCTTCACCAATGGCCTCTCCTGGCCTCTCACAGTGCTAAGTCCCAGCTGCTCTCCATGATCCCTTCATTGACTTCAAAACCAGTACCACATGGGGAACACTTACACATTACCAAGTCTGTCTACCAGGACGAGGTACAACCTTGGCTGCCTCGGGAACGCAGTTCCTCTGTGCTCTCGGGAAACGTGTCCCAGAAGATTTCACCTCAGCGATGCTGGTCTCTTCTTAATCAGCACTAATTTCTTGGCTCCGGCTGATCAGCATCCATTATCCGAGCAAAGTGAAATTCTGCTTCAGTAGTTCTGGTGTCTTGTTAATCACAGCTGATTCTTCAGCCCCAGCTAACCAGAACCACAGGATCTTAATTCAAATTAACAAAAGGCCCTGCTAGAGTCTTTAAACCTCCCTCTGAAACTCTGCAAGGCAGGCCTCCATCCTCTGCACGGCTCTCCACCTTCTTATCTTCCAAATCCCTGCAGAACTCTTAACACCCAATGGTTCTTGGCGTCCAACCTTCCTAATTCCTTCCACAGTCCTCTTCAAACCACTGTCAGGTCTGTCAGCAATACCCCACTACATTGGTACCAATTTGTCTTGGTTAGGGTTTCTAATGTTGGGATGAAACACCATGACCAAAAAGCAAGCCGGGGAGGAAAGGGTTTATCTGACTTACACTTCAATATTGCTTTGAAGGAAGTCAGGACAGAAACTCAAACAGGGCAGGAATCTGGAGGCAGGAGCTGATGCAGAAGCCATGGAGAGGGGCTGCCTACTGGCTTGCTTCCCATGGCTTGATCAGCCCACTTATAAAACCCAGGACCTGTAGCCCAGGGATGACACCACCCACCATAGACTGGGCCCTCGCCCATTGGTCACTAATTGAGAAAATGCCTTACAGCTGCATCTCATGGAGGCCTTTCCTCAGCTGAGGCTCCTTCCTCTCTGATGACTCTAGCTTGCGTCCAGTTGGCACACAAAACTAACCAGTACGGGATAGGACACAAAGCCAGGAAAGAGGGTTTCTTCTTCCTGCAGTTCAGATGCCTTTATACTGTTCGTGCCCCTAACTCACAGGCTTGCAGAGTGAGCCCGCGCCCATCCACAGTGAGCCTGAGCCCTTCCACTGATGGCCCAGGATCCCCAGCTCGCAGGACTGATGGTCCTAGGTGGGATTTCTTTCCTCCATAACTGCATGGGTCAGCCTCCACTCCCTGGACAAATATGTTCACCTGCCTGTGTGTCTACTAACTACCTGTCATCTACCTAACCCGTCTGCTTATCACCTATCCATCCATCATCTATCTGATCTCTCCGTCCCTTATCTATCTACCTACCTGTCTGTCATATAGCTAACATATTCATCTGTCATCTCTCAGTCACCTACCTGATCCATTCATCCATCCATCCTTCTAAGACATCCCTCCATTTCCACAGCTCTATCCATCCGGGTGGTCTTCTTCCTCTCTCTCTCTCTCTCTCTCTCTCTCTCTAACACCAACTCTTTCCTCTCTCTAGCAGAGAAAGCCTAAGGCTGCTCAGCCTTTGGTGAAGGCCTCTCAGAGACCAGACACATTTCCACACAGCACCCTAGTTCTGTATATGTGGACTTTGTATAAAGATAGTTCAGCACTCAAATAGCGATAGCCAGTGCACATTCGGTATCATAGTGACAACCAATTCATGCAATAAATGGTTTCATGGTTGAGTATTAGATTGAGATATTTATTTTCAAGTCTGATATATGTCAAATCAAGATTTTCACTCAAATTCCTTTACAGTACTGTGTTTATTTGAAATATTGGGTAGGCCTGATAGATAGCCATAATGTCTTCCACAGGCTTGTGTTTGAAAACTGGGTCCCCAGCCTCATAACACTGTGTTGGGGGAGTCAGGGACCTTTAGGAGGCAGAACCTAGCTGGAGAAGCTGGCTGACTGGTGGGTGGAACTTGAGTTGATTGCCACAAGTGATTGACACAGTGTCTATCAGATCATAGCACCTAATGGTGCCTGTTACCTTAAAGCCAGCACCTATGTGCCCTGGCATCCACCTCTTGTCCTGTCTGTTTTCCACCCAGATGCTTCAGTGCCTGGGAACAGCTCTGCCTTTGAAGCAGGAAAGCTGTAGATTTCTATAGCATGAGCCATGGGCTCAATGCCAGCAGTGACAAGCCGCTCTCCACCTAAAAGGAAGATGTGCTGAGTCTCAGGTTAAAACTCTACCTAAATTGACAGCTCTCCCAGAACACACTAGTACTCGGTAAAGATAGAATCTTACCTTGGGTTTAAAATCAAACTATTGTCTGTCTTCCTGAAAACTGTCTGAGAGATGCCAGAGAGATCATGGGCACAGAATCTTCTCTCCTCGCTTCTCAGTTCATGTCCATGTATCCATACAATGTGTGTGACCATGCATAGGTGTATATGTGTGTGTGTAAATGTGTGTGTAGTGTGTGTACTGTGGTGTTTGTAAGTGTATGCGTGCCTGTGTATATAAGTATAGTGTGTGAGAATGCGTATATGTAGGAGTGGTATGTGTGTACAAGTGTGCATTGCCTGTGTGAGTGCATGTGTGCATGAAGCATGAGTGTGTGCACATGTAAAAATGTATAGACTTAGGGGTGGTTCTGCCTCTCTAGAGAACTCCTAACACACATGAAAAGGTGGGAAGCATAGCCAGCTAAACTGTCCTCTTCTGTATTACTAACGAGAGACTGAGCTCAAGCACTTTGGTGCATATCTGAGTTAATGCATTCTTATAGGTACTGTGCGCAGTAGCAGGTATAAGAACATATAACAAGCGGCTCCCCATCCACCTCTCCCCACCACAGTTCCACCGTCACCTGCTTCCTGTATTTCTGTCTCTAGTCCTAACCTATCACACGCCAAAGTGCTGACTGGCGGTGCCCAGACATGAGAACACTTAGTCATCAGGAGACTTAGTCTGAAGGAACTAAGTCCTAAATACTGAATACTGAGGTATATACACAAGTCCCATCCTCATTTTTTAAAAATGTCCCCATTGCATTCCATTAGTGATGCCCATACGTGGACCAGGCTGCTGTGGCCTTGTTTCTCTATCCGTGTTCTGCAGGAGGCAGCTCTGAGACAGTTCAGATAGGGTTAGATCTTCATCACCTCTTAGGGATGGAGCGCACTGCCCCACTTAACTCTCCCTAAGTATCTTTTCTAATAGTCTTGGTGTGGACATCGTATCCTGACAAGGGCCCTGGTGGTCACAACACAGCCCCAGCGTCCTCTTGAATAAGCACAGCCCTACTGCATATGAACAAGTGATTTTCCTTTCTTAGGGATAGGACAAGGCTCCTGTATGGAAACCACACAGCAAACACGGGCAACAAAGCCAGGATGGGAAGGTGGTTTGACCAAAGGGAAGGCCAATTGGATGATCAGCTGCAAGAGAGCAAAAGCTCACGGAGCCTCCTCTGCGACTTCTCTCCTTTGGTGGATGTCCTCTGCCTGTGTGTGACCTGCTGCCCTGGCTTTCTGTGCACCCCATTTGCTCTCCCAACATGAACACCACTGTTGATAGACCATGCTTCACTCCCGAACCAATCAAACAGGGCGGGGTGGGGGGAGGTAGATTTGCTGCCTGCACTGCAGAACCAGAGTCACCATGAAAACCGAAGGCCTGCAAATACTGGCTGTGACATGCCCAAGGGACACCCATGCCATACTCGCTCTGCACTGAGCTGTCAGGTGCTTCCCCCCGGCAGACGCGGCCACACCTAGCCACACCTGTCCCACGCATGCACCAGAGTCAGTGCCATCACCTTTCCTATGCCTGAAGCTGGGAGACCTAGAAGTCTCATTTAATCCGGATAGGATTCAACCATGGGTTTATAAACAAAGATGTGTGACGTTTCCGACACTCGGTGTTGGTTTGGGATGATTCCAGCCCCTCTGGAGGCTGCTTCCTGGGTAATCAGGTCTGGAAACGGTAATCTGCCATTCATAAGTCACCAGTCTGTACTTCTGTAATGGCCTGTTTGGGAGGGGAAGGCCCTTCCAGTTCTTCTCAACACCTGGATGCCCTTCAACAACAACAAGCACTAGCCTTTGCCTTCTCTCGTCAGCGGCCAGCATCGAAGGAGGCAGACATCCGGAATGTCAGCAGCCCAGGTAAGATTTCCTGTCCCTGTGTGAGCCTGTGCTGGCCAAGCCAAGGCTGCCTCCTGCCCTGCATCTCAGGTCTGTTTGGGGTGGAAGCTGGAGCCTGCCCTTCTGCAAAGGTCAGGCTAGGGACACTGAGTTCTTCCCCGCCGGTAAAGGGATGGGGGCGTGGTCAAGTTAGAGTGGAAAGGAACACCACCCTGGACCAGCTTCCCTGGCCAGGACTTTCTTCCGTTGTCGCTTGCCGAGAAATGCACAGGAGGAACCCTGAAAACAGAGCCACTATCCAGATGGCAGCAGAAGATGTAGGTTTCCATTGGGATCCACAGCTCATGGCGTGGTTCTGAGAGGTAGCATGCAGACAGCATGTGCCGCTGGCCAGAAGGGGAGGAAGGAGGAAACAGGAGAGGTTCTCCTGTTGTTGCTTTATGTATTCTTAACATAGTTTATTAAAAATTAAAATCAAGAAACCACATAAAAATTATTCTATTATTTGAGGATTCAGTGAATCTGAACCATATTGATCCCCATCCCTGCAAATTTTTCCTTCCACATCTTACTGTCTTCCATTAAAGACAAAAACAAAACAAATAAAAACCACTCACTCCAATTAGTGCTGCCCAGATGCGCAGGGATGTGGAAGTATATGGAAGACAGGCACCCCCCCCACACTGGAGCCCACACCCCTGGAGAAAATTCTCCAGCAGCTGCCAAGGTCTCCACAGCTGTAAGTCCCTCTGCATCTCTGCTGCCTGGCTTGATCTCGTGTGCAGGCAACAGCAGCTGCTCTGAGTTCAGAGTTTGCTGGCCACGTTATGTCCAGAAGACGCTGTTCTGACCCCTCTTCTCATGATGTTCCTGGAGTCTTCGAGGGGAGAGAAGTGATGTTGATGCCCCATGAGGAGCTGAACACTCCCTGCACTTTGGTCAGTCATAAGTTCTTCGGAGGAACCAGCATTATTTTTGGAGAAAGCTGAGTGTCCCAGCTTCTTTTCATGTCCCTCCAACCTCCCTCTTCGGCTGACTCCTGGAAGATACGGTAGCTGCCCAATGTGGTCCCTGCCGCAGCACCTGCACACACTGCAGAGATAAGAGGCCACGATGAACACAGGTCACACAGAGCTGAGCTAGCCCCTTTGCTGCTCACTTGTTCATGGTGCATTATTGTTTACTATTATTATTATTACATTTAACTTTCTGTTGAGTCTTCCTACAAGGTAAAGCAGAGTCCGTGTTTCATTCATTCAGGGTGATTCTTCCTCCCCTCCACCCAATGCCACTCACTGACATGACTGCAGGCCCAGGTATGCAGGTACAATCCCCCCAAAAATCTAACAAACTTAGAATATCTCGCTTTAAAAAAAGAAAAAAATGTGAATTATTTTCTTGATAGTTGAGAATGACTTGTAAGGCAACGGTATCTTTTATTTTATGGAAAACAGACCTGCATACTTAGTACATTCAACTGATTGTGTTTGGGCATAGACAGAATGTCTCCCCAACACAGGCCAGAAGTCTGTATAGGAACAGTCGTAATGAAGAGCATGAACACGCGTGCCCTGAGTTAAGCATGTCATAATCTCCGTGCGAGCATTCGAAAGCAGGTGAAATCTCTTTCCGTTCCCAAGGCTGACGTCATGCATGCGCACACGCTCTCATATCACACACATGGAGGAGGAGTAAGAGCGTGGATGAGCACCATGATGCTGTGCTTTCCTGAAGTAAGATCCAGCCCCTTCGTCTATCAAACAGAGGTAGTGATCTGTGACTCCCGGGTCAGAGGGCAGGCTCAAAGCTAGATCCCCAGAAGGCAGGGTGGCCCCCTCCCAGGCTCAGGCTTGTCTGGGTCACACTGTGACCCAGGTCTCACTTGTTCCTCTACGTACACATTCCGTTCTCTATTTCTCTGTTTAATGATTCTTAAAAATTCCTTCCATCATCTTTTTAAAAAGTAAGCCTTTAGGAACAAAGAGTCAGTGCAGAAGGGCGTCAAGTCAGTCCTGCCCATCCCGAGGATTCTGTCCCCTCCAGAGCTGACCCATTCTCCCTGCTGCACCCGGGTTCATGGTGTCTTGACAGCCCAACCTGCCTCCTGAGTGGCCAGCCAAGGCCACTGCATTCCACCTGCCAAGAGCATCGTTCCGTAGACCTTCAGAAAGGACCACTTACGACCTGGTGCACCTCTGGCTGCTCGATGTTAGGGACAGCACACAGAATGATCCCATCTGGCGTCCTTCAAAACTATGGCCGCTCTGACCTAGTGAGCTTTGCTTGTGAACATTCAAGATGGGATTTGGGTTTCATGGGATAAGAAATAGTAAAGTTCTTTTAATTTTTAACAATTCCAAATGAAAATAATCTTAGTTTTCATATTGGACTGGCAGGGTAATTTCCAGACTTGCCTGCGTGGTCTTACACACACACACACACACCTGTGTGGTTACACACACACATGCATACACGCACACACACATACACACTCACACACACACTCTCACACACACCTGTGTGGTCACATACATACACGCATACACACTCACACACGGGTTGACTAATGCTTTCTACCCCTCAGGGAAAAGATCTGGAAAAAGAAAATTCAAGTAAAACAGTTCATGTGTACGCAAATAAAATGCAATCATCGCTATTACTATTATTTTACAGTACAGAGTTCAAACTCAGAGCGAAAGGCTCCGTGAACATTCTGCCTCAGCCCTCTTTTGACTTAGGCACGTTTTCTAGGTTGTGCAGGCCGACGTCAAACTCACTCTGCACCCCTGACTGACCAGGATGGCAGTCCCCAGGGCACATTTCTGATTCAGGTATAGAAGGAGCAGGCAGACAGTACCCGAGGCAGTCAACCACTCTGGGTTTTGCTGTGTGCCATTCATGTGAAACAATGTAAGAAGAGAAGGGCCTCACACTGCCACCCGTGGACACTGCCACACGCTCCACTCTGAGAGCTGAAGTTACAAAGATAAAAGATGACAAAGGACTTTGTAGCCAAGAGAACAACAAAGGAGAGCAGAAAGGTTCACCAGCATGCAAGGAAGGCTCTAGAAACTGACCTTAACTGGACTTGAATCTGGCCTTTGTCTTTACCTCCTGGGGCCTTGATTTGCTGTGTTGTGTGTAAAATGGTGACTGTGAGTACCGCAGGAAGTCAATACAGTCAAGGATGCCAGGGTCCTGCTCCATCTACAGCAAGAGCTGATAACACCCTTACTCCCAGTACCATTATCAATCAGAAAAATAAAGCATGGCTGATGAGCATTTAAGATGGGAAACATGAGTTTAGAAGAGTAAGTCAAAAGCTTGTTTAACAGTATATGATAAACACACTGAGAGAGACGCAGCAGAGAGCAAGAGAGAGAGAGAGAGAGAGAGAGAGAGAGAGAGAGAGGAATGGAGGGAGGGAGAGAGAAAGAGAGAGAGAGAGAGATCCCTTTAAAAAACAAAATCAAAATGATAACATTTAAGCATCTGGCTTAAATGTTAAATGTAAAAACAATGATGAAAAGAGATGCAAACTTGGGACAGATGAAAATGTGGCCAACACACTAGCTGAAGAGCAGGCAGGGAGGATCCTTCAGAACCTTGTCCTCTTTCGTGGGTTGAGACAGCAGCACACTCAAAGGGTGGGTCACAGGGGATATGTTCTGAACAGTAAGGACCTCTGATGGCCCAAGCTTTCTGAAGGAGGGTATCTTGTCACAGTAGTCTTGGTGGACCCGAACCTGTACTTGGTGACTCACAGGCTTTAACTCTGACACCCCTCAGGCAGGGGTCCTCTCCACAGAGTCCTGGGGTCCTGCAGCAGCTGCTATGGAGCTGAACATTGTGTGGCGAGAGAATCACAGAGCAGACTGTGTGACATTCTTTCAAGGCCATGGGTTTGGTCTCCAGGCTCCAAAGAACAGCTAGGAGAGCACCCAAGGCAGCTGTGAGATGTCAAGGCCAGGGTCTGGGCCAGCTAAACAGCACACGGAACCCAGCAGAGACACCTGTGCCCTACAAGGTGGTCAAAATAGGAAACTTCCTAAGGAGAGCCTCACTCTAAGCCTGTAGTTGTGAATCCCTGAAGAAAGGAAAGAATACAGATCTGGGATTTCTTTTAAGTAATTGTTGCTCTGAATTACAAAGAAAGGCTGTGTTCAGAAGACATATGGCTGGCGTGATGTACCTTCTGTCTCGTCCGGTCCTTTTCCTTCCTGGTCTCCAATGATGCCCCTGGCCCTGCATGACTTTAATATTCTGGGTCTACATGCTGTATTATTTTGTTGCTGATGTATGGCTCTGTTTCAAAGATGAGGAAGGAGTATTGGGGAAAAACAGGAGAGACTCCGACTTCTCTCTAATTTTAGTGTGTGTGTGTGTGTGTGTGTGTGTGTGTGTGTGTGTGTGTGCCCACACACAGAGACACACACGCATGAATATGGATGGCCAAGGATTCCAGAATAGGGCTTCTAATCTCCTGGAGCTGGAGTTACAGGAGATTAAAAGTTACCCTGCGTGGGTATTGGGAACCAAAGTCCAGTCCCTTGTATGTATTTCCTCTTAGCCACTGACCCATCTCTGTAGCCCAATTCTGACTTTGTCTGTTTAGTGGCCAGGCTAAGGAGCCCCTCTGCAGCATCTGTGTTGATCCATGACCATTGACCACACCAATTGGAATATGTGCAATGCATTCTCATTTTTAGGATAATTTACCTCAGTCCCTGAGGTCTTCCCTGCCTCTGACTGGTCCACAAGACCAGTTCATTCCAACCAGAACTGCAAGGCTTAATACTCCCCCTTCCACACAAGAGCCATGCTAACGCTGCCTGTGCCTTTGTTAACTCAGAACCTAGGGAAGAAAACCAATTCTCACAGCACTTGGAAAGCAAAATCCTCAATAGAATCTTGAAAGTGCTGAGAAAGATTTGGATAATCTTCCAACTTGGCCACTCAGCGATCACATGCACCGACCTACATTCCAGCCAAATGCGGGACGGCGCCTTTGTGTTGTGTTTTGTTTTTTATAGAGTCACACGTTTATTCTTAGGCATCTCCGAAAACACAGCAAATGGTTTGGTTTTGTTTTATTTGTTTGTTTTTTTTCTTTCTTTTTTGTTTTGTTTTTGCTTTTTGTTTTGTTTTTCGAGACAGCCTGTCCTGAAACTAGCTCTTGTAGACCAGGCTGGCCTCGAACTCACAGAGGTCCCCGGTCTCTGATTCCCGAGTGCTGGGATTAAAGGAGTGTGCCACCACTGCCCAGCTACTCTCAAGGCTTCATAGCCTTCCTAAGCCAGTGAGTGTCACAGCTCTTAGAGCAAGAGAAACTCGAAGTGAGGGAAGGGGAGGGGGAGGATGAGGTATCTCAACACCGTGGCTGCTGAGGATGAACCTGCATGAAATCTACTGAACAGAAATAGTAACAGAGAAGCATGGGGCGGGGGGCTAAGCATACATTTTAATTACGATACAAGCATGTCCCCAGGTCCAAGGTATCAGGCAGGATGCCCTACTCATCAATGTGATTAACGAGAACCCCTCAAAAGTAGAAGCCTCCGAGATACTGTCTACTGTTGACCCAAGTTTAAAGGACGTGGTTTCTTTCCATGCCCTCTGTGTTCCTCTATGAGGCTGTTTATCAGATGTATGGGACATTTTTTTGTTTATGATGGCTGATGGTTAACCATTCACCAAGGACGGAAGTCCTTTGTACCTATTATTGTCAAGTATTTGTTTGGACTGCCTCTGACCCTTGGTACCTGAGGGGCCTAACCGGAGCCTTGAAAACACCCCGTTGAGAGAGAGTATCTGGGTGTCTGCTGGAGCCCTTCGGTCTGTCACCACCACCCTTACTGCATGGGAGGGGTGGGGGCAGGGGTAGTACCAAGACTAAAATCTCAATCATAAGAGCAAGCTCATTATCGCTCAAGGTAAGCAAAACCTTCCTGGGTTATATGGATAGATTCCAGAGAGAAATTGTACATTTTTTTAGAAGTGGATATGTCTTTTGGGACAGGAGAATGGCTGGAACAGCATACAGAACAAAAAGCCAGAACCGATGGCCCAACCACGTTCCTCTAAATGCTGCGTGCAGCGATCAAAGTCCTTCCTCCCAGAGCGGTTCAGCGGAGTACGTCCGTACGTCTGATGATTCGGTGACCAAGGCGCCTCAGCTTCCAAAACATGGGCAGATCCAAGGAAGAGACCTGGGAAGTCACCACACCTGGTTTAATCATTCACCGGGGAGGCTCCTCTTAGATGAGCAATTGACTCGGTTGTAATCTCTCCTCACCGGTTCATTCAGTCAACAGACATTTATTGCAAGGTTACCATGTGTGGAGTACCTTGCGACTCTCAATCAGAGAACTCATTGATCTCCCAGGACTCATAACCCGGCCCCTGGCACACACACACACACACACACACACACACATTAGCTTCAAAACAAAGCTGTAAATGGGCTGGCCGCATGTCCAGGACACATGATAAGTGTGAAGAGGGCCACGCAGGGTTATAACCGTGTAGGGTTCAGAAGCCCTGTCATGAATGAAGCCATATCACCACTCGGGTCAACAATCGCGTAGCTAGACTTTGAAGTGCTCACAACACCCAGAAGAAAGAGAAGGTAAAGCCCCAGAGAGAAGGTTACCTTAGAGAATTTTGCCGCGTTGGAAGCATCGAGAGCAGGATTCATGGGCTCGGGGTCGGGAAGGTGGGTGATGAAGTTCTTGCTCGCTGAAAGTTGTGGTGAAGAGTCTAAAGATGGGGGAGATGCTGCTCGTCAATCAAATCTGGAGTATATGGACTCTGGGTTGAGAACGTATTTTCTACTTGTAAGACGATGTGAGAGTCACACGCTTTGTGACATAGTCCTATCCTTCTTGATTAAAAACATTCCTATATTGTCACCTTGGGCTGACCTCAGAGTGTGCAAATCTACATAAAGGCACAAGCCAAGCATTTCCACAGCCTTCAGACAGCCACAGGTTTAACTGAAGCCTCTGTCCACTCAGCTCCTCAAGCCTTGACTTTGCCAAAGACTTCGATGGGGCAGCCTTGACTGTAACCCACGTCACTGGTCACTTTGGAAGAGCCCACCAGAACATTCACAGCCCTTCACATAGCTACAACCACAGGGAAAAACCTGCGAACCTCGTCAGTCTGATACCGAAAATTCACTGACTTTTGCCTTTTAAAAAACGGAAGGTGGTTTCCAGAAGCAGGAAGTGACCCAAAAATATCAAAGGGATTTCCATGCATGGAAAGTGTCACACTAGAGACTATCCCAGTGAGCTCTCTGTGCTTGTGGTAAACAACATACATTCGCAGAAAATGATACCAGGAACTGTGCATAGGCATGCACATAACATTGTTTCTGTCTGCAGAGCATTTGTGGAAGAAACCAATAAAGATGAAGTCTCCCGCTGTCTCAGTGGTCCCTTATTCTAACAAAAGCATTTTACATGATGCAACTTAGAAGCAAGTTTTACTCCAAAATAATTACTTTTCAGGAAATACTGTTCTTATTTTTTTATTGTTTAAATTCTTATACTTATTGATTGTGAGCACAGGAAAGAACCATTTGGGACACAGGCCATAGACAATCATAGCTGGACATATTTTTGGCTGTTCAGCTTTTTAAAATGCTTTCAAATCTCTTAGTGTCCTCACTGTTGTCTGAGTTCTCTGGGATTGTGGTTTATAGGCTGATTTTCTTTGCTTTATGTTTAAAAAACCACCTATGAGTGAGTGCATGTGATAACTGTCTTTCTGCGTCTGGGTTACCTCACGCAAAATAATGTTTTCTAGCTCCATCCATTTTCCTGCAAAATTCATGCTGACCTTATCTTTTTCTGCTGTCTAGCACTCCATTGTGTAAATGGACACCAAGAGAGACTTACATAGATCTAATCTACATGGGAAGTAGAAAAAGACAAGATCTCCTGAGCAAATTGGGAGCATGGGGACCTTGGGAGAGGGTTGAAGAGGGGACAGGAGAGGCAGGGAGAGGAGCAGAGAAAAAATGTAGAGCTCAATAAAAATCAATAAAAAAATGCTTTAAAATCTCAATACTTACAATGAACGTGAAGGAAGAGGCTAGTTGTACAGGTGGGTGAGTCACAATTCATCTCACATTTACCTACTCACAAGCCTATTATTTTATGAATTCTTTCATGAAACCTTTATCAAGCTTATATTATGTACAGAAAAGGTTGCTCTTTGAAATTATGCTCTCTCCAAGAGAATGGGATGTTTATTTTATGGCTGGTGGAGGTGCCCTTTCAAAACACCACAGCTAAAACACAGTGGTGGTGGTAATCTCCTGTCAGCTCAAACAGACGCTAAAGAAGCACTCTCTCCAAAGAACTGCTCATCTGGTCTCCTAACCAAACCAGAGCCTCATATCCTACAACTAACTCTGCAGGCTTCTGTATTTATCCTCACCCGAAATGTGTTTAGATCCAACCATCTGTGGCAACACGGCACAGAAATCTCCTATCATTCTGATTCATTCTCTGGATGATCTTCTTTAGATGTTTGGAAACACGACATCCCGAATGTGGAAGGAAGTGCAACTTGGTGGCTTTGTTCTCATTTGTCTTCCCATTTTGATTTCCGTCTTAGCCGACGGCTGAGTACATCTCATGGCAACCAAGGAAACCAACTCGTTGTTCAAAGCCACGGGTGGGCTGTCGTGACGTTGGGAGGTGAAGGTGGGCAGAGATCTGGGGGGAGTGGGAAGGGGATGTGGGCATGGATATGATCTCATTTCCTTATCTGCACGTATGGGATTCTTTAAGAGTAATAAGAAGGAGCTCGTGTTTTCCATGACAGTTGTATTGAAATGTCACTCACATAACCATAAACTTCACTTTGAAGTTAGTATAATCCAGTCCCTTATGTGGTTTATTCACCGAGCTGTAAAACCACTATCTTTCATTCTCTCGAAATGAAGCACAATTAACAGCGGCCATCATTTCCCTCACATGCCCCTCCAATCTCTTAGCAACCGCTAACCTACTTTCTCTTCCTGGAGCTGTCTGTCTGGACATTTCAGTGTAAATTGAATCACACAATATGTGGCCTATTGCTACTGCTTTTACTTGGCGTAACGTTTTCAAGGTTCACACATGCTGCAACATGTATCGGGGCTTCATCTTTATATATATATAAAATATCTGATAAGTGTTTTATGGCACAGATACCCCAAATTTTGATTACTCAGCCATCTGTTGCTGGGTGCCTACTTCCAACTTGGCCCGAATGGAAAAAGCACACGAGAACATTTGTATGAGGGTTTTCGTGTAGACGTTAAGTCTTCGAGTCTCTTGGGCACGTCTCCAGCTGTGGCATTACAGACTCACGTGGTGACTCTGTGGTTCACATTCTGAGGAACTGCCAAACTCCCTTTCAAAGTCTCTGCACCACTTCGCATCCCCGGGGAACGTGGACGAGGACTCTGACCTCTTCGCCAACACCTGTTTAGGAAAGCTTCGTACAACTGAAGCTAAATACTATCTCTTCGTTTCTAAGAACTCGTTTCCAAGAATACAACGAGAACATACCATTTCAAGCTCCTCGAGAAGAGGTAAGGAGTGGGCTCTCTTCCAGCTGGCAGCCTCTCAAATCATTGTACACTCTGTGTACCAGGATTCTGGGAAGAGCATCTCTCGCAGCCGCCGTATACTCTCCTCGGGTCATGTTCACTCTTAGCTGTTTCCTGGTATACAAGGAACATCATACAGGGAGACAGTGTCCAAATGTAAGAATTAAAGTGGTGTGTGATTCCAGGGCCAGGAAGTAAGAGCTTCTGACTAGGATTCCTCTTGTACCCCTTCTAGTCTGCTTATTACTCCTAGCTGTAGGTTTTTATTCTTTAGTGACTACCATGTGTCTTTTGTAAGGGCTCTGTCCAGTCATCTGATGCAATTTTTTTGGTGTCTGCAGCCAAATGTTTCCCTTAGGCACATTCTCGGGGCAAAATTAGCATGCACGGTATGCTTCAAAAGAAACAGGACCGCCAACTCAGAGAGCCTCGGGAATGTTTGAGCTGGGTGTCAAGTTCAATGTGTGCCCCTTTTCGAATTAGAAAAGATTGCTCACACGCCCCCTCCCAAATACCTAGAATTCTCTCAAAGCGTTGTAATAGGAAAATGTTCAGTGTAGAAGAGTTCAGACTTTCCCATCGCGAGGCTGGGATAAGTGGAGGAATACAGGAAGCACACGATAGGTGTGTGTGTGGAAAAGCAGACCGGGTTCTAAGAGACCATCTGCGGAGTCCTGGACAGATTACACAGGAGTACATAAACCACACATCACTAATTGAGACTGCTCAATTATATACAAGTGTACTGGCACATGTGTGCACAGAGACCCATGAATTCACACACCCATGCATATACATAGGTATATAGACATACTATAATAGAAATCCAACATCCATACATTCTTAACCTCAATGCACTTTGTGTACACAGGTTCTGCCATAGTTTGTCCCCCAAAATAAATTTGCTACATAGTTTAAAGTATCTTTTAAAATCCACCGCATTCTGTAGGACTCAGCCCAGACTTTTTTCACTTTGCTAGTATTCAGCGCATGACTTGCTGTGGTTGGAGTCTGAGCACTCCTCTCTCGGGCTCAAGGTTTGAACGCTTGTTCCCAAGCTGGTGGCTCTATTCTGGGGACTGTGTAACCTTTGGGAGATGGCATACATCTGTGGGGAGTAGATCACAAAAGGCAGGCCTTAGAAGGGTACCAGCGGGCACACGCTCCCAATTCTCGTCATGACTCACCCACCACAACGGGCAGGCTCTGCCACACCTTCCTCACTGTGATGGACTCTATTTCCCCCCTGAAACTGCGGGCGAGCTGGAGAGACCTTATGTGGCTCCCTCTGGCATTCTGTCTCAGTACTACATAGATAACGATCATATTTACTTTCCTGTATATTCTATAGGTATTGTGGGTTGTGACCAATGGATTTTCTTGACAATCAGAGCAGGACTCAAGTAGAAGGGGTTTTGACCTTCTGAGGCCACGACCATCTTCTTCTTTTAACCTTCTACACATCCTGGAGCTGCTGCTGAGATCCTGGCATTTAACACAACTAACCCAACAAAACATGCTTTCCTATTCGCTGAGAGTACCCACATCACCAGTTCCATTGGCGGAAAGATCTCAAGAACAAACCCCTTGTTACTTCAAGAACATTGCTAGAATTCGAGGGTATCTTTATGTACAGCCTCAACTTGCCCAGGCTACCTTCTCAGAATTAATAAGGCCAATATCCCCATGCCAGCTGTCCACGAGGGTCTGGTATCTAATTCTGAGTATTCCATTTTACTTTGAGAGCCCTGTCCGTGAGCTTCCACTGCTGCTGCAGGACCTCGGCTGTGTTCCTTCTCTCTTTCAAGTCTCTGAGGCACTAAGTTGTAGGACAAGAACCAAATCTAAGTCATTAAATATCTCCAGCACCGGGGTTTTTGATAAATGAGTAACCATGGTCAGACATCATCTTCTAAGTCATTCTGCTTACAATGCCATTGTGTGATCCAATTAGCGAAGACACCATGCCCTTCCGGCCATGCACCACTCTTTACAGAGGGAGGCTATACTGGAGTGGAGTGGGGTGTATGTGTATTTGTCTGTATGTCTGTCTGACTGTGTGTATGTGTGTGCGTGTGTGCGTGTGTGTGCACATGTGTGTGTGTGTGTGTGTGTGTGTGTGTGTGTGTGCGCGCGCGCGCGCGCGCGTGTGTGTGCCTATATGCGTATGCCCTGCCTGGCACTTAAGAATGCTAGACAAGTGCTAGAAATTTTCTTTGAAGGAATTGTTGTGTGTAGAATAAAGATTTTTTTTCCACCACACTTTAGTCCCGTGAAGCTCTGATTCACACTCACACACACACACAAACACACATACACACACTCTCACACACACACTCACTCACACACACACACTCACACAGGTTCTAGAATCTCAAACATCCTGTACAACAGATTGAATAACTTTCTTTTAATCTCTTTTTTTCTCTTTTTATTTATGTACATTGATGTTTTGCCTGCCTGTCTATGCATACGAAGCTGTCAGGTATCCTAGAAATGGAACTCCAGACAGCTGTAAGCTGCCATGTGGGTACTAGGAATTAAACCTGGGTCCTCTGGAAAAACAGTCAGAGCTCCAAGCCACTGAGCCATCTATCTCTCCAGCACCAGAATTTGAATAGTTCTTGTGTAAGCTAAGTGTTCGGTTTTATTGAAATGAGCAGTTATTTTAGTTAAAAATCAAAGTCCAAACATTCCTTTTGTCCTGATGTTTCCCACGACTCCATTGTCTGGTTAGAGATATCAGCATAGGAGACCAGATAGAGCAACTAATGAATCATTAGGGGAAAAACCCTTCACACCTCTTTAGTTAAATGAGGTTTAGCTGGATCCTATAACAACATGCAGTTTACAAAGGGGAGAAACAACATACATAGTGGTGAATTAATTTGCATTTTCAACTCAAGTTTGAATTTGGTTCCCAGGCATCAGCTTCATAAGCTTGCTATGACGGACAGACCCACCTTTCAGGTAAACTCAGAAAATAACCTAAATGCGGGTGTCTCACCAAAGCTCCATTTTAAAAACTCACTAGCTACATGTAGCTAGTGCCGCACCTGTATTTTCTGCTCTAGCGAATTCAGCTAGCTGGAAAATGTGGGCACAGAGCGAAGCAGAGAGATCCTATTTGGTCCGAACACTTAAAAGATCCTGCTCACCAGCAGATGTGGGGACACAGGCCCATACTTCCTCTTTTTTTCCCACACCACCAGTGCTGAGTGTGGGTAGCTTGGCTGCTTCAGTCTGCACTGAATAGAGAATGCAGAGGAGCAGCAGGAGCAAAGCCTGCAGCCGCCACCCAGACTCAGGGCCGCTGTCCTTTGGAGGACACCTCTCTTCCTGTCTTGCTGGGTAGTATGATTTTATGGGCACAAACAGACACCTCCGGTTATCTGAAAATCAAATCTCTGTGCGGACAGTCAGTTTTCCAGACAGCATTGAGCAACCCAGTGCTCTGGCCAATTCTATACGTGATAACACTAATCTAACTTGGCATAGAAAAAAAATCACTACAGTGTGAAAAAAACCTCAGAATCAGCGTATTTTGCCTATTTTTTCCTTTTGGGGGGAGGAGTATTTCACGAGCAAATGGTCCCTAGACTCCATCCGTGGACAGAAGAGTGTTTGAGAGAGCCTGCAATGAAGCAATTTTTATTCACAATATTTGAGAGCAACCTGGACATGGAAATGTTTCCCACAGCCCAAACTCAAAATAAGCCATTCTAACAAACAGTGCATGGTGGGAGATAAATGGCCCAGTCATGGACGGAGCTTTCTGGAGAACGACCCCCATGTATCATCTTCCTTCTCAACTGGTTCGCTGGTGCCCGACAGCTCTCCCCCGCCCCCAGTCCCCGCCCTCCGGCTCCTCACACTATTTATGTGTTTGCATTTGCATGCTCTATGTGATGGTTTTGCCTGGTTGGTTTTCCAAGTTAATGATAGGGGCACTTGGGGGAAGACTAATGTACAGGTTCAGCAAATTGTTGAAGAGTCTCGCTCTACAATTAATCTCGCTTCCCCCCCAATTCCAAAAGTGTGAAGGACACATGCAAGGAGGCTGTAATGATGCCGTATCACTGGTCGGTAAAAACTGGGGCGTTGGCGCTGACAATGACGAGACTAGGATTCTCAGAAGGCTTTATAAGCCGTCTCCTGTCCCCTCTACCACCCAACTGGCTGTGCCTGTTCTTTGCCACGCCCCATTCAGCTGTCATCATTGGACGGGAATTCTGGAAGCAGGTTAGCAAAGAACTCAAATGGCATCTCACTTAGGGCAGCTGCCAAGCTTTGACACCATGGATGGCCCTGGTACCTTCGTCATCCCCGTGGTGTGCAGACATTCTCCCTCCGATACATGCAATGTGCAGTGCATCCTGCGCAGCGATACTGTGAGTAGACGAGGGGAGATTCTGAAGAGTGGACCCTGCCATTGAGAGCAAGATGAAGAGGAAGGAAGCAGGTGTCCCTCGTAGGCTTCCCTCCAGGAAGTGCTGGGGAAGCTGAGAAAGGGGAGGGAGAGCTATGGGGGTTGGGGCACTAAGGGTTCCGGTACTGTGTCTACCCTTGCACACAACACGACTAACATTGTGTCTTGACCTCATCCATATGACCTGCTCCCTTTGTCCCAGGTGCTCTTCTGGATACACACAATGTTAGCCTCTCTGTCAAATGTTAACTCAGACGTGTGACCCCTCTGAGGAACAGGTACAACAAATACTGGTTGTGACACCTTCCCTCCCCTCCACCCCAGAGCTCTAGAGCTGGCCTGCCCCTGGTCTTCGGGACCTGGGATGTCTACTTTTCTTCCATCTGCAGAATCTTTCTGAGCCCAGCTTTGTGAGCACCCTCACCATCTCAGAGATTCTAGCCTTGAAGGCTGGGGGCTAGAGATGCCCCTGGGAAACACCAAAGCTTTACTGAGACCTTGGTTCTCAAAACTCAAATAAAGCAAGACAAGAAAACACTTTTCCTCTCATCCCAAGCAGATGGTGATCCGGAAGTGAAGCAGTTTTCTGGGGGTTGAGCCACCTGCTTCAAGATGGGCAGGAACTGAGGTTGTGGACGCCCTGGAGAACAGAGCAGCCACGTTTGTCTCCTAGCAGGGTCAGGCTGAGCAGAGGAGGTGACTTTCACGGCAGTGGCTGGAGCTGCCCTATGATGATAGACTGTTTATAGAAATTAGAGGGCCATCTCCATCTCTGATGGTGGAGCAGCCGCTGGCACCCCTAAGAGGTTCAGGACAAGAACCAGAATTGAATTCTTTAATGCTCATCCTCTCGGGTGACCTTTGGGAGGTTGTAAGTGACTCTTTCCCTTGAAGTCTCAAAAAAATACCCCAAAGTGGGGAATCTGTCAGTAAGAGCAGTGCTATCCTCATGGATGATCCTGGAAACCAGGTATCCAGAATCAGGGTGCGAATGCTGGCCCACTTCCAGACTTACTAGCATCTGGACTGTTCAGTGTATCACACATCTCACTTATGACCTCATGGAGGGGTGTGCTCTGACCAACTTGTGAGTCCCAGGGTTGGCTGTTTCTGGGCCTCTGTCTCTATGAGCAGGTAGGTGGCTGTTCTCTTCAGGGCCGCTCTACCCAGATGTCTGGACTCTCCCCGGGGGAGACAACTATCGTGTGGTTAATGGGAGTCATATTATGTCAATGCCTTAATTTAAAACACAGAGTCCAGGCTTCGGGGTCCCTGGGAAGCCCATGCCTTCCGTTTTTTCTGCATTCACAAGAGCAAATGAGTGAAAAAAAAAATCTCCAAAGCCTCTTTGTTGGGACAAAGAAGAAAGTCATAGGTTCATTTCTACCCCAGAATTAAAACCAAGCATTCTGTGGGGGTCCTAATGAACCCCATTTGCTTCTGAGAATTTGGTCTGTGCTTTAGGAACCTCAGGATAAAAGATGGAGAGATCACTGGTAAGATGTTGCAACTTGAGTTTGGAGCTATAGAACCAACTTAAAAATCGGTCCATGGGAGCACACACCAGTCATCCCAGAGACTAGGATACAAGGACAAGGATCCCAGGGTTTCCTGGTGAGCCCTCCTAGATGGTTCATAAGTGTATGGTGGTCTCAAAACATAAAAGGAGAACAACAGAGGAAGACACAGGACATAGACCTCTGCCTCTAGAAGCACATGTATGGGGACATGTACATATACATGATGTGCAGACATATACATACACCACACACACACATACACACACACACATGCACGCATGCACATGTTCGCACACCACTCGTGGTGGAGTGTCAGAGAGGAAGCATCCTCAGTATTGTATTTCTTGCTAACGTGGTTATAGCCAGCTGCTTGCTTAGTCTCATGGCTGGTTTTTCAGACTCACTGCAACATGTCTTGTGTCTGCACACACACAGTCAGAAGGCTTAAGTCTCTGCCATGATCACCGCTACACTATAAAGAGGAGACAAAAGAACACCAGTAGGATTTCTCACACAGAGGTGTAAGGTTCAAACAAAGTGAGCAGATTGAGACTGTGTGGCTTGCAAGCTGCTTTCCTTGGGTTCCCATAGCTCATGGGAAAGCTACATTGGATTGCAAAGCCGCACTCCTTCTCTTCTGGCCTCTGACACCTGTCATCGGCAGGTGTCAAATCAAAGAAAGGATAAGCCCTGCCACAAACCAGAGTGCCAAGAAAGGCACACACAGATCCAGCCTCTGTCCCCAAGGAAGGCCTGGGCCATCACATCCATTCTAAATCAATCCAGAGAGCCTTTCTGGTTGGCACACGTAGGGTTAAAATTCCGAGGCTGAACCTAGGAGAGATTAGAGTCATAAGCCAGGGTTCCTTAAACTTTTCCACTCCTGTCTCCTTTCCACCCAACAAACGAGTATCACCCAGACATATAGGATAGATATGCAAATCAAAAGTTTACCAATAATAAATTATAAAAGAATCTATCTTAAAATAATCTTATAGTGTACATACAATGTTACCAATCATTAAAGACAAAAGCAAAATTCTAATCCATCCAAATGGGACGGTCAGGTTTCCTGTTTCCATCTAGGAGCAAGCTCACGGCTGAATACTCGGTGCTGCAGGGCAGAGAATCTTCGGCGACTTTCAGAGTTGAGTGATATTTTGCATTTATAATCATCGGAGCTGAGAATATTACTTTACAAAATACGAAGCACAAAATAGCAGATGTGTGTTCAGGGTCTTTTCAAAAATGGCTGGAAACACCCTCTCAAACCAAAACTAAAATGCATCCAATGGAGTGTGTGTGTGTGTGTGTGTGTGTGTGTGTGTGTGTGTGTGTGTGAAGCTCAGGTCAGTTCAAACATGAACTGTTATCAAACAACCTAGCATAACACAATCCGAAGACGGACTGCTCTGATACCCGCCTGCTGAGGGGCGACAGCAGGGACATCGTGATGGTGTGTTTTCAAACATTAACTCATTAGCTTTCTGTACAAGAGGAAGACTTGAGCGTGTGCAGTGAAACACTGAAACTGATAACACACAGCCGTCTTCTGTCTGAGCCGATATTCACAGGTTTCGGGCTGCATTCATAGGCATGACAGATGACAGCGTCTGGTCCAAAGCCCGTGCTGTGTGTTCAAGACCGAGGCTGCAACGGAGTCACAGAAACACCTCAGGCGGTGTGTGCTTGGCTCTGAATTAACTTTTGCCCATTGCATGTTCAGAAACCTTCTCCTGTTCCCATTTTTGTCACGGTCCCCCATGTGTACCCACACGACCCAGGATAGGACTGTGACCCCAGTTTATAAAGCTGGGTCAGCTGGTTCCCAGTTCCATCTGACGAGCTATCTATGCTCTAAAGCTTATTTGTAGATTCAGACCTAAAAGGTCCAAGCTACAGCAGACTTTCAGATCCTGGTTTTGACAGCCTGATGCCTGGACTGGTCAGGCAGAGCCTCAGAATCAGGACCTATGCAGGGATATGGTCAGAGAGCGTCTCTAGAACCCAGAACAGGCGGTGTCAGCAGACGTGAAAACTTTCTGAATTGACTGCACAAGCATTGCATGGAGGTCAGTTGCTGGGACTGAGTGAGACTCTACACACATGCAGGGGTGCAGCTTGTCCACACAGCCAGGCATGTGGCAAGGAGCCATGCTAAGTGACCAAGCCATCCTCAAGGTTAACCTAAGAACACACGGCTTGCAAGGTTCAAGGACAGGAGCGTAGCAGGCAAGTACAGACTCCCATGTCCCAGCAAACAAGCTAATGCCTAGCTCAGCTCTCTCATACCATACATAAGCACCTTCTAGGGAGTGAGCATAATGTCCTTTTTTTCCCCTGTGTGCGTCTTTATTTATAATTTAAAACAGCTCCCAAACACACAATACCAACAGGCAACCCTGCATCTCGTAAGGCAGGAATACTACAATGTACTCTCCAGAAAACGTGTGCCTTTTAGAGAAGTTTGATTTATCTTCAAAAGGGCCTGAATTATCAATTGTATAAATAAGAAAGAACTCCCTAAACAGAAGTGTGCCTATGACAAGCCTATTGAGAAGCCGGTAGAAATGTGGCCAGAATGGCAGAGGAGCTGGCCCCTTGACTTCCCCTGGCAGTAGAGGTTTGAGAGTCACCAAATCCACTCTTCAAGGCGACATTAAGGAATGTGACTACCATGGACAGTGAGTGTGGGCTGTTAACTGTCAACCAACTAAAAGCAGTGGAACTTGGCCTACAGACAGTAAGTACCACAGGGCAAGTGCTCACATCCTGGACAGAACCAGGGAAGAGGTCTGGCGAGAAAGGAGAACTTGCCGAGGGAAGTGTCCTTGTGGCTGCCTTGCCCCAACACAGCTGGCCGAGCCTCCTGCAGCTGCTTGTGAATGCTTCTCCAAAGCCACCACAAGACAGAGGTTCTGATGTTCCCTGCTAGGTTGCGACTGCCCCAAAAGTACAGAAAAGACTTCACTGGAAGCTCTGCAGGCTGAGCCACACGTGCACAATGGAAACATGAGGTGGATCACCGTGAACATTCCCTCTTCCACCCTTTCCAGGGAAAGGGGAACCCTGCGGATGAGCTATCCACTCACACCGGCGTGCTAAGCTGTGTTCTGACACGCTGGCAGCTGCTTCTACTTACTGCACAGTTTCTTGAAATAACTCCCAGTTTTCTTTAAAAAAAAAAAAATACTTCGAAGGCATTTATTTAAAGTCTCCCAGTAGTTCCCTGCTGAAGATCTATCTTTCCCCTTTCATCCCTGGCCAAAGCGCCGCACTGATGTCATGAGAAAATGCCGGCTTTCCCCAGGCACAGCGTGTGGTCAGCTAGTGGTCAGCTGACGTCAGAGCCAATCAATAGTCTTTTGATTTAAAGGTTTTGCAAGAAACATACTAGCTTTGCAAACTGTTCAAAGTCTTCCTCCTTGAAGACAGCTTGTATCTAGTATGAAGGATCAAAGCAAACCAGGAGAGCTGCAGAACCTCAAACGTGCTTCCTCTCGCATTGATCAACTATGATTAGAAAAGCCCACCTTCCTTACGTTTTTAGAGGGACCACATGCCCTTGCTAGTGCACTTGACAGCTCGTGAGACTGTCATCATGATCATCAACACAGGAAGGAACAAGAGTGGTTTAAAGTCACAAGGATGCCACTGGCAGCTTCGCTTGGCTGCTGGTTCTTGAAGAAGAGGGTTGATGGAGGAATGCACAGGGCATAACCTCTTCACACTGAAGGAAGCAAGCTTGAAGTGCTGCCCACGCACCCAGACTCCTCAACTCCACGGACCTGAGGACCACAGGAAACACGGAAGCCAGCCCAGTCATTCCCACCACACGCTTCATTCGAAGGACGTCTTTCCACTCTCCAAGTGAGACCTCCCATGCACTGGACACTGGAAGGGCTGGTGACACTCAAGCCACCCCACAGTCCAGCAGCCCTTTGTTCCCCAGAAGATGGCTCCATCTCCTCAGGGCCGTGATGTCAGGCATGCAGAAGGGTGACCTGGAATACCCAGTTTCACAACCCTCCCCTTGTTAGCTGCCCGGTTTGTGGTAAACAGGGGCGAGTCTGACTTGTTTTCCAGAATCGGCTGCCCTTTATACACACTCAGGAGGACGGAGTTTACATGAAGTACAAAGTCCAGGCAGGAGAGCGCACACAGCTAGGAATGTTCAAACTCGGGCTTTGCATAGCTGACATTTCCATTACAGGCACAGGAAGGCTTGATAGGACCCTTCAGTGGGCACCGGGGCCTGACAAAAATGTGGGCGGGTGCTTCACAACAACACAACACTCATGCCTGGCGTCTTCCTGCTGCCTCTCTGTTGTCAGGTGCGAGGTGAAGCTCTTCACCCTTTCTCACTCATCAGCTGGACCTGTGTTTGGTGACCTTTGTGTAAATGAGATTAATAAAATGTGGTCATTTCACAAGTAATTCTTTAAGGGGGCTTGAGCTCCCTCAGTTACAGTTGTAGCCAGAAAGTTACCCTGAGATTTTGCTCTTCTGTCATTGACTGGCAACCACACATAGGCAAGGGCAAAGGCGGTTCTGCGGCATTGCCATCATCTTGCCTGAGCATTTCTGCCACCAAGCAACACCAGCTGCAAAGAGTCTCCTCACGGAGACAAGGTCTGAGCTCCTGAGGAGACTGAGGCCGGGAGACAGCCAAGCACCTCCGAGCTCCAGCCCTGTGAGCACAGAGCAGCCTCAGAGCAGGACAGAGACAGCATCCAAAGTGAGAGATCTCTGCAGCATCCCTAGAGAGCCATCCTGTCTCTCCTTCAGCTTTGGATATACAATGGGGCCTTCCAGGATGGCTGTCTGAAACTCTAGTGTCTGAACCAAACACACACACACACACACACACACACACACACCAGTGTTTTCTTCCACTCCGTGTTCTCAACTCTACACACCAACTTCTGCTGGCCTCACAAAGGAAAAACAGCCTCACAGAGTACCCGGGATGCAGACAGCACCAGGTGCCTGCTTTTGTTGACCTCCATGCATTTGGGACTGGAAGTGTTCGGGCTACCTCACCCCCCACTTCTCTCCCTTCGTTATTGCCCTCAGCACAGCCGTCCAGCCCACAGTTTGTAGGTCACCATGCTTAGGTGTGTTCCAAAGTTCTGAATAACAAAAAAAAGTATGAAAACTTGTGTGGGCAAAATAAGTCAGAGAGTGATGGCTCTGTCAGAGCCAATGTCTCATTTAGGCAGGCAGTGCCCGGATGACAGCTGCATAGCTACGGTGAACCAAGGGTTTGGGAGGTTCCAGTGGAAGGGACAGACGAGGTTGGCTCTTCCATGCCCCATTTCCAAGGGAAAAGAATCAGAGGTGGTGAAAAAAAAATGATAGCAACTTCAAAGCACTTCATGTCTCTTCTCTAAATTTCTTCATCTGTGAACTATGGGAGCATCTTCCTGCCAAGTGGTGTCATCATCAATGGAAGCTGGAGGACTGGAATAGTCTTCACACATTTTGAGTGTCCAGTAAGCAATGGAGGAAAGAGAGGTGGTATTTAGAAAGTCCCACCAGGTGATTAAACCATCAGAGGTGTGGAGGTGGGTGGCGAGGGGTGGGGAGGGTTTACATCCTCTGTCAGAGGTGTCAGGGGAGACAAATCCTCCCAGAGATGTTTGGTGGAAACAGATTTAAGGATTAAGGGGACATGTAGAATGGAGATTCTAATATATTTGATATAGTGGTGCCCAAATAATGTGGGATTCCATGCTGTATGCTTTGAATATGTTTTATTACCATAGGTTATTACCTATAGCAGGCAGAATGAAGCCAGGCCAGAAATCCAAACAGAGATAGACAGAGAGTAGGTGGAGTCAGGGAGATGTCATAAAGCTGCCGAAGGATAAAGATGTCCAGAACCTTTCCAATAGGCTGCAGCCTCATGGTGATACACAGATTAAGAGAAATGGGTTAGTTTAAGTTGTAAGAGTTAGTTGGTAAAAAGCCTGAGCTAATAGACCAAACAGCATTGTAATTAATATAGTTTCTGTGTGGTTATTCAGGTCTGGGTGGCCAGGAACAAAAGAGCAGTCTCTGTTTACACTCAAAATTCCATCTATAAGATCTATGCAGACCTCGGGGCTACCCTGAGAACAAAGAGCTTACGAGAGGTTTATTGCACCAGCAGATGGGCCTGCCTGGGGTCTGTGCTCTGAATCCTGGATTATAGAATGTCAACCACCTTGAGTTTGGAATTTTAAGCTCTGCTTAGAAGTTAAGCCCAAATATTGCCATCCCTGAGGCAGCTAAGTAGCCAAGCTTTCAGAATCATGTGGCAGACTCTGGAGCCACCACCATTTCTTGGGTGCAGCCTCATGATTTGTATACAAAACAGTGGGTCTCGAGCCAGAAGGCTTGTTGATAAGCTGGAGCCTGTCCTGGAAACATGGCTGCCAGCTAGATATAGCGAAGCTGTGGGCATTGGACTCACAGCAAGAGTCTCAAGCTTTGAGATGGAGGAGAAGAAAAGCTTCTCACCAACCCGCAGTGACCACAGCAAGTACAGTGGGGAATGGAAGGTTGTCCATGGCCCACCCAGCAACCTGCCCAGGTAGGAGCCCAAACACAAAGCTGCAAGAGAGTCCACATGGGAAGATGAGAAGTCAAGGTCATCCTTAGCCTAGTAGTAATTTGAGGCCAGTCTGAGTTACAAAAGACCCTATCAAAGGGAGAAGGAGAGGAAAGAAGGGAAGGAAGGAAGTGATGGGCAAAGAGAGAAAGGGAGCAAAGCAATCTTTTTTCACAGCATGGGTGAAATAAGCAAGAACACAAAGGATAAAAGTGCCTATGATGTCACTCAGTTTCCAAAAACAAATACCAAACCCATGGAAGAGGCAGACACAGTTACCAAGGGATCACCTCAGTGGGCGTCCCTGGAAAAGGAACCTGAGGAGCCAATACAAAGCTCCATTTGGATAGGGGGAATAATCTCTAGTGTGCTTAGCACAGAATGCCAACCACAGCTAACAGTGATGAAATGCACAATTTAAAATCTGTGGAGAGACGAGTTTCAGAAATTTTATTTGTGTATGTGTGTGCATGTGTGTTGTGCTGTGGATGTGGTTGCGGTGCCAGCATGTGAGTGTGTGCATGTGGAAAACAGAGCAGGGTAGCAGGTTGCTTCCTATACTGCTCACCAGCCTCTTGCCCTGAGACAGGGTCTCCCACTGACCATGAAGCTGGCTGTTTTAGTGAGGGTGGCTGAACGATGAGTTCTTGAGATTTGTCTGTCTCTGCCGCTTGTCTATGCTGGGATCACATTGATGAGTTCTTGAGATCTGTCTGTCTCTGCCTCCTGGCTGGGATGACAGGCACACACACAGCCATGCATAGCCTTTTAAATGGGCACTGTGGTTTTGAACTGAGGTCCTCATCGTGCAGAGCACATGCTCTTTCCAACTGAGCATTTTCTGAGCCCTAGAAGAGGGGGTTGCCGGTATCGTCTCGACAAAGAAGTAACCTATTTGCTGTGATAGACATGACACACCTGACATGATCATTCTATAAGACATCGTATCATACCCCCACATATGGGGTTATTATCAGTTAATTAAATGATTATCAGTTAATTGAAAAAGAAAACAAAATGAAGGAGGAGGAGAGGAAGAAGAAGAGGAAAAATAAACACTGATCAAATGAAAGTCCAACATGAGAGTTACTAACAGTCTAGTTAGAAGCAAGGTCACACAGCAGAGACAGAGGTGAGATATATAGAGTGATAAGATGAGCGTGCCCATGGCCTCCTCGTCTACAGAAAGACATTCAGCACAATCTTGGGGACCCTTTTATTCTTATTTTTGTATCTTCCAATAAAGTCAAGCACTACCCTAAGCTATCTACTTGGTAGACCCCTGAAATTTTCTTATTGTTCATTTTTCCATCTGTATGTTGCAGACACACAGTTCAGGAAGGAATTAACACTACATGTAGTTACGTGTGAGCCACAGTCAACACAGGGGCACCCACAGAATAGGTTGAAGCCTTTGTTCCCTGCAGCTTGTGGAAGCGCTCCTCTGCCTTAGTCATGTCTGGCTCCCCACCCCCACTCCAGAAACTACCAACTCAATGGTCCCCAAGTCATTTTTTGTCTTCTCATCATCGTACCCGTCCTTATGTGTTCTAAAATGTGTGTACACGCAGCGGCTTAGAGTATGTTCTCCACGCCAATACATTGTAACCAAACTGGAGGCATAAGCCATGGAAGACTGGAGGTCCAGTCTTCCTTTTCCTGAGGCCCGTTGCCATGACAACTGAAGTCGTCTTCTCCCTGTGTGTCCTCAGATGCCCTCTTCCCTGGTGCCAACATGCCAGTGTTCCACTCTTCTTAGAAGGACACTCATCATATTGGATAAAGACCCGGTCTGTGGCCTCGTTTAACCTTTATCATCTCTTTAAAAACTAACTCCAAATACAACACAGTCACACAGAGATCCGGTGCATCAAAAAATAAACAGAAGCAACAGCTCGGTCCTGCATACACACACACACACACACACACACACACACACACACACACACACACAAACACTCGTGAAGCTGAGCTGATTTTGATATGTCTAATGATGGCTGGACACGCCCCTAAAGTGACTCTTCTGAACTTTTGTCCATTTCTGTGCCATACCATCTATTTTGCTTTTCTTTTAGAATATTACTTCACTGTTTTTTTAATCACTTCTTAATAACGTACTTAAAAGAATAGATTTAATTGTGTATTCCTTCTCTTTTCACCCATTTCTTTAGACTGTGTACCCTTTATAAATCTCTAGAGATACTCTGGACATTGCAAAAATCCCCACAGGTTCAGGTCAGTCCAAAACCAAGCCAGGCTTTCCAGTTCCTGCTCATTAGAGATGGAGGCTTTCCAGCCGTTCATTCGAGTGCTATTCGGGGCAGTGC
The DNA here is from genome assembly GCF_982192425.1 of Myodes glareolus. NCBI lineage: Eukaryota > Metazoa > Chordata > Mammalia > Rodentia > Cricetidae > Myodes > Myodes glareolus. The sequence continues at coordinate 57,789,501 of NC_142048.1, read as the reverse complement.
AGCTTCCTTCTGTTTGTGGCTATCTGGGGAACCATGCTATGGCCCCACAGGCTCGGTCTTCTTTTAAATCAGCCGGCCCTTCCTTTCTTCTACTCTGTGCCCTTTTCCTTTCTCTCGGGCACGCCACACCAGCCCTGCCTTCTTCGTGCAATCTTCAGACTGTCCATCAATGACCATTTCCTGTGTTGAGCTCTTGGCATCTGCCAACAGTACCCTTGCATTGTCCTCACAGATTCTCTGAGTCAGAATTCTAGGCTGACAGTGTTTTCTTCCCGGAACAGAGAGAGTCTTCCTCCTGAAAACGGGGATAATGTGTGTCGCTTCTTTGGCTGTGTCAGTTTACCAGGAAACTGGGGGTGGGGTGGGGTGCGGTGCTGTCTTTCTGTAAGGACGTTGATAGGTCAAGTCCCCGGGTTAAGACAGGACAAGGATTCTTACTCTTCCCTTGTCCTCGTGTCTCTGGACGAGCAATGACTCATCGTCCGGTACCCTGCACCGTCCTAGTGTGGCTGCTCCCACTGTGCCTCAGGACCGGCTTTGGCTCTGCAACCTGGTCCTTTCCTTGGAGTGAACCATCTTCTATTTTTGCTCAGCGTATCTAGGTGTCTGCAGTGGCAGAGCTCTGGGGACATTTTGCCAGCACAAACCTGTCTCCAGAAGCACAATACCAGAGGTCTGCCTGACTGCTGTGTACCTTCCCACAAGGTTCAATTTATTTCTAAGAAGTGCGGAAGGGCTGAACATTGGGGATCTTGTCAGCACCATTCCATACACTTCAGAGAACAAGTACTTAAAATAATCATAGAGTAACATTAATTCTGAGAATCAAGATACTCAGATTGTGGAGAATAATGTCACTTTAATGCTTAAATGTATGCACCGAATGGTTGGGATGGATACACACGGGAATGGTCATCCTGTGCCATTGCTGACAGCGTGGCAGGGGTTTCAGTATTCCCCATTGTACTGTCACATGTTCCCCAGAGTTTCTGCAAGCACAAGGGGTATTACAGGATGCACGGGGAAACAGCAGTGCGGTGACGAACTCCACAGCATGGTCAACCAGAACAATCCCGCCGTGGACTGCAGGGTCTCACCGTCGTTGGTTGTTTCCGCTGTCATCGGAAGGATACCAAGGCCATCAACCAGCTCCTACAGCTGTTTGTAAGAGTTCAGCACCATCACTGGGTCTCGCCATAGTCTGCAGGGTCTCACACTCATCCTCAGGGTGCTATGGTCGCCTGACGGAGCTCATTGCCATATACAGGGTCTCAAGGCTGTCGGCAGGGGCCCATCAGCACCTGTCATTTTTTTGTTATCTTCCGTCTCTCCAATCCACCATTGAATTTGGGACTGAAATGATTGTGATTTGCTATTACTCTTAGTTATCAATAGGTGCTAATTATCCATATATACTTAGTTATCAATACGTGCCATTTATCCATACATACTTAGTTACCAATATACGCTAGTTCAGTCTTCAAATCAGACTTGCATAAGGACAGACTAACATTATCATCCTTTACATCTAGTTTACTTTATTAATTTTATAGCTCAGTGAAAAACATGCTCCACAATTAAAAAAACAAAAACAAGGTCAGTGAAGAGGAAGGTGATTAGCAAGAAAACAATGGCCCTGAACAAATAAGTGGAAAAAGAAGCTGAAAAGGAAACCCATCAAAAGCCATGTGAGCTTGTGACAATAGCTAAAGAGGCTTCCTGAAGATCAAAATGTAGCTAAGCCTTGAGGTTCACGCCTGTAGTTCCAGCATTTGCAAAGCTGAGACAAGAAGGTTGCTGCAATCTCAGAGCCAACCTGGGCTACAGAGTGAGTTCTGAGACAGCCTGGACACGGTCTCTAATGATAATGGCAATAATAGTAAACTCTAAAGGCTTTCCCCTGGAGCTAAGGGAGAGCTTGGGAGGAAAGAAGAACAGCGACTTGGGAGGCACTGGGAAAGACAGCTTGAGCCGTAGAGATGGGATGAAGATGGAGTAAGAGAGGAGAGACCCTGACAGCACCCATCTAGTCAGTTACCCTGCTAGGCAAGTAATGATATTCATGGATGGCTACTAGAGACTCAGGCTGTATAGCTAACACAGGGCCTGCCCGCTCTTCGGAAGAACATGGGATCTAGAGGGTGGTGGCCTGGGGCATCTTCTGCCACACCTCAGCCTGTGTTTTAGGCATCCACATCACCTGTTAGGTGTTTGGCCACTCAACTTGTATCCATGCAACGTGCACAGAGGACCAGTGTCTCCTCAGAAGCCTGAGGGCTGGAGCTGATGTATGGAATTTACCCTTCCTGGTCCTGCTACCTTCAATACATCCATAAACTTCTTGTCTTCATGCCCTCACAGCTGCCCCCAACAAACTGCCCCATCTCTGCCCCCATCTTCTTAACCTGGGACCCCACCCCTACCCCATACTGAGATGAAGCTCCTTGTCTATGGTAATCTAACATTTTTCCCTTCTTTCATTTGCCTAATTTCCAGTAAACCACAAGCAACATTACAGCACAAAGTAAAGCCCACGGCACTAAAGTAAAAAGGCTTTCACCACACTGTCCTGAAATATAAACAGAATACATGAGTTCCTCTGTTCCCCCCCCCCCCCCCCCCGCCAACCTGAAAATACAGCCCGCACTTTAGATTTTCTTCTGTGTTGTTTTGTTTTGTTTTGTTTTTCAGGTGTGTTGAAAGTCACAGGCAGCGTCTTCACAATAAGATCAGATGAAGTTCGTAGGGAGTACCCTTGTGGATTCAAATCTCCGTTTGTTCTACTTTCGTTTCTCTCTGTCATAAAATTCCCTGACAAATACGGTGTAGGGGAGCATGGTCTATTCCCGCTTCCAGCTCCAGGCCATCACTGTGAAAAAGTCAAGGCGGGGGGGAACGTGAAGATGAGAGTCCCATCCCAGCCAGTCAGGAGCAGAGAGAAGCTAACCAACGCGAACTTAGTCCCTTGCTTGCCTGTTCGGCTCAGTTTTCTCCGCCCATACGGCTCAGGATCCCCTGACTAGAGAATGGTAACACCCACAGTGGGCTGCCCTTTCTCAGAAACTAACCTAACTATAATAATCCGCAGGCCGACCCAATGTAGACGCTCCCTCACTGAGACTCTTTCCAGGTGATTCTAGCTTGTGTGAAGTTGATGTAGCTATTGCCATTCTAAGGCACCAAATAAACTCCATGACTCCCCGGCTGTGCCGACGCTGGCCCCGATACCTCATGGTATATTTTCCAGCACAGTAGGATGCCTCGAGGTGTAAAGGGAGAACAAAGATTACCTTAGAGCCTGTGTGAGAGTTCAGATTTTAAAGCAAAGTGTTCCTGTTTAACCAGTTTGCCGAGCTTTGAGGCTAGTGTCCCGGTCACTGGGGCTATGGGAAAGATCTCACACCACTCATCTGAGCAGTGCCCAGGCTCCTGCCAGTACCACAGTCGAACCGGCATGCGCTCAACGCTTTCCTGTTTAGCTTTCAAGTTTCCCCATGATTGGTGTATACATGTTACTCATGTCAAAACAGAAACAGAAGGTTCACTGAGGAGTGTCATGTGGAAAGCCACATGCCCTGCTGTGTGATGTCATACTCTGGGGGACACTGGCATGGAATATATGCTCTGTGCTCTTAGGAGAGTGGCTGCAGGGACCTTCGCAAGACACAAGTTGTTTGCTGTCAAAATTTTCCACTTCCTGGCCACGGCCCCCTCGCTCTTCTTCCCACTGGAGAGCTTACATCAGAGCATGCTCACCAGTGACCCTTATAAACTGGAAGAGCCGAATGGTATGACCAGCACTGTGGTTTCTAATCATGTCAGGAAATAAAGGACGGGGTCTACCATCTTTAAAACTCAGCCTCACGGTGAGTCCATGGTTAACACGATGCTGGTACATGCAACCATGTCGCGGCCATGTTATACGCACACATAGCACTTTCACATGCCAGCCAGCGGTCCTGATGGGAATGAGTTCTGGGCTCGTCGCCTCCCCACCCCTCCGGATCTCCTGCCTCCTTTCTCTAAAGAAGGTCTCGTTATCGCCTATTTGCAGATAGAACAACTGAGGCCTGAAGGTTAAGCGGCTGACTTCAATTTCCTGTGTGTTAACTCAGAGAGCCACATTCAGTGTAGACTCCCAGAGCTGCCAGCCCTGCAGATCCTGGGCTACCTCGACTACCAAGGAGAAAAGTGCGCAAAAATCAATTTTATTATGAAGATGGATAAATCATTATTTCCCGCGAAAGCCTTCTGTCCTGAAAGTTAATCAAATGGACTAATATTTAATTAGCCAAAGGTATCATAAACAAAACAGATGCACTCAGTAAGCCCAGGATGTTACAAGGCAAACCTGAGGCAACCTTGTGTTTCATGGAGGCAGCAATGCTATCTCTGTACTTGGGTTTTCTACCCGGGAATGTCATGCTCTAGTGCCTTACATAACACTGTGTTGGCTGCCTGCATGTGCGACCTACAGGACTGTCCTTGACCAGGTTTGAAGGAGGAAAAGATATTTCCATGAGCAAGTCAAGAGTCGTGTGTGCAAACGGCGCACATAAAGAATCTTACAGGCTACCATAGTTAAAATTTACCGAAGTTACTTTACGTGAATTTTATAGATTAGAAACACTCCTAACATTTTAGTAACTAGAGGAAGTGCACCATGTATAAATTCCTTGAGGTATTACTTTATAGCTTATAAAAAGTAAGATGTACCGAGGCAAAGTGGGGGACGAAAACAAGGAGTTTGGAAGACCTCTGCTCCCAGCCATGGCGAGCATGTATGAGGACCGCCCCCTCCCCCAGGGCATCACTAAGCACAACAGCTTAGTGGTGGCGGCCAAGGCAAAGACAGTGACTGCAAGGAGAAATACTGAAGATCAAACTTCCGGGAAGAAGGGTGGAGCATTGGAGGAAGCTCCATTCTTCCCAGGCCATTAATCCAGTTGGCTGCTTCTGAACTCAAGAGTAGCAGGAATCAGAGGCACCGTGAGGATGCAGAGTCAGAGACAGCGAGACACACGGGTGTCAGAAAGAGTTCCCGAATTCATGTCTACCGAGGACTTCAGAATGGGGTCTCACGAGTAAACAGCATCTTAATAATGGCGAACCCACTCCGGTGAGGGTGCTTTGATTGCATAGGATGAGACCTAAGTCTGGGGGTCTTCAGAAGAGGCAAGGACCTGGACATGCCTTGGAGGGAAGACAGAGAGGCGGTATGGGCAGAGCTTCCACTGAGGCCTCTATAAGGCTGGAGCAACAGGAGGTGTTTGGGAGCACAGATGAAGACACAGGACGAAGTTCAGAATGTTCTGGATCCTTCAGAGAGTCACTGTGCTGCCAACACTTCGACCTTGAACTTTGGGGAATCGGGAAAACAAATTGCTGCTATCGGCAACTCCACCACAGGGTCTTGTGTCGCTGAAGCTCTTAAGAGTGAGATCACATGCAGCAGGACCGCTTCTGGCAACCAGACAGGGGCAGAATCCTCAGGGGGAAAGGAGCTGGGTGCCTGGAATCCTCCTGCGTCAGCATTGGCAGTGCCTGCAGAATGGTGCAGGCTGACCTCAGAGGCCCTTCAACCTGCTCCTAAGCCCAATACCTGTTCCCACCCGCAAGGTTGCCTGAGTTCTGAGCTATGCCTAGTACCACCCTGTCCCTTCCTTTCAGTGCCTCTGCCCAGGAGGGGCTGCTCCTTCCAGCATGTCTCAACTTCCTTGACGTTCCCTCCCCTGGAACTGTTCTCCCCCGACAGAGATGGGTGATGGGTGCAGAGGGAGATACAAGGCTCATCCAGGTCAGCCAGCCTGGAAGCAGAGGTACCAAACATGAATCCCAGGGCCCTGCTTCCATCTGGCCACTCCGGCACCACTGCGGATATATTTTGGTCTCATACGTAGAAAGTATCAAATACTCTTTAACAGTGGCTCTCTGGTGACTGTTAATGCAAACCTCCTGTATCTTCCTCCATCCTAGGCAGAGAAGTTAGGTGTATGGAAGCCACTACAAGTCTCTTTTGATGCTAAATTGTATTTGATTGCCCATTGATTTTATTTGCAGCATCAGCTCTGCTCTATGGCCAACATGTTGCCTGCGACATCCAATATTATTGATGTAAACATTGCCCTGATATCTGCAGGGGTCTCACACTGTTGACCCATTTCAATTTATAGATAGATTGAGAGTTTTTAGCTGTGCTGATAAACGTACCCCATTGAGTGAAAATGGCGCCGCTACAACTTTATTGTGAAGTCAACTCGAGCATGCTACATAGGCTGCAGGGAAGCTTACATGATCTGCATCCACCAATGCAATGTGGTTGCTCAGAGGCTGTACGCTGGATGCCATGCTTTTAATACGTTTTGATGAAGCTCTTGTGCGCCGTGACTGTAATGCTTCTGGTAGTTGAACACAAAGTCGGAATCCAGAGGTGGAGCGTAAAGCGTCACCAACCTTGTCAGTCACAGGAGGATCTTGTCTAGATTCCATCGACTCTGACCCTTGATCCTCACTCAGGGCACATCTGTCGTCCTTACTCGGGTGTCTGGGAAAGCCACTGTCCCAGGGAACTCTCTCTGGCTAGCCTGTCGCCCTCAGCCTTTGTCAAAGGCAGTTTGCCCATGCCTCCTTATGTTCTATTCACCTCAAGCTTTTGAGCTCCAAAGTAAGGATCTTGGGATAGTTTTCCTGTGAAAACCGAGAATTATCGTCATTTCTATTTATTTATTTTTAATTTTAATTTTTTATTGTTTTTGTTGAGCTCTGTGTTTTTCTCCAGTTATCGTCATTTTTAGATATACATCAGGACCGTCTCCTGGTGATTGTATTTTGCTCTGATTTCCACTAAATTTCCCAGCATTCTTTGGGATTGTCTGTTTACAGCACTGAGGTTATTTCAATGTTACGTTTTACTTTCCTTAGCTTACTTGAATCAGTTCAGAACAAGAGAAGATGGCTGGAATGTATCTCCTTGTTAGTGGTTACCCCGCACTCAGGAAGCACTGGGTTTAATCGCCAACACTGCACTGGTGTATTGACTCACTTCTGTAACCCCAACACTCAGGAAGAAGAGGCAGGAAGATCAGACGTTCAAGGCCATCCTTGGCTACATAGCCAGCTCAAGACTAGCCTGGGCTACATGGAAAACCCTGTCTCAAACAAGGGAACTGTTTTACTTTAAGAATAGGGGGCATAATCATTACTTACTGCACACTCCTGGATGCATGGAGGAGCAGCGATTTAAAAAAATAAAATAAAATGCAGCTCCTGAGCAAGGGAGATGGTTCTGCTTGCTGCACAGAGCTGATCAGCTGAGCTGAGTCACCAGAACTGGTATGGGAAGCCAGACTCAACAGCGCACAGCTGTGTCCGCACTGCTCCAGCTGGAAATGGGAGATGGGAGCAGACAATTCCCAGGGAAGCTCAGAGGCCAACTCACCCAACCTTTGCCACAGCGAACAGCAACAGAGGCCTAGGCAGGCAGACTACACTTCCACCCAACAGGAGACCTCAGCGGCGCCCTGAGCGCCACCCACGTGGTGCTGGTGTTGAAGGCATAAAAGAGGCAAAACTAAGAGGGTCATGGGAGCCACTAAGGCGTCCCTGCAGAAAAGCCCTGAGAAGCCATCTCATGGAGCTATCAAGGTGACGCCACACGGGCAATAGAGACCCTAGAGTACTGGAGATGCAGAGGTGGTGTGTGCCGACCTGGAGGTGTGAGGCTACCCAAGCCCTTTGGAGCCCAGAACGCTGTGATAAAACCTGGATGCTGGACCTTGAGCTGTGGGAGTTTGTGTTTCCCTGTTGGTCTGTTTTAATATGACTGTTCCTTGCTATGTTCCTGAGTCTTCCCTCTGGGAATAAGAATGTCTGTTCTGTGTCATTCTATGCTATAAGGAAAATACTTTATTGTGTAGGAACTCATGGATAAGAGACTTGGGTTTCTAAAGATAATTGTGAAAGATATGGGGCCTTGTAAAGTTGGGGCTGTATTTTATGAGACAGGCATGGGAGGGAGCTCAGGGTGCACTTCCTGATCAGGGCTCTGCACTGAAGTTTGCAGTGAAAGGCAAGGTAGGGTGGGAAAGATCTCACAGTCCAGCCTGGAAGTTTCTAAATGCCATGCCCTTTGCCTGGAACTAAGTCATGTCATCGACGGGGATAGAGAAATGTTAAACTTACCTTTTAGAGTAATGGCCCTAAAAGGTTAAAAACCAACCCACCTTTACACTTTTAAAGGTGTGTAAAGGTGTGTAAACACATTAACTTCTAAATGGTGTTTTTTGAAAATTGCAAAAGGAAAGTCTACATGCAAATGTAGGTTGTGATGGCTCATTTCGTCTCCTGCCTCGTTCTCTAATGACACAAAGTAAGACAGCTGCTGGTACCTCCTCTGGCATCACATGGCATCCAGCCTGATGACAGGGGTCATCTGTCCACAGGGGACTTAGGGCCTGCAGAAGTGTTCTTCTAAGGAAGCCATTTTATTGGCAGCAAAGCCTCCTGACAGCCAATGTCTTGATGCTGAAGGAGGGTAGGAAGACCCTTCGCTAGAAGGGCAGAAGGACAGAGGCTGACCCTATGGCTGGGTGAGTACTAGGAACCAGCGCAAACAGAGAGAAACAACATGGCCACCCTCAGGACCTCTTATCCCTCAGCTTGAGTGGTAGTGTCTCGTTCTCTCCCAGTCCAGTTCCCATGTCCACTATCTGTGCGCGGTCCCACCTCTCCACTTCTATCTCGCTGCCTGCCAGGTTGGACACTGGCCATGTTTCTCCCACAAGTACGGAAGTACCATTCAAGGGAGCCGTCCTCAGCCTTGACTCCAGCTCTGTCTGCCGCTCCCAGAATAGCGCTTGGATCAAGGTAACCATGGCAACGTCCCCAAACTACAAAGCTTGCATCCTGTCATTTTCCTGACCAATCTTTCTCGTTGACTAAACATTTTTGTTGTTGTTGTTTTGTTTTGTTTTTGGAGTCTGACCTTGCCAGCTGGGAGGAATTTCACAGCTCACAAACCAGTGTCTTCATCCTTCATTACTTCACCCTCCTCGGGTAGCATTCTTTTCACTTCTGCTCAGAGTAACCAGAAATTTCTCATCTGCCTGAAACTTGCTCTAGCCTGGCAGACCCTCTCCTCTGCTTTCCCATCATCCCTTTCTACCCTCAGATTCCATCTTCCCAATCTGTATTCTCTTGTCCATAACTTCAGTTCCTCTCCTTCCAAGAGCTTTCGCCCCCGTCAAGTCCCCACCCCACCCACTGGTCCTATGGAGAAAACAATCAAGTAGGTTATGAATTGAAATGCTGTCTCATTTCCACCCATCCTGGAGAGTCTATAGAGGCGCATTCAGGGCTCCTGAAAACCACGGTCAGGTCAAAACCGCACCAAAAGAGGATAGTGCGTGCCTACCCCGTGCCTTCAGTAGCTCGACTGTCTACACCATATTAAGCATTCATCACTCAGTTGGGATCCTCCCCAGCATCTTCCTGTTCGTTCCCAGGCTGTAGGGGCCAGTTTGAAATATAGACTGGCAATGTACAGCCATACTGTGTTGACCTTCATGGAACTGACAGTTTTCAAACCTGACCTCGATCCCAGTTCCTCAGCCCTGCGACCTCACACAGCCTTCTTTGCTCCTCCATGCCTCGGGCCTCACTGTCTTGAAGATGACCCTTGCACAGGTTAGACCCAGATGGGGGTGGAGCTATCCTTCCCCCACAGATGCTCTTTCTGAGCCAGCCCCACTACTTTCTGACTTCTCACCCTTTAAACTCTCCCTTCCACACGCTTCCTCAGGAATGTCGCTCTGCCAAGTACTCCCACTGCTGGTGCCTTCGATTATGCATTCCCACACTGGTTAATAATCCCTGACTTCCAACTATACGATAAGCTTTCAAACTTCCTGTCTGGTTTCTTCTGCTCTCCCCAAGACCCAGTAGCATCAGCACACAGGCAGAAGGAACAGCAAAAACGGAAGCTGCTCAACCTCAAGGTCCAGCTTCCAAAGCCACATGACGCCTGTCAGGAATCCCACGGGCAGCTGCCTTCACCTAGGAAACAAGCTGCCGGGGTTCTTCAGCAGGAGGATGCTCTGGGTGGCCTTTCAGCATATTATCTTAGCAACGAATAACAACTGAACCATCACCCATTCTGTGAGCCATGTTACCTGTGACTCTTGCCAATGGAAATTCGATGGGAGCAAATTCAAACTCAAGAGCACGCTCCCAGTGGGAGGAGAAGCATAACAGGCTTGTCCGCATGGGTCTATACCGGAGGGCTGGAGCCCGCATAAAACTTAAGTGATGCACAGACCCCATACATTTTTAATAGCCAAGACCACAGGAAATGTATCCAGGAGAGTGTGTTGTTGGCAACTGTAATGCATCCCCTAGGTTTCTCATAACACTGTCATTTAACCCCCTCCGCCAAGTCCTAGGGAACTACTGCTACCACCCTAGTGATCCGTTCGCTGGGGGTGGATTTGTTAGGGAAAGGCTGACAGGAAGCTGAGCTGATGCTTTGCGCTGCCAACAGGACACCAACAGTTTTCCATTAGAAATTCTCCACCTTGACTGATAATGCTCGCCCAGTTTGGGGGTAGGAGAGATGCATGTGGAGGAAGGAAGGTGGGTGCTCCTGGCCTAGAGAGCAGAGGCTGAGAAAGCTAGGGGACTGAACCTCACAGGAACTCAGGGAGGTGACGTCCCTGCAGCAAAGACAGGAAGAGGCAAGCCACCACAGCCCTTCAGTGAAGACGCTGGGAGAGAACTTTTACTAATAAGCTGAAAGGGGAGGTGACATGCATTAGGGGACATGGTTGCTCCTGTGAATGACTGAACTCCCAAGAAGCCCCTCCCAACACCAATGGTTGCTACTACTGGCCATTTAATTCCTTGGGGTGGGAGAAGGGAAGGGAAGGGAAGGGAAGGGAAGGGAAGGGAAGGGAAGGGAAGGGAAGGGAGGGGAGGGGAGGGGAGGGGAGGGGAGGGAGGGGAGGGGAGGGGAGGGGAGGGGAGGGGAGGGGAGGGGAGGGAAAGAAAGGAAAGGAAAGGAAAGGAAAGGAAAGGAAAGGAAAGGAAAGGAAAGGAAAGGAAAGGAAAGGAAAGGAAAGGAGGAAGAGGAAAGGAGGAAGAGGAAAGGGAAGGGGAGGGAAAGAAAGGAGAGGAGAAGGGGGAGAGGGGAGGAGAGGTGAGAGGAGGAGAGGGGAGGGAAGGGAGGGGAAATAGAGGAGGAGAAGAGGAGATAGGAAGGAAGGGAAGGAGGGATGGGGAGGTCTTTCTACAATGTGTCTTATTTTTTAAGATTATGAAGTAAAACCAAAAACATGTAGGTTACAGATGAATCTACAGAATTCGACTGTGGCCCAGTAGCCATGAAGAGTCCAGCAAGAACCACACTGGAACCAAGCTGGACAGGGCTGATTCTACAGTGTACACACAACAGTCATTGTTAGTGTTGGCATCCTGCAGAAGGATGTAGGAAGCACAACCCATCCAGAGGCCTTCAGCACTCCTTCCTTTCCCATGGAATAAAATACATAATTCCACTTAGCATTTCAAAAAGAAAAAAGGAAAAACATTTCAGACAGAAACCTTTTCAAAGTAGGACCCCAACCTTCTTACTCAACAGACTCCCTACTTTAGAAAGCCTCTCAAGCCCTGTAACATATATTTTACCTTTCCTGTGTCCTTCCCCAGCTCACCCCACCCCTGTCCAGCATCAGCCTCAGTCTACCCTCCTCTCCATGAATGTTTGCTGGGTCAGACACGCCCACAGAACCTCCCTCCTCTGGATTTCCACAGCAGCCCTCGTCCGAATAACTCATCCCCTGGCTAATCATGCATGCGCGGCGTTGAAATAATTGTTTGCTTGCTTTGAGGCTGTCTTTAACTTCTCCTGTGATTGTGGTTGCACCATCCAATAAGAGCCATTGAGACCATACTTTGCCTCTCTCTGCCGTTCCTACTCTTAAGGCCAAGAGGCTTACATCTCCAGAAAGGGCTCTTGTTCTGATTTGGTGGCCCACCATCCTTCACGGTGCGAAGGCTCATACATGTATGAGTGTGACACATGGTCGGAGTCACCATCCTTCATGGTCCTTTTCCATGAACGCATTTGCCATAGTGACAGCTGTGCCTAGAGATGCTGCCTGGCCAGCAAGGATCAGGGGGACAGATTTCTCAGTCAAAATCAAAATGCGTACACTGAGAAGTAAAAAGAGAATGTGTTGGGAAATATGCCAAATGATTATTTTCCATTGATTTTCATCTGAGTCTGTATGTAAAAAACCTTTTATAATGAATAATATTGACACTCACTTGGCACGTATTTAAAATCACTAAAGTTGAGGATGTATGTGCGTGCGTGCATGTGTGTGTGCATGCGCGTGTGTGCGTGCGTGCATGTGTGTGTGCATGCGCGTGTGTGCGTGCGTGCATGTGTGTGTGCATGCGCGTGTGTGCGTGTGTGTACGTTCATGTGTGTGTATTTTTGGGTTTGTGTTTATTTTTTCTTGCACAATTTTAAAAGCCTTGAACAATTAATTGGTCCACTACAGGTTCTGAGAATTCTTCCGTTCTTTAAGACAAGAAGGCTCAGGGGAAAGGTGCTTGGGAGAGGGGGCTGTAGGCAGAAGGCAGATTACAACTACATTTTTTCCTACTTGTCTCCCTGCTGGGGATAAGACAGCCTTTGCTCCTCTCTGTTCTCAAGAGAGGTGTTATGGGGGTGAGTAGGGCAGCTCTCCAGGTACGAGAGGTCTCAGTCACACAACCTGCGCTTTGAAAGAGAATGGCCCCCATAGGGAATGGCACTATCTACAAAGCTGGAGTAGATATGGCCTTATTGGAGGAAGTGTGTCACTGTGGGTATGGGCTTTAAGGCCTCCCATGCTCAAAGTATACCCACGGACACAGCTCACTTCCTGTTGCCTGTGGGTCATGATGTAGAACTCTCAGCTCCTCCTCAAGCAGTGTGTCTGTCTGCATCCCGCCATGCCCCACCATGACGATCATGGACTAACCCTCTGAAACTGTAAGCCACCCCAGTTAAATGTTTTGTTTTATAAGAGTTGCCGTGGTCACGGTGTCTCATCGCAGCAACAGAGACCCTACCTAGGACAAGACCCAGGAAAGGGATCTTGAGTGGCCCAGATCTCCTGAGTGACCTGCCATCCACTCTTAAATCTCTTCCTGTGCAGAAGTGTGTGCTCCGCTAGACAGTGAAAAACCAAATGACTCTCCTGCCTGCTGAACTCCCACAACGGGGGTCGTGTGGGCTTCGAGGAAAACTGATCCAAACAGCACGCTGTCACCCGCAGCACGAGGTCAGAAGGGCGAAACTGCCATTGCCCCACAAGAAAGTGAAGCCTTCCAAGTCTGAGTTCCTGGGGGCCTTTGGTGACAAAAGGCAGCCATGATCTTTTGGGCTTCTGAAAGTGTTCCTGCTGGTAGAGAAAACAATGACATATTGACAGTCTGGTTCTTTTCATAGCCTGACACCAGTCTGTGCCGTTCAGCAGCAGAAGAAACGCAGGGTTCCAACCCGCCATAGTTCACAGTTGTGTTCCCAGGACTCCTGTTCCCGGCGACGAGAGTGTTCAGTCTGGCCAAGACTGGGGGGAGACTAGAGACACCATTTTCCTCTCTCTCGTCATTTCTAACACTGTCAGCCACCCACATGGTTCTTCTCACCTATTGCTGACCCAGATTTCTTTCCCCCACAGTCCCTTTCATGTTTTCCCCCATTTCTAAGCTCTCAGGTTTTTAATTGTGGATCACCGTTTATTTGTCCAGACACGTTGGTAGGAGCAAGGCCAACGTAGGTCAGGTGCCTGTTTACTGTATGACCTCCTCTCCCCTGTCCTCCCTAGGCTCAACCCTGCCTGTTTATTTCAGTGGGATTTTTTTCACCACTGTTTACAAGGTCAGTGCAATGAATTCAGAACTCAGATTGTGCAATCGGTCCCCACAAACACCAAAACAGCAACACTTTTTACGTGTGTGTTTGTTCGGTGCGGCAGCCTTGATTACGTAACTGCCAGCAGGCGTGTGCTAGGGAACATTGTTTTCTCTGTGTGTTGGTGTCCCTACCCAAGTCTCTAGGAATAAGGACAGAGTCCTGCCAGGTAGCAGGGGGATGACCCTCCTCACCTTCGGACATTTTTTGGTTCTTCTCTCTTTGGGGGAAAATTACAGGCTAAAGAAGATGAGGAACCTCCACAGACCTCTGCCCGTGACACTACATGCACTGGAGCCTGGCAACTTACAGAGAAAAATATTCCTGTTGATGTGAAGGGTCATCAAAGATTCTAAAAATAATGGTAAATATAGTGAGTTTTGGTTGATTTTAATTAATAATCTGTTTCTAGGGAAAAATCAGTCCCTTAACTATTACTATTTCCCTTATTGATCTCACAAGAAGAATGGAGCCTGGATGTGGGAGGTGAGTGGGAAGGGTGGGGAGGGGCGGTACTCTGAGAGCACAATGGTGCGTGAACTAGCTAAGCGACCATTTGCCTGGGTCAGGCTGCAGCCGGAGGGAGGTCTGAGCCCACCTCTCCTGAGTTCATGGGCGCTGCAGAAGTTCATCGTAATTGTCAATTTGCTGAGATTTTGATCATTAGGGAAACAAATCGCTGAGCATGTCATGGAGACAGTTTCTAGGTCGGGTTAATTGAGGTGAGAAGCCCCATACCAAGTGTGAGTGGCACTATCTCACAGTCTGGGTCCCAGACCAAATAAAAAGGAAAAAGTGAACTGAGCAGCAGAATCCCTTGCTCCTGCTTCCTCGAACAGCTGCCTCACTCCCCTGTGCCCATGACCTTTTCACTTCAAACCGTGAGCCAAATCTTTCCTTCCCAAAGTTGCTTGGTCAGGTAGTTTTTCCACGTATTGAGACAAGGACGCCATACTCTTCCCATAAGGTCTGGAAACAGGTACCACATAGAGCTGGTAGAACCTCTCAGATAACCGGAAACACAACTCCGAAAAATGTCCTTGAGACATGAAGCTGGAAGCAGGCAAATCGAATGAACCATGTGTGATGGTCAGGATGAGGTAAAGACAAGACTGCTTCTCAGTTCCTCGTGCCAAGCCTAAAGGGCTGGGAGCTGGGGATACCCCCACAGAACACTGCAGGACTGGGGGCGACAGCCGTAAGAGGGAGTCGGGCCCTGACTACCCTGGCAGGGATGGAGGGCTCAGGACAACTTAGGACCCAAGGTAGGTTCCCCTAAATTAAATGTCTATCAGGGAGCACATAGGCTCATGAGGTGTCAACTCCTCCACAGTTGAAAGTATTGAGGTCTGCCTCTGAGATTTGAAAATCAGAAAGATGGTGTTCAGCCCAGAAAGCCATACTTAATACTAAGTACCTGTGGGCTGTACTGTACGCCCATCCTGGGTTCACACTCATTTCTGTGTACTAAGCTGCCCTGCCTCTCTTCCCATCAACCAAGTGGACAATCCAGGGCATGCACAGTCTCTGCCAGGGCAGCCCCACTGTGCCTCACAACGCACAGTTCTCTAAGGTCAATGCTGTCACCTCACTCAGGTTGCCCACCTCTGCTCAGGCCCCATGCCAGTCGCTAGGTATGGCACGAAGGAGATAGCCTGAGCGATTCTAAGAATGGTCCCTGCCTCTCTCACAATGCCAGAAGCCTGAAACCTGAAGCCTGAAGCCTGAGACCAAGGTGTGCTCAGCACCTCACACCTCCACAGCTCTAATAGAGGACCCTCCTGCCTCTCTAGGCTGCCAGCAGAAGTTACAGTCTGAACCTCTGACCTGTGAACCCAGTGTCCCTTTCTTCTCACTCAGGCAGCTGTGCCCAAACATCCTCTTTATGAAAACGCTGCTCCTTGGCCCTACTCGCTACCCCAACCCGCATGGTGCTAATCTGATCACATTAGACGAGGCACTCTAACAAATGCGGTCACACACTATATGGAAGTGTCCTTCAGAGAGTCTATGCAGCCCACAGGGCCACCTACAAATGCATCACTCAGGGCTCTGTACTGGGCATCTGCCGTTCCCTTGACAACTGCAGTTTCTGAGTCCCTCGTCTTTTCCCCTCCTACATCCCATTTCACCTGAGAAGGTTCCTGTTGACTCCCCAATACAGTCCATAGTTTCTTCTAATGTACATTATGTTAGTAAATAGTCATGTGCTGTTTGAGCTCATTGAGAAGCTGTCTATGGAAGTGGGGTTTGCCCCACACTTCAGAGCAAAGTGCATTTCTGTCAAATGTCTTCCAAACCCCTCCCCATCTACAAGCAAAATAAAATAAGCCCTGCCCTGACTCAGGCTGCCCCCTTATAAGAGTCTGATCTGAGTGGGAAAAAAAAAAACAAAAAACTAACAAACCATTGTGTCTTTGGGAAGATCTAGAAGAAAACTGTTGCCAACAGAGGTTACTAAGTTTTCCCATCTGACATAAAAATGCCTGTGGTGATAAAGCAGGGAGCTGAGCCACAGAGAAGGTGGAGAGGACCCCTGTAATCAGAAACGCCAACTGGCTTCCCCAGTCCGCTCCAGCTGGATGTCCAGAATGCTCAGTTTGACGATGTCACCTTTCTGTTGCTCCTTGTTCTTTTGGTTGGAAGCCTCTTTTACACTGTGCCTTACTCGGCTCAATCAGGAGCCGCAGTCAGTTGCCTCAGTGGGACCTCTCTGGTCGGCTTCTGCTCCTTGTTTGAAGCCCTCATTCCCCCATTTAAGGATGTTATCTTATTTTTGCGCTCTCAATTCGGCTACTCCAATCATTTCTGCTACTGTGAGCGTGTGACCAGGTAGTGTGTCGCTGCGTGTCACTTCTCCCTGCAACTCCCTATTTACTCTTTTACCCTTTGTGTCATTTGAATGAGAATGGTCCCCACGGCCTCCTATGCTTGCAAGCTGAGTCCCCAGGTGGTGAAGGGCTTAAGAAAAATTAGAAGGATTCGGACCTATGGCTTTCTTGGAGTATGTATGGCCTTGGAAGAAATGTGTCATTGGAGGTTTCAAAAACCCAAAACAGGCTCTGTCTGTCTGTCTGTCTCTCTCTCTCTCTGTGTATGTGTGTGTGTGTGTATCTGTCTCTCTCTCTCTGTCTCTCTCTCTGTCTCTCTCTGTGTCTCTCTCTCTCCCCACCTGCTGCCTACAGATCAAGATATAGCTCT
Source organism: Myodes glareolus (assembly GCF_982192425.1). Lineage (NCBI taxonomy): Eukaryota > Metazoa > Chordata > Mammalia > Rodentia > Cricetidae > Myodes > Myodes glareolus. The sequence continues at coordinate 57,772,340 of NC_142048.1, read as the reverse complement.
CAGCTGCCTCTCCAGCACCCTGCCTTTCTCCCTGCCACAATGCCTCTTCTATAATGATCACAGACTAACCCTCTGAAGCTGTAAGCAAACCCTCAGTGTTTTCTCCTGTAAGTTGCCTCAGTTCTGGTGTCTCTTCACAGCACAACAAAAGTGACTAAGAGAATTTTGTTCACTATCTGCTTAAGAAACTCACTCCTTAAAAATCATAGCTACCACAGACCATTCTCTGGGCCACACAGAACCCCTTCTTAAAGTGGGCATGTATCTGTGGATTCTACTTGTGACCAAGAAGGTGAGGGACTCCTTAGATGGCTTGGGGGTTAAGGAATGGTGGTAGACATGAGGTAGCAAATGCATGAGGTTCAGAGTTAACCCATTCATAACAGGAGCAGATTTGTGCTGAGTTTTTTTAGTCAAAGCAATATGCCTGGGTTTGGGGTTGTTACTTCTTTACAATAGTGGCTCTCAGAAGATACCTTCCCTAAATCATAGATTTTATAGGTGTGGGTACATGACAGTCATCTGAAGTTCCCAAAACTATGGCATATAGGATCTTTGTCTCTTGGGGACATCAGCCATTTCCAAAGGATGATCTACTTAAGCAAGTGTCCCCCTGTGCTGTATTTATGGAAAGGGGCCTGGGAGCAGCTCCATCTTCCTATAACTGTTTTCCTTGAGTCCAAGTGAGCAAGTCTTAGTAGACAATCCTTCTGGTTAAAATCTAACGGGTTCCTGAGGTCACAGAAGCATATCAGGGAGGATGGAGCTTTGAAAGGTCACAAGATGACCGAGGTTACAGAATGACCGAGGTCACAGGATGACTCGGGTTTCCCTCATGACTTTGTTGGGTTCTGGAAGGCAAGAAAGTGAGCCACTGAGAGGGTGTTAAGGATGGGTACCACTGAGTGGGTGTGAAGACGGTTAACACAGAGCAGGTGTGAGGATGGGTAACATTGAGCAGGCACGAGAATGGGACCATCCCAGGCATTACACATCAAACAATGGAAAGGAAAGGCTGCCATCCAACACACTGATAGAAAGCATTTAAAGTCAGGCATGGTGGTGCACGCCTTTAATCCCAACACTCAGGAGGCTGAGGTGGGCAGATCTCTGAGTTCAAGGCCAGCCTGGTCTACAGAGCGAGTTCCAGGACACCCAGAGCTACACAAAGAAATCTTGTCTCAAAAAAACCAAAAGAAAAGGAAAGTATTCAAGAAAAAAAAGAAAGAAAAAAGTGTCCAAGAGGTCATGAGTTAATAGACAAATGTGTATTAATTTTAACACAAAGGCCCTTAGTGGTTTGACAGCCCTCAGAGCACTCCTGGCTGTTTGCAGAAGGTAGCAGGCCCAGCGTGGTTTCTCTCTGCAGACAAATCAACACAACCGGAGCTGATACTTCTCTGACACACTAGTCTGTCTATCCTTGGCTGATGCCTCCACAGAGTGTGGCTTTCGTGACTGTGTGTGGCAGAATGCCAGGCCCACAGGTGCCTGTCACGATAGCTCGTGTCCAGGAGCAGATATGTATACTGCTCTGGATCTTCAGTCAAAACCAGTCTGCCCTTTGGGGGTGACAGCCTGGCTCCTATAGCTCATCCTTTCGTGAGGGGTGACAGAGGGTGCCACCTCACCCTGTGCTCCATGTGGGCTGAGCCCTGTGGCAAGGCACAAAGCCTTCCAGCTGAGCTCTGACACATCAAGCCGAAGCAAAGAGGATCTTAGTGTGTCTTCACCATGAGCCAAGCTTCCCAGAAGACCCCTCTCGAGCTCCCAGCAGCCTCACCACCTCCCCGAGTTCAGTGTCCTAGAGATTTGCAGCTCAGGGCAATCCGGGATTCTCTGGAAGTATTGCTGACCCTTCACAGTGCCCTCTAACAACAGTTAGGAATCCTGTTACAACATAGAGACACCAATGAGCCATGTGATCATATAGGTATCTTCTACTGGCCTTGCCCATTTCAGATGAGAGCAAACGCTTAAGATAACCCATTGTTCACACATAGGGCTTCAGAACACTGGGCTTTCATCCTCTTTCAGATGAGAAGGAAGTCAGCCCTGAGAGCCGACGCTCAGTCAGGACACAAAGCTCTCCAATGAGCCGCTAGGCTGGAATCCAGACTCTGTTTTTTTTTATTATTTTTTTAATTTTTTAAAAATATTTATTTATTTATTATGTATACAATATTTTGTCTGTGTGTATGCCTTCAGGCCAGAAGAGGGCACTAGACCCCATTACAGATGGTTGTAAGCCACCATGTGGTTGCCGGGAATTGAACTCAGGACCTTTAGAAGAGCAGGCAATGCTCTTAACCACTGAGCCATCTCTCCAGCCCTGGAATCCAGACTCTGTTATTGGTCCCTGACCTCCCATCATGCTTCCTTGGACTTCTGTTTTATATGTGTGGAGTTAGTTGTCCAAGGAATTCTTGAATAAGGAATCAATGAAACTCTTTGTTAAGATACTTTTTATGCATAATTTATTATATTTTATATATACAGATGTCTTGCTGGCATATATGTCTGTGTATCACACGTGTGCCTGATACCTGTGGAAGCCAGAAGAGGGTGTCAGATCCTCTGGTACCAGAGTTGCAGACAGTTGTGAGCTGTCGATGGTGTTTGAATGTGGGCTCTCTGCAAGTGCAGCCAGTGCCCCTAACTGCTGTCTCTCCAGCCCCTCAATGAAACCTAAAACCACGGTATATCGCCTTCTCATGAGCTCAGGAAGTACAAAAGAAAGCACTAGCTGGGGTGACAGCCATGTGTAAGACATGCTATCTTTCCCAGTAGTCATGTCAGAAAGGGAAATTCTTGCCACCCATCAACAGCAAATGAAGTGGTCTTATCCACTCAGGTTCTCGACAACCTAGTTGCTGGCCATCACACAGCAAGCTCCGTTTAAAGGGCGAGGAATATAAAAATGAACTAGACAGGTTCGACACCTGTTCCCATGAGCAAGGCCCCACCAGTCCAGACCTGAAGAAAGCCGGGGTGGGGCTAGTGGGGGTGTGAGCTGATGCAAGGAGTGTTTGCTGCACTCCCTCAGGCCGCCATGCTGAGACACGTGTGCAAGACTGGAGGGGTCTGGACTCCGGTTTAGAATGTCAACCCCACTCGGGGGAAGTTACCAGGGCCAGGACAGCCTGAGAGCAGATCTGAGTCCAGAAACAAGGTTCCAGCCAGCTAAGGTCTTAGGGGAAAGGAACAGGCAGCAACTGTAGCTGTTGGGGAAGAAATGAGAACATCGGATGGCCGGGAACATAGACATAAGGCAGAGAAGGATGGAAGGATCCAGCGACGGAGCCAAAGGGACGCACCTGTGGGCCATACTCGGGAGGTCCTATTTCCTCTCCATCTGCTCCTCTGTCACTTTCATGGCTGGGGTCCAGTGACCTTTTACTCACAAAAACAGGTCTCTGGCCTCATTGGACCCATAGGACATCGTTCACTGACAGGGTCCGTGGCATCAGGAGAAAACCAACGTGGGTCAAAGAGTACACACCTCTGTAGCGTGCTTCAGCAGCCCTCACATGTACGTGTGGCTCTACGTCTTTCAGGAAGGGACTTCTCAACCAGGGTTCCAAAGAGTAAACTTACACTCCGAGGTTCGGGAGGTCTGTTAGGCCTTTTAAATCATCAGCAAACCTTTATGCAACTGCCTCCCACAGATTTCTAATCCACAGTGGCCTGAGGCCCAGAAGGCTGAGGGTAAACCAAACAAAGCAAAATTAAAAAAAAAAAAAAAAAAAACCCACTGGTAAACATCAGCCTAAAAAAAAGTCCTCCTTCTTTCTCCTGATGACATCATCAGCCTCTCTGTAAAATTCCCCAGGAATAGTACTCCCTGGACCCTCGGTCCTTCGCCACATCCTCAGGCCCCAAGGCCTTCACGGCAGCCAATGGGAGCTGCTTTCGGGCCTCTCACCTCCCTTTCCTCACCCCCATCATCAGCCCCGTTCCCAGGGCCCATGGAGGCTCCTTCCCAGGAGGATCAGTGGCTCTTGGGCTAAGCCGGAAGTAAAGCAAGGTTACTCATAAGTCGAGATGTTCTCAGGAGTTCCTTTTTAGAGCTGTTTTGTTTTTCACTAAGCCTGCCACAAACCACACCTTCCCGGCGCAGCGGAGTTCAGCTTCTCCAGCTGTCGAGTTCTAAACAAGAGCTGGGTTGTATATATGATCTAACCAGGGCATTGACAGCTTCCAGAAACTGAGCAAAAACAAAGAGCATCGTACACACAGTCAACCCAGAAGGAAAATCGGAACAGCACAAAGGGCCGTGTCAGTGCCAAGGACATCTGAAGAAAAGAAAAAAACTCCAAGCCTGTCAGTAAACACCTTCAGAGAAAGAACAGAGCTGGGGGAAAAAAATCCCTCAAGTCCCTAAACCTTCTAGAACCTTAAGAACTTTAACAAACACAAAACAACTAACACGGTGTTGAAGAAGTCAGGAACTGGAGTGCTGAAATTCCCCAAACTGAGGGCTGGCTATGGAGTTCCAACTCTCAGGACAGAAATACAGCAGCAGAAACACGGCAGATAACGCAGAAAGACCCTTGCCTGTAAAGCTAACGTCCGCTAGTGAAGACCCATGAGCTGTATGATGAAGAAAAGAAGGCATTTCCAGCAAATGCTGGGAAAGCCGCACAACATATTTTTAAAAACAAATCTAGAAGGATTTCATGAAAATTAACTCTAACTGATTCACAGACCTAAAAGCAAGCACAAACCCACAGAACTCTCAGCAGAAAGCCTGTGGTCTTGGGCTTGCGGGAGACTCCTTAGGCAAAATATATGATGTTGGGACTAATTGAGTCCTGGCCCTCAGCTGCTCTTCCCTGCTAGAACCTTCTAACTGAAGTTACTAGAAGCTGTACCTAGCCTAGAGGATCAGAGGATGGGATTTTTCACCTGTTGGCCATTGACTGCAGGGTATTTAAGCCTCCATGGTGCTATTAAAGAAGGGCTTTGTACCAGTGATTGGAGGTCCGTGTGTCTGTCTGTCTCTCTGTGTGTTTCCTCAACCTCCAGCCCCTTGCCCGAAGCTCGCGAACTGGATTCTAGCGCATAGAGCGCAGATGATAAGATTCAAGATCCCTAAAGAGCAATTGATAAGGGGTCCCCACTAAAATTTAAAACTTCTGCTGTTAAAAAAGATAATACCACATCCTGGGAGAAATACGTACTTGCAGATATAAGGAAATAACTGTAAGGCGATGCACAGACTCTCAAAGATCAAAACTAAGGAAACAGCCATCTTGGGAAATGGAGGGAAGACCTTGGGGGGCGGACAGGAAGGTGAGAAACAGCAAGCATGTGAAGATGCTTAGCCTCCCGCCAGCAAGGAGTGGAAAATTAAAGGTGATCGACACCCACTGTGTGGCTAAAGTTCCACAGCACTGACTCCAGCAAGTGCTGGCCCGGCGTGGGAGCCGGAGCCTCTGTGCATGGCTTGGGAGGATGCAGAATGGGATGTCACGTGGAAAGACAGTTTGAGAGTTTCCTGCAAAGCTACCCACACTCCTGCCATGTGATCATGCATGTCCTTTCGCTGTTTACCTCAATAAATTGAACACATATGTCCACAGAAATACCTCCAATGTTTAAAGAGCAGCTTTGTTTGGAATCGCCATAACATAAAAGAAAGAAAGAAAGAAAGAAAGAAAGAAAGAAAGAAAGAAAGAAAGAAAGAAAGAAAGAAAAGAAGGAAGGTTTCAATGGATAATTGTGTGTCTACCCAGGCCGTTGGATATTGTTTGGTGCTAAGGATCAGTGAACTTTCTAGTCAAATTTTAAAAAAAAATAAAATAAAATAAAATAAAGGAAGGAAGGAAGGAAGAAGCAATTGAGGAAACTTAATCCACTCTATCAGGACAAAGAAGCCAGTCATAAAAGGACTATAGGATTCTAACTGTACAATAGTCTATTGTAATCAACTGCGGGGGCAGCAAAAAGTTTCATGGTGGTTGGGAATTTGAAGGATGAGGAAAAATGAACGGTGAGCACAAAGTATTCCAGGAGCAGGACGGGGTCCTCTTAGATCCATCAGCACAAAATGCATTCTCCCCACCTCCTGTCTTTTTAAATAAAGCTTTATTACAACCTGGGCCCACACATTACTTACATGGTGTCATTGTCTGCACTGCAGTGTCAGGGTTAAGCAGCTGCAGCAGAGATTAGACAAACCATAAAATCTAAAATACTATTTTGCTCTCTGCAGAATAATTCTGCCAAACTCTTAGTCATCCATTGACTGCTATTTTCTAAGAAGGATGTTTTATCCTTATAATTCCACAAGGAAAAAATTCTTAACTTGTTACGAATGCAGTGTGGCATCCTGAAATGGGCCCTGGAGTGGGTGAAAGAGCAACTGGTTAGCTATGAGTAGGCCTGTACTGAGTTGAAACTGTCTGTCCGTGTTCCTCTCTGGGTTCGGAAGAGTCCCGGCATTATACACGATGATAACATTGACTCTTTAGTCTGACTCTGGGAAACAGCTCTGTAAATCTAATTTATTTCAAGATTTTTAACAAGTTTGTTCAAAGTAGAAAATCTCAGCAAATCAGCTGTAAGGGCTGAGAGGGGGCTCAGCTGGCATGGCGCTGACTCACAAAGCCTGAGTTTGGACCCCAGCAACTGCGCCATGATGGTGAATCTCTGAAAACCCCGCTTTGTAGGGGCAGAGGCAAGATGATGCCTAGAGTGGACTCAATGGCCAGTCTAGATGTTCAGTAAGCTCCCAGTTCAACGAGAGATGTGGCCTCAAAAAGCAAAGTGAAGAGCAATTGAGGAAGAACCCTGATGATGGTGAGCTCTGTATGCATGGCCATGTGCCTGAGCAAGCACACACACACGCACACAGACACACACACACACCCCACATACACATACCACACACCATACACACACACCACATACATACACAACACACACACCACATATACATACCACACACCATACACACACACACACCACATACACATACCACACACCATACACACACACACACACACCACATACACATACCACACACCATACACACACACATACCCCACATACACATACCACACACACACACCCCCCACATACACATACCACACACCATACACACACACACACACATGCCCCACATACACATACCACACACACACACACATGCGCACCACATACATACACTGCACACATACACACACCATATACATACACATACCATACACACACCATACAAATACACACACCATACAAATACACACACCACACCCATACACACATATACACATATACCACATACACATACCACACACCATACATACACAACACATACATACACAACACATACATACACAACACATATACACATAAGTACACCACATACAAACACACCACACACATACACTGTACACATACACATACCACATACATACACAAATATATACACCCACAAACCATACACACACACCTTACACATACCAAACCCATACACACACCACGCCCATACATACACATATACATACATACCACATACACACACCACAAACATACATGTACCACACTCATTCACACACACACCTACACACACACACATATGTATGTGTCCCGCGCTACCGTCTCGCCAGCAAGAACCACGCGGTACACATAGGATTCTTCTGCAGTAAAGCTTTAATGCCCCTTGGGAGAGCGGGCATCAGCCAACATGGCGGAGACCCAGATAAGATGGAACCCATCCCTTATATAGGAAACAGACCCTGCTTTGGACGTGTCACTCTTGGATAGGTCCATTGTTCCCAGTCCCAGGTGATGCCTCGGGAGTAGGCGGGGACTCAGTGGGAAATTACCGAGCACATGTGCGTTCACCTGGTGGTGAAGCCGGATGTCAGCGCCATCTTGATAATGGAGAATGTGGCTGCGGCCTTCTACATCTCCCCCTAATTTTACTTCTTTGCAGAAAGGCAACTCCCTAGGAAGGTAAAGATAGAGGTCGCACTTCCCAAAATGAAAACATTACGATGGGCTTGCACGGAATCTGTCCCTAGGCTCATGACACCTGGAACCTATCCAGCCTGCCCTCTGCCAATTTTCTGGGAAAGGGAATATACGGCAGGAAACCCTTAAGCAAAGCGACTTATCTCTCAGAGAGGGCCATTCTCTGTGCGATGCTCTTCAGCTCGACAACCTTCAGGGCTAGCTAAGCCAAGCACTCCACCCTGTGCAATGGACCACAGTCCTAGGGGTGCAGGAGCTGGTTGGCTTAAACCTTACTGCTTTAACATAAATAACTACACATCAGTAGAGGCCCCTGTTTCAGGGCAGCCAACGCTTGTGCAATAACCACTTTGTCCCTACGATTTTGGGATTTGAGTCAGCAGACCATCCAGAGGAGAAACACTAATCCATAGTATAGGACTGTTCCAAAACATTTCCACCCCCACCCATTCTTTGAAGTAGGGGAATGAGGGATACGGCCCAGGACTGGAGTCCTACGGCCAGGCTTATAAATCATCTCTAGGATGGTATGAGGGGCCCCAGAGTCATATTGGTTGTAAAAAGTCGAGGAAACACCATCATCCTATGGCTGACTGGTAACAGCTTCGGGAAAGCTGAGAGTGTCCTCCATCGGTACTCTGTCATCCATCCTCAAAATGGCAGGAGGAACAGCAGCCAGGTCCTCAGGCGAATTCGTGTGTTGTGGATCACTCTTCACTGTTCGGGTCAATCGCTCTGGCAGCCAGAATGGGCTTTCTTGATCCTGTGGGAAGACACAAACAGCTCCCCTGGATCTCAATAAGATGGGATCCGGGCCTTTCCATTCATTAGCAAGCACATCTTTCCACTTAACCAAATCTTTGGGCCGCTGCGGATCCGAACAATGTCGTGTTGCAGCATTTTGGCCATTATCATCCAAATTTTAAAAATTTATAATGAACAGAGCCATGGCGATGGCCATTCTTGGCATCGGGGGCAGTTCCTTTATATTATTCCCCCCCTTTTTGTTTAAATAGATATTTATCCAATTTTTAATTTAAATAACCATGGCATTTTGTAACCTATCTTGAAGATACCCATAGTGTTTAGCAGAAATAACTGACAGGATAAGGGAAACTGATAGCAAGCAATAACTGACAAAACAAGGGGAAATCTAGCAGCATAGCAATGGCACAGCAACAACAACATTGCAATGTACAACAACACAGCAATAACTGACAGACCAAGGGCAGGAGCTGGACCATTCCTCAGGAACCCGCCAGCTCCGCAGCAATTAGGCCAGACAGCTCCATAGCAGAGGCTTTGTCCTCAGGCCTCTGGACAGATGAATCCACAGTATGAATAGTAGTATTTTTAGAAACAAAAACATAAACTCTTTTTTTAAAATAACATTTAAGAGTATTAAAAAACTCAGTGTAAAAATTTAGCACAGTTAGTACTGGAAGTAGGCTGGTCTTGAACTTAGAGACCTATAGGTCTCTGTTTTAAAGAGCAATCTTGTTTGTCTGTGTCATTATAGTAGGCCTTAGAATTAAACCATTTTAAATCTGGCACAGATGAGATTATTGTTTTAAAAATATGAGAAAACCGTTTTCCTGTTTCCAGCCTGGAGTCCTAAGATGACGTGGCCATTGGGGAACCCATATGGGGATCTCTGTTTTTTACGGTATGGGCCGTGTTGCCCCAGTGGCGCCTAGGAAAAACCCAGGCCCTGTTTGTTGATATTAGATTTAAGATTTATTGGCTCCTGTATTCCTTGCCGGTACGGTGGCCTTGGGTTCCAGAGCCCGCCCGCCATCCAAGGGCTGTGCGCGGCCCTGGGCCTGCTCGCTGTGCGGATCCCCGTGTCCCAAGCCAAGAAGTGGCGGCTCCACCCCCAGGCGCCCCTGCCTTCCCCGCGGGGCTAGCCTCGTTCTCTGAGGTCTGAGGCTGTGTTGGTGACGGAGTGTGGCGGGAGCCGACACCCAGACCAAGGCTGCACAGGCCGGCAATAACTCCGCGCCAGAGCCTGCGGCTCAAGGGGCCAATGGGAGAGGCGGCGAACAGGGCCGCTTCCCTACTAGCCAACTCTCAACACCTGTGCCACAGCAAAAGCGGCTGTAAACTCTCACAAATCCAGCCAACGACCCAATCACCCCCAAATCCAAGGGCCCTTCGCATTCATCTCCCTGCGGAACCTGAAACACCAGACAAGCCAAGCGTATACATAGCAATCTTTCAGGAGGACTTGAGTTCTTAAAATGCTAAGCAGTTCTTAAAAACTTAAGTCGCACTATGTAGATGTAATACGGTACTGCCTGTTTACTGCATTTAAACCTTAATTGCGCCTTTATTATGATAAATACGACCAGCCCTGCCTGAAGTCAGCATCGTTTAGCATAGCCAAAAGGAACCAGAGCCATTTTACCCTCAGAGACCAGCACAGTTTTAGGTACATTGTAAGCCTTCTGGCCCGGCTGCCTGTGGCACCGCTCTCACTCCCGGCATTGTTGTGACATCCTCCAGGCCAGGCACCAACCGAGCCGCACCAATTGAGCCGGCGCAACGTGCTCCCCATCATAGCCATAGAGCAAAGCTCCGCTCCAGCCGCCCTCCAGCCCCAGCTGCACCCACTCCGCGCCCAAACCGGGTGTACGGAGCAAAGCGGAACTCAGAGAAGCAGGTTTGCAGATCTGCGATCACTGAAGGACCTCATTTAATCTTTTAGGGAATTTGGGCGTCGTTTAGTCTCTCTGGCTGCTTCCTGCTGTTATTGGGCCGTTGTATTCTTAGGGGTATACACTACAACATTTCAGGAGGTCTCGGTGATTCAAACCACGTGGATCTCAAGCACATACTTAGGCTCCCATCCTCCGTGGAGGCGAAAACAGAACCTCTCCTCCACAACATCACACTCTCAAGCCCATGCCTTAAATCTAAACTACCTTTTTTAGCAGCTCCCAAATTCAAATATCCCTCTCCTGTCCAGTACACAAAAAACAACACGAACAACACAACACAAAGCCTTCGACCCTGCAAATCAGCCTTCTCCCCCATCTCCACTCTCCCAAAATCACCGGGAGGTCCTTTTTAACTTATTTTTTTTTCTGTCTCCCCCATTCTTTACCGGAGGGTCCTTTTTAACTTATTTTCTTTTCTGTCTCCCCCATTCTTTACCGGGGGGTCCTTTTTAACTTATCTGGGTGCGCGCACAACCTCCCACTGCTGCTCAGTTTCTGATATGCTCTCTGGACTTTAGAGCGTACCTCTCTAAGCTTGCATGCCTGCAGTTCTGAATCCTCCTTGTGTCCAAGGGGTCTCCGGCGGTGCAAAGTTCTTCTTTTTCTTCTTCTTCCCGGGTATCGGCACCAGATGTCCCGCGCTACCGTCTCGCCAGCAAGAACCACGCGGTACACATAGGATTCTTCTGCAGTAAAGCTTTAATGCCCCTTGGGAGAGCGGGCATCAGCCAACATGGCGGAGACCCAGATAAGATGGAACCCATCCCTTATATAGGAAACAGACCCTGCTTTGGACGTGTCACTCTTGGATAGGTCCATTGTTCCCAGTCCCAGGTGATGCCTCGGGAGTAGGCGGGGACTCAGTGGGAAATTACCGAGCACATGTGCGTTCACCTGGTGGTGAAGCCGGATGTCAGCGCCATCTTGATAATGGAGAATGTGGCTGCGGCCTTCTACATGTATGAAATAAACCTGTGTCCAGTGGCAGGTCATGACACAACCTTCAAGTTGTTTGTTCATATATTCAACACATGTTTACTAAGAACACACAACCATCATGCAAAAAAGTCCTATTTTATAAAAATGTCCAATTGCTTTCCTGTTTTTGGTAGTCTCATCTTATTTAGACGTCACAAACTATATTAAAAGGAAGAGAAAAGCATGGCTACAGGTACTGACAGAGTCGGTGAGAAGGAACGGAAGGTGGCAACCGCCTGTAACCAGATAAACACAGCCAAAGATGTGTGCGGAACACCAACTCTGAGGCCGCACAAGGAGGCCTTGCCTCCAGTACCTTCTGGCAGCTCCTATATACAACAGAGCCTTCTGTGGCTCTGGCTCTCCCCAGTGTCTTGTCCCTTGGCTGCCTTCCAGAATCAAGTATGACAATGGCCTTGGCCTGAACATCTGGAGTCCCGAGGCTCAGGGTGCGCCTGAGAGGGCTGGGGGGAGACAGCAGCCGAAAGAGAAACGTCTGGATCCTCACCAGAAGCTAGGGCAGTGTCTGCTCTGATTTCAGAGGACTAGGATGGAGGCCGGCTACTCCAAACACAAAGTCAGGATAATGCTGTGTCAGTGAGACCCCCTGCCCATCAGATGACAAGAGAGGGCAAATGGCAGGCAATCAGAGCCCACCCTGTGTTGTGGGGGAGGGGGCGAGAGGAGTCTGTAAATTCTCCTGACTGGGAGACTCCTACCCTTCTCTGCCTAGTGAAAATACACACACACAGTGCGAGTGTATTGGGTGGGATATGGGCTCAGAAGTTCTCAGGAGGTGAAGTTAGGAGCTGTAATGACCCACTGATGGGAAAGCAGCATAGCTCTCTCTCCTGCCCGTGTCCATTTTGTCTGAAATAGGATGAATAGCACTGGCTGTCCACTTGAACTTTGACCCTATGGTACCATGAACATGGCCGACAAGCCTTAGCGCCCAACAAGAATTCATCCTCACAGGAAAAGACAGAGACGGTGGAGTCAGGACCCCGATGTAGGTCACTCTGATAAAGTTCTGGAAAACTGTGACTGTCTGAGGGATCTGGCCTCTGGAAGCCACCCTCTTAGCAACCAGCCGTGGCTCAGGCCAGGCCATGCCAAAGTTCACGGAGAGGAAGTGAGAGTCTGGGGGAATGTGGCTGTCCGAGTTGTTACTTCCTGTCACGACTCTCAGCAGCAGTGTTCTCTCTCACAGGCTGGGAATGAAGCCTTTCCTTATTGTCAAGGACCTGAGACAGAAGGCTAAATGTCCCAGAATGGGAAGTCATCCAGGTCGTGGACTTCCCCCAGAGAACTCCCATCAAAGATTCAGTGTGTGGCCACAGCATAGGAAGAAATGCTTTACATGAAGTCTGGATGGAGGTCCCCATCAGAAAAGAAGAGACAACCCCACCCTTCAATAAATAGTCCACCAAGTTCATGGCTACTAAAAAGAAGCCGGACTCGGGTCCTCACACAGTAATGTCCACCTTGCTCACCTCTGACCCCCTGGAAACCCCGCAGACGTGGAACCTGTGTGTTCAGAATGACTGTCACGCAGGGCCCTTGTCCTGCCCAACGCTGTTTGGTTATGTGGAGACTGCAGGGTCCCCTTTGCTCTCAGGAAGCCATGGTGAGGACAGCAGTGTCATACATAATCCGGCTCACTTAGAACAAGGTGTCCTGCTCCTGATTGTTCCTGTAAATCTAGACGTAATGTTTTGTAACAGAGGGAGAGAGAGGCCGCAATCAAAGGAAGCAAATTGTGAAGAAAAAGCCAAAGATGTAGAGACCGTGCATTTTCAGAGGAAAGTAGGGCTTACTTTACAACGCTATGGGAGAGCAGTTACGCCGTGTCAGAAGGGACCTTGGGCCTCTGTGTGCACACATGCATGAGTGTGAGGTCAGGGGTTTGCGACAGTGTTTCTAAACTCTCAGACGATAAGCCAGAAAGCATCGTGGATTTGAACTGAAGTGGCTTGAACTTGGACACACTGGAAGTATGTCAAAGGTCTCCCCTGAGATTTTGGAGAGGAGCTGAGCCAAGGGCTCTGTATTCCATCAGGGCAGAATGAACTCAGTGACGGAGCCTGGCAGGCTGACCGCGTGTGGTGAGCTAAGCCAGGCTGGAGTTCAGACCAAATCCACAGGCTTATTTCCAGAAAGGGAGGGAGAATTCAACTCTAATCCCTGAGAGCTTTTCTTCCCCTTTAATTCCTTCCTGTCATGGGAGGACCGGTACAAAATTTCCCAAGAACTCTCCCAAGCCAGTGACGGAGAACAGTCACCTAAGTTGGGCAGAGGGAAAAAAACAAACTGAGCTCACGGCAGTGACAGATTTCGTGTCAGATACCAAAAACCTGGATCCTGTGGGAGAGGGGGGTGCACACCTATAATCTTGGTACTCAGAAAACTGAGGCAGGAGGATGAGCACAAGTAAGCCAAGCACAGGCCAGATTGGGAACTTTGTCTTAGAAGCAGCATCTTCCTATCCAGGGATCAACAGGCAAGCCCTGAAGGGATGAAGCAGGCTTCCTTCTCCAAAAGCCAGAACCGGCCACACTGCAGGACAGTGTAGACAGTGGACAGTGTAAACATCTTCCTATGAGGGGCTGAGTCCCCTGGATTTCCGGGACGCCACTCTGACTGAGGCACGGCCTCCCTGAGGTAACGCCAATGCCGCAGAAGGCTAGACGCTGCTGCTTGATTTGAACACTCGGGAGTTACCAATCTAGACTCTATCTTGGCTTTTCCTCACTGAAGCACCAGGCAAATTCTGGGCTGTGTGAAGGACTCTTGACATGTCTCATCACAGAAGGCAACAGTGCCCTGAGCAACGTGTGAAATACAGGCCTTGTAGCTCTCTGCCCAGCAAGGGAAACATTCACTAAATACAAGGCCTGTGGTGTGAACAGGAGGCTCAGAGTCCTGAAGCCTGAGGTGGTCGATGATGACTTTGATACCTCTGCAGGCAACAGTGTTCCTCTCAACCCTTCCAGTTCCCCAGCGGGCAGCATCAGTCAGCTGCCTCCCTCCCCACCTTCCCATTTCTTTTCTCCACCTCTGGGAACTGAGGTGGTCACAGTGTGTCTGGAGACTTCTGACAGAGCGAAGAAGGCCACAGTAGGTAGGTCTAGCGGTGGTACAGGACAACAGAATTCCATCTGCCTCCACAAGGTCAGGCACTCCTGTGTTTGTTGATTTTGATCTGTTCTCCTAGCTCACATGTGAGCTCAACCAGTGACCCTCCCACCCCATGCCCTGTGTCCCCTACATGGCAAGCTGCCACTGACCCTTCTTCGTCCAGCACTCACCTCCTGGACTCTGGGCCTCTCCTACTGGATGCTGTTTTCCTACTTGGCTCCTATCATGGCTTTATAAAAATGCACATTAGAGGAAACAGCTGTCTGCCTTCACTGGCGACATCAGAAGTGAGTGGTCTTCAGAGTGGCCGTCTATGAGACAGCGGGACTATGGGATGGTGGCCCAGACTTGAGGTCACACTGTCAGGATCTAAATACTGCACTTTCAAATGCTCCTGGATTCCAGTGCAAAGCTTTGGTGTAGCATAGAAGAGAGACCCCAAGCTCTGCAGAAACAGGATATTAAAGGTGAGAGAGAGGAAGGAGTCTCAAGAGATTCAGAAGGAGGCTCTTGTTCCTCCTAGTTGACTTAGACTTGTCCTGGGAGACAAACAAGGCTTAATTAGTGTTGCGCCCATTCAGCAAGGACCAGCTCTAGAGAAACCCCAGCAAATGTGCAGGGGTTTTGGTTTTCCCACAGGAGACCATTCTATCTGAGGTGTGTTGTGCAGCTATCCAAATTCATTTCTATGAACTGAAAGAGTCCCTATTGGAAGGAAGAAGGAGGCTCACGGGACGAGGGAAGCTGACAGGACTTGAGAAGTGAACAAAACCGCCAAGGCTAAGGGAGCTCCCAGAACGTAGAAGATTCAAGGCCTCTCCCTTGAGGGGAGACCCTTCAGTGGCCAAGCGGCCTGTGAATTCTGGGAAAGGCTCCAGGGATGAAGCCCTGATGGAGTCTCACCCACTCTAGAGTGGACGTTTTTGGTGGTGTGCCTGACTCTGAGTCGCCGAACTCCGCACCTATGTTCCTGTAGGCAACACCAGCAAACTCAGTGGCTCACCAAGCTAGACCCAGGTGGAATCGTTTCTTTGGTCTGACACTGATGGGCTTTCCGGCATGAAGTGAGGTTCGTTGATGTCTCCCCCAACAGTCATAGAACAGTAACATAGAAACCTTGTAAGTTTCAAAGCCAGCAATGTAGAGTTGGCAACCGTAGGACGGTCGTTTACACAGCCATCTTTAAATTCGAGAAAGCTGCTACCCCAGAACCCATCCAGTTCAGCTAAGTCGTGAGAAAGCTATGTGTGACTGTACTCATGTAAAATATAAAAGAATAAATTAATGCAGAGATGGAGAGCAAAGCTGTGGTCATCGGGGACTCAGAAAAAAATGGGGATATGTGGACTGTGGGCCACGCACCTAACAGCAGATATAGCAGATGGAGGAATCTAAGAATTAATAAGAGTTATGACACTAGGACCTCAACTATTATGTGTGAAACTCCCCACTTAATGTGTCCACATATGCATGTCTCACACACACACACACACACACACACACGGTGCTGGTGGACATTTTCATTAGCCTACCACGGGAAACTTTTTGCCATCAACACATATAAATACTAATGCATTCCCTAAAAAGGTGTAATAATATAAAGTGAGCTCCACAATGGATCGGTCACCTCAGACCTGCCAGCCCTTACTCTGGGGTAGCAGCCCTCCAGGCAGAGGTCAGCTGAGGCTTCCACTATTTTCCTTCTAGAAGCTGCAGAGACTGAGAATTGTTTGCACAGCCAAAACGAATTCTTCCCAGAAGAGGTACTTAAAGCAACAGACAAAGAAAGTCTGAGGGCCCTCCTTGATGGAAAATACTTCAGGGCAAAAACGAGCATCATCATCCCTGAGGGCCTTGCCCTTCTGGATTGCCTGGCATAACCCGAGGCTGGAGGTGCCGTGAGCACGTGATGCCACACATCTCTCCATAGCCACCTTGGTCCTTCTTACCAAAATTAAGTGACCCCAGAAGAAAGCCATAGCTCAGACAGCAGTTCCCAGAGGAAGGTGCGAAGTGAACACTCTGTCTTCTTCCATTTTCACAGCCATGCCCCAGGTCCTGTTGGAGAAGGTCCTACCCCTGAGATCTAACAGCTTCCAGAGCCTAGAGCCCTGCCCATGTCACATGCCCACTCCCTGTTCAATCTACCTTCAGTGATCATCTTTGGCTAGGCACATACCCTGCTTATTTTTACATCTCCACGCAATAGTAAAAACACAAAAATCAATGATACTCTGCTCCTGCCTTCAAGGAATGCACACCAAACACAAAGTGATAGATGTAAGTGGCCGCCTTGAAGCTGCCTTTTCAGACCTGAATGTTGTGTCAGTAATGGTAGAGGCCAGGGGCAAGGATGGTAAAGAAACAGGAAGCAAGAAGCAAGAGGGCAGGGTAGAGAATCTCCAGTTACAGACTGGAGATTTCAAAGCGCAATCAAATCCTTTCCTATGGCTTAAAAACTGCAGATGAAAGGATGTAATCTCAGATAAGAAAAGGATCCAGTCTTCCAAAATAAGGAGAATTAAGAACACTGCTCAGATCAATGCCATAACCCCACCCCATCACCCTGAAGCTCACACGGTCACCAGTCCTTCACATCTTGGCACTAATAACTCAGATGGTTTAGACGCCAGGCAAGACCACATTCTGGGACAATGGCATTATCCCTGCTAGAGTGGGGCCCCAAGTTCATGTCCACCTGGGACTCAGAATGGAGCCTTATTCAGGAATAATCTACACAGGTAAAATCAGGTGTCATGACATCTTGCTGGATCAGGGTGAGTTAAGAGGTATGGCACTATGAGGAAAGCAAACAGAACCATGGTGAAACAGAGAACAGCCATGTGACGAAGACAGCACAGGTCAGAGGAAGGCATCTGCAAACCCATTTGTGCTAAGAACTACTGACAGAACCAGGTGGGGAGAGGTAGGGTCAACCTCCTGTCTAGGACCCGTCCTGCCACAGTGTCTGCATCTCTCCCAACCAGAGCCACGAGCTGATGGAAGCCAGCCGTGTTAAGTCACCCAACTTGTGGCACTTCGTGGAGTGGCCCAGGAAAGCATCCCAAGACCCCGAAGAGATGATGAGAGCCTGGTAAGGAAGGGGGAGCCATGGGAAAGCTTTGGAAGGTATGAAGTTAAGATACACACTTAGAGAGAAAAATACCCTTCAAATGGCCATCCCATGGCTGAGGGGAGATACAGCAGCAGAGGAGCTGAGGGTCTCAGGGAACAGAGGATCAACTAATGCCCATCCCAGGATGAGACCTTGACTCTTAGTTTTACTGCCGCTCCTGAAGGTCCTTAGCCTGCTGGTCCAGTGCTATGGGGCCAGCATGCTCACAGAGCAGAAGGAAGGCATGCTGGTGAAGTCACAGATCTCTGGCTTCTGACAAGGGTGCTATCAGATCATACCAGAGATTCCTCTTTGGAAAGCAGTCCATATTTTAGATGGCATCAAGTGCTTATATTATTTTTTTTTTCTTGAACAATCAAACAAAAAACTTTTCACAATGGAATTTGTGAGGCTCTGACCAGACACTGGAGACACTAGGGTCCCAGCCTTATGCAGGTCAACCTGGCTCCTGCCAGAGCCAGGATTAAATGTAACATCTGGGCTGTAAATCGGATCTTTAAAGTGGCAGGGAGATGTCTGAAAAGGACAACTCAATCCTCGGTTGTCTTTTGGGAAAGTCAGGATCTATACTCTATGCTCTAAAGTAGTAACCCTTGAAAAAAATAAACCAAAAGCAGATGAAAGGATACATTTTAGCATATTTTCTGTTTCCTTGCTACTTTGGAGGTTTTGTTTGTAGGCAAAGTACAGCATTCTTTTCCTAAAGCCCAAAGTTCCCTCTTAAACCAAGAGAGTTGTGTTGGCTGCCTAACTATTTAGGGAGACTCTAGACTGGCCCAATAGTTTTAGAACTGGGAAGCAGGACACATGCCAATGAGCCCCTGACATGGAAACCTGGGTCTCTGGGAAACTGAGCTGATCGTTGAAGATGGATATGAGGTCTCTCTACCAGGAGCTGACCTGAGACCTTGGTGTCAATCACCTACTTTCAACTCCCCCTTCACAAGATGAGGACAATGATAATCAGGGTGGTGATAACGGTGATGATGATGATGATGATGATGATGATGATGTTGGTGATGACGGTGACATTGGTGACGAGGGTGATAATAGCAGTCATGATGGTTGGTGATGGTGGTGATATTGATGGTCATGGTGGTGATGATGTTAGCGATGGTGGTGATGACTGTCACACTGAATTAACTCACCCTCCTCTTGGATGACCACATGCCATGGACACACAATGCCATGGGATACACTTCTGTGTCAGCTAGCATCATTTTTTGTGGTCCTTGGTCAAGTTCATGACCATTTATAGTTGTGACTTTGCCGTTCTTGTCTTGGGAAGTTCTTTTTGGAGTAGTCATCCTTTTGTTCTTGGTGGGTCACATCAATCAAGGCCTACTAAGCATCTATAGGGTCACCAACCACTGGCAAAAAATATTGAAATTATTTAATCTTTTATACTTGTGCTAATTTTGTTCTTGCTTTTGTTTTTTGTTAATTTGAAATTTTTAATATTGGCTTGAGATATTTGGGTCACGCACACAGGCACACTCACATATGCACATGCACTCACCACACAGACAAACACACACACACACACACACACACACTACCTCTGGGGGAAGGCAGACTGAGCAACATTTGCCTTTGTATAGGATTACCTTCACTGACATGGTCCTGAATATCAAAGTCCTTTACAGGAAGAGTACTCTGAACACATTTCAATACAGCTCACTCTCAAGCAGCCTGAGGCAATGGAAGGCCCCTGCCCAGCCTCCACTACCTGTAGGCAATGATTTCCTAGGTAACCTCCTCACTTTCTGGAAACTGGGCCTGAAATCCTATGATCTGAATTCACTCTTTAGACTTGTCCCACCCAGACAGCTGACACCACAGATTGTCTCAGCCCACACCTCACCTGTAGCATAGTCGGCTTAAAGAGCAGGTGGGTTGGGAGCTCTCCATCCATCCTCGGCTGGAAGGGGCCTTTTCTCTCAAATACTTGGGCAATGACAGCATCCAGACCTAAGTACAAAGCTATTCCACTCATCTCGACTATTCCAGCAATTGTGTCCAGAGGCACACAGGAAGCATCGCCATGGATACGGAGCTTTGCGGCCCGATGCTGGCTGAGCCGGGAGGCTGTTGGGCAGGTGTTTGTTAACAGGTTGTGGCCTCTTCACGCCCATAATCACAGATGTCTTCTGGACATGCATCCCAGCCTGGTTGTTTCCCTTCCAGGTGACAAAGAGAGCTGAGGGAGGAAAGACAGTGTCCAGGAGGGTATGAAGTCCAGGGGATGACCCCATGTCACTCCATGTATCCACTCTGCAACATATCTCGCCAGTTTTGAGCAGCGATGACTGCACGCTCCTCCATGCGGGCTGCTGTTTGCTTGCTACTGTGTAGGAGAAGGAAAGGTATCTATCTGACAAACCAGGCAGGAGACAGCTGGTATGGGAGAGGCGGCATGGTAGAACGCAGCAAGGAGTCACCCTGCTCGTGGTGCATCTTTCAACACTTTCTGAGGAGGTCCCCAAGCAAATCTTAGGACAGGAGAAGGTAACGGCAGAACAAACAGATCTGAATGTGTAACTTCAACAAGCCATGAGCCGGGGCTCAAGGAGCAAGCTGAGGCCTCTCTGCTGTCAAAACACAAGACCAGAGCTGTGACTTGGATCTTTGGCCCAGCCTGCCCCCCCCCCCCGCCCTCCATTCTCTTGACAGCGCTCAGGAACCCTTCTAGCCAACTGCAGTGAGAAGGGCCCCTTCTTCTTGTCATCAAGTCAGATGACAAACCTATTGATGCAGATAATTACCACAATAATAAGGTAGGTCACTGCTCTCTGACACAAAGAATTTTCAGGTAGCATGTTTGCGTCAGGCATGTGCAATATATGTTTGTTTGTTTTTTCTCCTCGCGATCCCTGGTCTTGACAGCATTCTACTAACTGGGTATTAATGGACTTACTTTACAGCGGGGTATGATGCAAAGATGGGCGACCCCACCCGTGACCAAGACGAAGCCAAGCCTTCTTACTCATTCAAGTTTATTTCCCAGCAGCTGGTCCATCCTGTCATCTTCAGAGGACACAAGGATGTGAGGCAACAGGGAACTGGCCCTTTGGTCATTTTGTGGTGATGGTAATGTGGTCCTTCCCAGGCCCAGTTGCAAAGCCTGATTACACTCCATAGAACTTTTGAGAAATCCTGAGGCCCGGGCCACAGTGCAGAATTGTAAGCTGGGGCCTCTGGACAGGCGTTCATACCTGCTGGGGAAGCATGCCTCTCTAACCCTCTCTCAATAGATAGGTAGATAGATAGATAGATAGATAGATAGATAGATAGATAGATAGATAGATAGATAGATATCCCCCTCTATTCTTTTCTTTTGGTCATAGTAATGTTTTCGACCTTTCTGAAGATGATTCCATCTTCTGTTGTATTATAGCTCTAGAACAAGATAAAGCCGGCAGAGAATGCAGTTCACAGGAGAAAGATCGATGTGAACTTGAGGTCTTGCTTCCATCCGTGAACTAGGGAGCCAGTGAGGCCTTGGCCGGAACTTCTCAACTCATCCGGGACTGAGAAGCCGAGTTCAGACCCCCAGCAGCCCACCTAGAAGCTGGTTGTGATAGAACACACGTGGATCCTGTCCTGGGGAGGCAGAAACGGGAGGCTTCCTGGAACTGGCTGGCCACCCAGCACAGTCAGTTGGCGAGCTCCAGGCCCTGCCTCAAAATAATAACACTAATAATTAATAATAATATGGCGAGATAAAAGAGGAAACCTCTGCTCACACTGGAATGTGCACCCACAGGCAGAAAAGGGCGAGCACCTGCTCCTCCTCCCACTGCACACCCAGGTGAGCGTGTGCATTTGTCACCCAGTCTTTTGTCAACATCCTACATTTTAATTCTAGCCACCTCAGCCTGTAAATGCACCCCTCCCCCAGGAATTTCCCCCCTTTTCCTTTCTCTTCTCCTTCCCCCTCCCCCTCCTACTGTCTCCTCCTCCCCCCTCCCCTCCTGACCCTTCACCTCCTTTCTTCCAGATCTCTGTCTTCCTCTCTCTCTCTCTCTCTCTCTCTCTCTCTCTCTCTCTCTCTCTCTTTCTTGCGCTCAAAAATGCATTTGACTTTGAAATGAGACCATCTTTCATTAGCTCATTACAGAATTTACTCCTATGTGAATAATTTTCTTCGTCACAAAGCAGGTTCCCACTTCTCATCAAAGACTTCGGTGATGCAGTGTAGGTGGGTGGCCCTCGTCTCCCTAAACTCACGGTGATTGTGTCCCTCTCGCGTGTTCCAAAGCCCATCTCCCTCTCTGGCTTGGAATTGAAACCACAGCAGTAGGCGGGGCCGGAGGACAGCTTTTTTATTTTCTGTTCTTAAGTGCAGGGCAGCCAAAACAGGAACCTAATTATACGGAGTCAGTTAAGAGCGGCTGCCCCTATCAGATCTTGCTGGGCTCAGCACTGTTTCCCGGGAACTGCTGGAGAGCCCATCCGCCACCAAATCCATTTGGCTCTACTTAGGGACTAAGTACAGGAAGGTAGTTATTGTACAAGATTAGTTTCCTGTAGGCCATAAATTGGCAGTAGCAGAAAAATACAGGATGAATGTATTACCCTGCAAGGTCAGCTCAGAGGAAAGCAAGGCCGGGACAGCGGCCTCTCATTCACCGAACTCGGCTCCCTCCTCCCCAACCTCACAAGGCTGAAAAAGCCCCTTTAACTGCTTAATTACTTCTTAATAGTTTTAAGCAAATTCAAAAGGCGTCGTGTTGCTAAGTGCCTGGAGGTAGGGGCGGCCTGCACTATTTCAGGACTGCCCTGCTGAAACCCGAACTGAGGCCTTGACAACCCCGGGCTTTGGGAGGGTTCTTGCCTTGTTTGGCACTGATTGGAGGGGGATTTGCTTTGAAGCTTGCATTTTACATTTGGGAATAAAGGAGCAGATTCTAAAGAAGGAAGGAAGAAAAAAAGAAAGAAAAAACCAACCAGTCAAAATAAAGTTGTTTCCCACTGGAGGCAGGGGAGGAGGGGGTGGCCAGAGCTGACACTTGCTTTACAGAGAGCAGGTTTAAAAACAAAAGGGCCGGCTCCTTTTGATAAGCAGGCTTCAAGAAGGGAGCCCCTAGGTGGGCTGTACAAGGAGGCTTGTTTGACGCCGGAGGAGGGCACCTGAGCCTCTTTGCCAGGTTGAAAACTTAGCCTTTCTTCTTCTGTTCTTTTGATTTTGTTTTTGTTCAAATGGATTTAAATTATGAGGGAAAACCAAAGCCCTGCTGGAAACGGATGGAGTGTTTAGATCCGGTTCTCTGGCCCTCTGGCCGGAAAGGCTCTAATTCAAAGTCTAATGGGGTAGAAGTGTGTGGTGAGTCACTCCCTGGAGGCTGAGTACCCTCGACCCCAGCTGGTCCCTGAAGCACACTCCTGCGGCTTCTCCCGGCACAGGTGGAGTAGGGTGAGGTGGGGCAACCGGTGCTTCTCCAGAGGGGGCCAGGCCCACTTCCTGTCCGCTCACAGCTGCCTAATCCTCTCCGGTGTTTGAGCCGGCAGCCCTGAGAGCCACTTTTCCAGCTGTATCTTCTCTACCACAACAGTCTCTATGTCCACATTGCACCGGAATCAACCTTCCCTGTCTTGAGCTGCTTCCGGTCAGGTATTTGATTACCACCGAAAGGCAGCCGTGGGGCTTTGAGGTGCAGACTCTCCTGATAGCTTAGTAACCTCAGCTACAACAGAACAAATAGCTTGGTGTCCATCAGATCTGAGCTCCGCAGCGTCCTGTGACGGAAGGACTGGGGTCTTTAACTACCGACTCTGTAGTCTTGTATCCAGGGAGCCCAGAAGCTTGATACAGAGAGAGAAACTGAGGGAAGAAATGCTTCAAGATGGTCCCCTTTCGTCTCCTAGGCGACTGCTCCTGGAAGCCTGGGAGATGTTGGTGCTTCCTCAGCGGGGACCTCTTGTCCAAACCCAGCATCCCTGAGAACACAGCTTAAGACTCATCCTCGGAGACAGAGACTGTCTGCATTTGTTCCAAAGCACCCATGACTGAGTGTAGATAGAGGGTGCCCCCAAAACAGACATACCAAGCTCATTGCCACAGGAATAAATTGGGGGCGAGGAGGGCGCTATATCCCCCACTAACTGAAGGATTTTTAACAATGGCCACTGCATGGACCCGCAGATGGCATTGATGGCATCAGATCTTCAGAGGAGGCAGGCTCCAAAGAAGCTTCAGCTACAGCCCCGTGCTCCTCTGGCTGTGGCTGGAGCTTCATTATCTGGCCTGAGACTCAGCCTCCTGTAATCTTTCCACAGCCCATTATCCCAAAATAAATCCAGGAATTGAGGGGGAAGTTCACATCCCACATGGTGCCAGGAGGAACCTCTGCCAGTCAACGGAGGCCGGGCGGCACTTGGCAGCCTCTCCGGTTTACTCAAAGGAGACAGCACAGCCTGTCCGCCACTCCCACCACCGAGGTGACTTTCCAACACGGCTTCATGTTGTCTTCACCATCCCTGCACACCTGAACTCCCGCGCAGACCCGGGGGTGGTATGCCTAGCAGGTGACTGTTGATGATGGAGAGGCAGTCCAAGGGCCAGTCTCCTGGATCTCTTGGTTCAGATTCAACACAGGCAAGACCTGTAAATGTTCCCATACCAGTAGCAAGAGAGGCAGCAACTACCGCTCTGAGATCAGAGCCTGCGAACTTCTGGCAGACTTCATGGGAAAAACGCAGATTTATTGCAGCAAGGAACCAGTGTAGGGTCACGTTGGTGCAGTGACCAACCCGCCCCCACCCCCGCCATCACACACAAATATGAGGCACAAAAGGCACAAAGGTAGCAAGGCTGCCTGTGCTGAGAATTCCCCTCCCCTCCCCTCCCGTGTTCTGTCCAGATCCCTGCAGCCCGACATCTGGTGGGGAAGGAGGTTGTATGAGCTCCTCTGCAGACTCTCAAGAGGTACTCTGCAACTGTGTGCCAGTTACCGCCACCTCCCAGGGCATCTGCTGGAACTCACAGTGACTCGGGTTTGGCTGCCTCTGCCCAACGTGGACATCCTGTCCCCCACTTGGCTCACTGATATTGTGCTTTGATGGAGCCCAAGAAGGTCTGGTTGAGTGCAGGAAGGCCTCACGGGGACACAGTACTGGCCCAGCATTACTCCTTGTCTTGTCTACGTGGAATCTTTGTCAACCTTCATGGGTTGTCGACCGCATGAAGCCACCAGCTACTTAGGTCAGTACCTCAGGTAACAATGACTTCAGGCCTGAAGTAGGGGGTGGCATAGACATGCTTTCTCAACAAATACCTGAAACAAAAGACTAAGTCTTCTTCTCTCTCATACATAATCCTGTCATCACACATACTGCTGACCCTCACTAGGAAACCTGACAGACTACCTGAGACCCAGAACAGACACCCTCCAGCACCCAGCAAGTGAATTCGGAAAATTCCATTTCCCATTCTAAAGACGTACCTGACAGAGCAAGCCTGTGGCAGACACCCAGCCCAGAGTGCCAGCCACATCACATTCAACCAACAGGAGAATGAAACCCAGGCGGAGTGAGAACAGAACTTGGTGGGGAACCTCAACAAAGCCACAGGAGGAATGCGTGATCAGTATCTAGGTGTTGTTATGCCAAGGCTGGCATAATTAAAGACAGTCTCTTGTGTTGGATAGTGCGTGTTTGGGTTAATTCTGATTTTAAAAGTGAAGGTACAAAAAGTGTTTTATTTATACAACAGACTAGTATGCAGTCACAAGAGCGCTGGCACGGGTGACAGCAAGAAGGGACTGAACCCACATACATGTGGGTCCCTGGTGGTTGACAGGGGCTACAGTTAATAGGACCAGGGGCTGACTAGTCCTTCATGAATGGAGAGTTCTTCCTGGCATGATAAAAATGTCCTGAAATGGGATTGTGGTATCAGCGACATAGCTCTGTGAAGCCTCTGAAAACAACCATACTAGGCACCAAATACATCACATGTGATTACACTATCCAAAAAAATTAACGAAACTAATGGGGGACGCTAAAGCAAGAACACCCTGACTTTTTCCACCATGCTGCACACAGGACCTCTATCTAGCATCACTGCTAAGCAATGATCTCTTCTGGGACGAAGGCCCCTGGGATTTGGACAAATGCCCAGTGTTACAATCAAATGTTCTGGGGGACCCAGTTTACTCCATTTCCTGGCTCACTCACATGTTCCCCTTTGAGGGCTTCTCCCAATGAAACAGTTCATTCCAGTGGAGCTGAGAGACTTCCAGGAGGTATTGCCAACTTGGTCAACATCTCAGCGGTTTGAATCCGTTGGCCTGGAAACAGTTGCAAGTTTATCTATTTTGTAACAAAACCCCGACTCAATGAAATGTGTTTTCACTCAGCTCCTCTCAGGGGCTTTGCCTTTTGCTGTCTATAGGGGAGGGAGCATTGCCAGCAGGAGCCAGCCCTGCGGACAAGCTGATTTCTCAACCTGAGTAAGCTGGCTTTGTGTTCCAGGGTGCACACGTCTGTCCGAGCCCTGATGACGCCTGAGCCCTGGGCTTAGGTCCCAGATGTCCACCTCCGTAAAGGATGAGGGAAAAAGCTGCATCTTCTTGTTGCTTGGAAACCTAGGACAGACCTAGGGTAAGCGACCAGATAGCCTGGCAAGCACAGACCCTGGGACATGAAGAAAGAAAATGAGGATGGAAGTGGGAAATGAAGACTTTGTTCTCCCCCAAGCTCAGGAAGTTTCCCCGGCTGTTCTCAAAGCCTCCATCCTGCTCTCCAAGCAAGACACAAGACGAAACCACTTCCCAGGACAGCAGGGATCCTGCCGCAAACCCCCAGCTCTCTTATTGACCCATTTTTATTTACAAAAACCTTTATTTATTGGGCCCTATCTGACCTGGGCACTCACTCCAAAAGAGGACATTCGATCCCAGGGTACTGGAGTTAGAGCAGCTTGGGAACCACCTGCATAGGTTCTGGAAACTGAACCCAGGTTCTCTATAAGAGCAGCAAGGATTTAACTGCTGAGACATCTCTCAAGAGCCACCTTCTTTAGTATTTTTTTAAATGGCACAGTTTCAGAAGTGTAAGACATATTATGCTTTCCAGGAGTTAAGGATGGAGGAACTGTGACGGGAGGGCAGAGGATGTGGCTTGGCATGACAGATACATGGACCTATACAGACAAAACAACTGAGTACAGACTGCAGGTGCTCCCAGTGTGGCCCATTTGTACAACCCATGTACTACATGTACTGTCGTTTTCCAAAGTCTCCCCCTTGGGAGAAACTTGGCACAGCATCTGTTTGTATTATTCCGACAAGTGCGCAGGAATCTAACTATGCCATCGCCTTACGTGCTTTTAAATCTATTTGTTTTGAAAATAATTACATTATGCCTTTAACTACATCGCTGTGGCGGCGCGGACTACAGGTTACAAACGCTGTATCTTGAGGCATCCATCAGTCACGTTCAAGACATAGAGCGAAGTTAAAAGAATCCGTCAAAAAGAAAGATGAAAGCCAAGAGCCAAACACCACCTCAATGGGCTAGACAGGGGCTAAGTGAAGGGAATCAGCCAAGACATCTTTATTAAATCCGTATTGGGGACTCTGATCCTTGGGTGAAAATTAAGATAGATTCAAAGCTATCCACTGTGGGCTTATAAACCTCCCCTTTGTAGTGAATGCTCTATTGTATTATTTGGTTAATTTCGTCACTATCCCTAGAAGTAATATAAGGTAGGGGTGTGGGACTAAAGGAAAAAATAGTTACATTACATTCAAAACTCATAGAAATGCCATTGATAAATTACATCTCAAATCCATCCTTCTCCACCATGTGCCTGAGCACTCACTCTCACGAGCCTCTCCTGACAGCTCCATCTCAACTGTCAGGTCCCAGGCCAGGCAGGACACCACCCCTTACCTGGCCTCATCTTCTCCTCGCTCTGCTTCTTGCCCTTTACCATGCAGCAGCGTCTGGCCTGCCTTCCTCTTCCAGGTTGCATGCTTCTTGAGGATAGGCGTCTTGGGGAGCATAAGAAAACATGTTAACACAAGATACCTGGAACGTAACAGGTATTTAATAAATATTTGTCTGTTGAGTCAATGGATTTTCATACTCTGTGGCTGGCTTCCTCCACTTCAAACATTTCAGGTGGCGATGGAAACCCAGCGTCCGGCTTCTGGGTTTGCTGCTGTTGTTGCATAGACACTGTAACCTCAAAGGCCTTTGAACCTAGGCACAGATAGCAGAGTGGGACCTGAGCTCCCAGGCTATCAGGCTGTTATTGTTACACACCGGGAATGGAAAGGATTCTGGGATGAAGAAGACCCAGACCCA
Source organism: Myodes glareolus (assembly GCF_982192425.1). Classification (NCBI taxonomy): domain Eukaryota; kingdom Metazoa; phylum Chordata; class Mammalia; order Rodentia; family Cricetidae; genus Myodes; species Myodes glareolus. The sequence continues at coordinate 57,744,074 of NC_142048.1, read as the reverse complement.
GCCTTGTCACTGGAGTTTACAGGCAGGGGTGTTAAAGTCCATCCATACACAAGGACCCACTAGCTAGAAAATGACCACTGAAGGTATGTGGTCCTAGAGCGGATGGCATCCCTGTGGAGTGGGTGGCGTGAACAGATGGAAGAAGGAACATAGGGAACTTTGTAGAAGGCTCGTCCCTTCACTGGGCCATGTGACCCCTATCCTCTCCTTGTCTGCTAGATGCAAATGCAGGAAAGACTTTGTGGCTTAAAATGTGACATGCAACAAATAAGACATGTTCTATTGGATTGCAGAATGTGCATTCAGCTTGCTACCATATACCTATCATCTCTAAGCTCCTCTCCAACATTTACAATACTCTTTGCAAAGTCTTATATGCTGAACACGGCACATACATGTGGGACTTGTGTAGTTTAAAAACCTGGAGAAAGACTGTAAGAGGATCAGTGAATTGGCTGAGAGATTGCATGTCATGGTGACTTCAGAAGTGACACCCATAAAGTCTCACTAACATGACTGCCCAAGTGTGAGCTGACCAAGGGTGATAATGGACATGACAAAGTGGACTGGAAAAAAAATCCCTGAGGCCTCAATCTTACACAGAGAACTATGGGTAACTGAGGGAAGCTGGGAGCAGGCGATGTGGTCTTCCCCGGGGAGGAGCATATCAAATGGGTTGTCCAGGACCAAATGCTCAGTTCTGAAATCATACACACAATTAATATGAGATGGACTGAGCAGGTCACATGTTCGAATATACATGCCTATGCTCATGCATAAGTGCATGCAATAGCAATTACTGAAATAAGAGATCATGAATTTGATGGAGACCAGTGAGGAGCATGTGAGGAGAATTTGGAAGGAGGAAAAGGAATGGAGAGACGTAATTACATTATAGTCTTAAAAATAAAAATAATAGAAAAAAGACGGAGGAACAGCTTTAATTTGGAGGACATCAGTGGTCATGTCTCTGGGAAGGGACCTGTCTTGGGTTTCTATTGCTGCAATGAAACGCCATAGCCAAAAAGCAAATTGGGGAGGAAATGGTTAATTTGACTTTATTTGTTGGTCATCACTGAAGGAAGTCAGGGCAGGAACCTGGAGGCAGGAACTGATGCAGAGGCCATGGAGGGGTGCTGTTTACTGGATTGCTCAGCCTGCTTTCTTATAGAACCCAGGACCAGAAGCCTGGGTAAGGCACCGCCCACCATGGCCTGAACCCTCCCCCCCGCTGATCACTAATTGAGAAAATGCCTTACAGTTGGATCTCAGGGAGGCATTTCCCCAACGGAGGCTCCTTCCTCTGATGACTCTAGCTTGTGTCAAATTGACACACAACATCAACCAGTACAGGGTCTTTTGGGATCCCACAACACATCATTACATCCTTCAGCAAACTTAACTCACCAAGTCAGAATTATTTCATTGAGTTGCAGACATCCAGAGCTTGTGGCTGGTTGATCTTACACCACATCCAAGAACAGTCCAGGTCTTAGCTGATAAGACACAGGCTCCGAGCCTTGGGCTCGGAACATCGAGCGGTGTGTGACAAGAACCACGCTGAAGAACAATGTGTCCTGGCCCCTCCCGATGCTGCGGAAAACAAGACCCAAAGCTCTTGAAGGCTGCAGCTCTCCATGGCACACGGTGGCACCCAGAAGTGGCCACTTCCTGTGGAATCCCTACGAATACACAGAGAAGGATGAGACAGAAAGGTGCAGGGCCCTGTCAGTCAGCCCTGGGCCTGGCAGTTCCACCAATAGCAATCAAGACGAAATGAGAAAGAAGCTAACACTTAGCTGCCGCGAAGCTGCCACAGGTGAGACCTGCAGCCATGAGCAGGGCTTGGAAAAGCCCTCACTGTGTGTGCCAGCTCTGTGAGACTCTGTATCCTGGGGACCCATCACCTGCCTCACACACAGATGCTGCCTGCTTTTGAAGAAGCCAGAGGGATGAACACCATAGACTCCAAAGCCAGTGAAGAGAAGTCTGGATTATCCTGACGTCACCTGCTGGGGACTGTCATATGTCTCAGTATGGCTGCAGCTTGTGCCTTCCTATCTCCATTGCTGCTACCCTTGTTCGATGTCACTGTCCTTGATCTGCCTTAGTGCAGCCATTCTGGGGGGGGGGGGGGGTCTGGAGGCCAGAGAGGTAGCTCTGTGGTAGAGCAGGGCTTGTTTAGTGTGATGTTAGTGGGGGCTAGATTCAGATGTCAGTGGTGGACAGAGGGGGAGACTCCAGAACTGTATTGCTCCATGCCACCTGCCCAGCTCTGAAACTTTAATAGATGCCAGTTTTTGCATCTTCTGCTCCTACCGTCTCAGACTGCAAGGCTGGCCGTACCCGATGCCTCTGTCTTCCATAACTCTATGTAGATCCCCTGAGATCCTTGTTGACCTTACAGCAAGCTTCTGATCCCCCTTCCAGCAAGGCATTTCTGCACCCTGAGATCACCTCATCCTCTCCAGTGCAACGGGTCAACTAAATCTGACACCACTGGGCAAAGAGTGGAACTGTGTGGCTTACAAATAAACTTAACAGATAGAGAGTATGCCAAACACGAAGATACCTTGGGTTCCATCCCCAGTACTGTGTGAGCCAGGTAATCTCAGCTCACAGGAGGACTGGAAGCCTAGGGCATCATCAGGTCCGCACCGAGTTCTAGAACACCCAGGGACACAAGATGTGCGAGACTGGATCTCAGAGAAAGCAAGGAAGAGCCGTTTTCTCAATAACGGGCTTTTCCTTCTTTCTTTTAAAAATGTTTTGCTTCTCCTTAATTTGCTCTGTGTGCACAAGTGCACTCATGTATCAGTACACTTGTGTGTGTGGACACACACTGCTAGTGAGCACCTGCCAGGACACACTTGTGCAGACCAGAGGGTAGTGTTGGGGAGTCATTCCCTTCCTGCATCTTGTTTTTGAAGCAGGACTTCAAAAAAAAAAGCCAGACTTCTCTGGCTTCTGCCACACTGTGTATTCCAAGTTAAGCAGGCTGTGACCTGTGCAATTCCCCTTTCTCCACCTCCCACCCCTCTGTAGGAGGACTGGGATCGCGGACACACACCACCACCTCTTCTCATGGGAGTTTCGGACGTTAAACTCGGGACTTCCAGCTTATGTAGCAAACACTTTTACTCAATTAGCCATCACCTCTCTGACCCGCCTTCCCTTTTTCTCTTCCACAAGGTCCAACCCAGTTTCAAATGCAAATAACAAACTCGATAACCCTACTGAGAGAGGACAAGCCACAGGACATCACTATGATGGCGGTGCTGGGGTGGGGATTGAGTGCCGGGACCACACTGCAAATTGTGGAAAGGAAATTAAGAGAAAGAAAGGAAGGAGATAAGACCTTAACGCTGGGAAGGTGTCAGGAAGGTGTTGGTCGGCCTGTCCCTAACAAATGTAGCCAAAAAGACTAGAGAGACGGGCAGTGCACCCTGGTAAGGAAGAGGGGAGAGTTCAAATGAACAGATGAGATAAGCGGGCAGCATTTATGGAAGCTCAGGACTTTGTCTGCATGTGTCTGCCCCCCCGAGAATGTCTGTGCATGTGGAGGCAGGCAGAGAGCTAGGTGCTCAATTCAGGGATAGGAACGGAGCTGGAAGAAAAGAGTGTGAGGATGCTGGGCCTCACTCCAGCCAAGGGAAGGAGAATACCACACATGCAGACCCCCGGGGCATCCCTGCCCAGCTCTCTGGACACATCACCAGCCACGATAACCCTACACACAAGTGTCACACCTTCCCAGGGAGAGTCTCTACACCTGAGACGCAGTGCAAGCAACAAGGTACCCTGGCCCGGGCAAGTTCAACACATCTAGCGGGATCAGAGGCCACGACTGCAGACAAATCCCCACGGAGCTCATAGCGTCATAGCAATGACCTGAGTACGTCTCATGGCGCAGTTTGCAGGCTCTACTTCACAAAGGGAAGATTTATTCGTTTAAAGTTCACAGAGCCAGGCAAACACGGAGATAAGTGGAGCCTGGCTGTAGAAGGAGTATGCCCCACCCAGAACTGTTTGAGTTTTGAGGTTTTTGTTGCCTGTCAACATTTCCCAACCCGCTGGTGATGTCACTGATCTCCAAGTTACAATTCCAAGGTCCAAGACTGCCCACCTGTCCTCCAGGACATCCTGTGATTGCCTCAAGTGTTGAACCTCCACCGGGCATATGGCACCCCAAGATCAAACAAGGGATTTAAACAAATTGACGTCAGATCTCATCCTACATGAATGAAAATGAGGTCGGATAGGCAAACCAACGCATCTTTTAGAATGAGACATGTGAGAAATGGTCTTCCAGATACTTCTGCCACGTTAGACATCGCTTAATCAAAATCAATGAACCCCACTGTGTGCAGTTCGGAGAGAGTGCATAAACAGACTGCCCAAAGCGGCCTGCCCAGTGGCCTCCTGAGCAAAACCCAGTCAGAAGCAGAAAACAAGCAACTTGGCTCCAGGTCAAGTCCAAACTTGTAATCCGAGCAGCAAGGGTGGGTGTGTTTTCAGCGGGAGCAGGTCAACTAGGGAAAAGGTGATGTTTACCCCAGGCTGCAAGAATTCACTCCATCCCAACAGCTGACCCAGCAGCAGCCTGGTGCCCGCGGTGCAGGAGCCTCTGGCTCTGGCTCCTTTGGGTCTGGGTTAAAGGAAAAGTTAGGCAACCATAGGGGTAGGGGGTGGGGGAGAGGCAATGAGAGCCTGAAAATCCACAGGCGCTGTGCCTGGCTCAGCAGGACCAGAACGCAGGCAAATAAGGAGGAAGGGGACAGGTGTCGGGGCCGGAGGTCACAGAAGCCCAATTACGGTGGGCTGGCCCAGATGGGCGCTCAGTGTGCTATGTAGGAGTCCGCAACCAATGACCTTTATAGGGGACTGAGGGAAGCTCCTCTGTGAGGTTTCACAGCCTGAAGCTGTTGAGGGGTCGCTTCTGTTCCCCAAATCCGCCATTGGTTGAGTTGTTTGAACTGGATTTCCACGAATCTCTCCAGCGCAACTGCTTTGGAGGCACATACAGGCTTTAAACCGAAATCTACCCTTGCTGGGCCACGGAGACAGGAACAAATCTGGACTTTAGCATCCAAGTGCCCATGCCGTGTCTGACGTCCGTGATGGTGCCTGGACTTGAGAGGACCAGAGACTCCCGAGTACATGCAGCCTCGCAAGTCACTTGTTGCAGTTTGATGAGTGGAAAGGGGCTAGTAGTTTGCACGCAGGGGCTTACAGCTTCTGTGGGCTCGCTGCCTAGGGAACAGTTCTCTGCTTAGGCTTAGGGCGGTGCGGGGGCGGTGTGGGGGCGAGGGGTGGTCACTGAGGCTGCGCGGGGACGCTTGATTATCTAGGGACTCAAAAAATCAGAACACAGTAAAGCCTTCCCTTGCAAAACTGGACTGTTTTCTCTTCATGCAGAAAAAGGTCAGTCATTTTGTAAGCCTCATCCCAGGGGCACAACTGCCCATGAGGTATCTCAGCGCTGTTTGGAAAAGGCTGGGACTAGCTCTTACTTTTTCTTATCAGTTCAAGTGTTTCCTGGCAGATAAGCTGTGGACTGAGTCAAAGATTTCAGAAAAAGGTAACCCACCAGAGAGATCTGTTTGTTTGCTTGTTTGTTTTCCACAGAGAAAGGTCTTTCCACGTTCCTAACCTTGAAAGCGCCCTTGGGAAGGGTCATAGCTTTAAGGGTGAAACCCTTGATCTAACCAGGAGAATACACTTTGTGATATCTGGAGAACCATCGTCCTGAGGTGCCTTGCATTGACTGCATTCTATCTTGGATTTTACCAGAGAGGTACTTTTTAAAATACATGTTTCCTGTCTATAAGAAGGAAGCCACCTTGCTTTTCTCCTTACTCTGGTTTCACTGTCTATTTTTATCTTACTGCATGGACATTTTGTAAGATACCCTATGTTCTTTTTGGAAGAGGCATAAATAAGTTACTTGAATACAGCAGAAATCAAAACAAACACCAGCCCTCCTGAGACCAAGTCCAGGAATATAGAGCCTTCAAGTTTCTGAGTACTCCTTTATTCAATCACTTATTTGCTAGGTAAATAAGTAATCCGTGAGAGCCTGCCCCAAGCTGGCCACGCCACTCCAGGTTGGGTTGCTCCACACCAGCCGAAATATCTGGAACACTCTGGGGAGCGGATATCCTCGAAGGGAAACTGAGGCAGGTGCCTGACCAGAGCTGGGAAACTAGTGGTACCAGGAATAGAGAAGGGTATGTGCTCCTGTAGCTTAGGGACACCCTAAACGAGGCAGTGACATTAAATGGGGGAAGAATGCAGGGAATGTGTGTGGCCCTCTGCACACGTAGGGGCCTTCTAAGGAAAGACAGGTATCCATGCTATGGATAGGACACCCCCCCACACACATACCTGTCCCTTGGGTCTCTGTACCTTGATGTTTAAATTGCCTCCACTGCTTTCATGAGGCAGGTACAAAGTCACAGACCTTTAGGCTGACCATCTTTGCCCCAGGAATCCTGACGCTGTGTCCAGCAGGTACTCTTATGGGTAAACCCTTGAACAAAGCATTCTTTACTGTTTCCAGCTACTGGGTCTCTGGTTCTCTTTCCCCAACTCTGTGATAGGCAATCCACCATCAATGTGAATACACCACAACCCTGACAAAGCCCCCAGCCGTGCTCGGGCCTACCCTTCTACGCTTCTGAACAACAGTGGAGAAGGTCCTTCTGGGCCCCAACTCTCTATGAAATCAGCAGCCAGGCCTCCCGGCCTCACCTGCCCAGACATACAGAGCAGCTGCCCTGAGCTCAGACTGGGTCTTCTCCACAGAAGACCTGGATATACATGGACTTGCATGGCCTTGAGGCTGTGGAAGATTGACTTCATGATCATCTCAAAGTGAAACTCAAAGTCCTTAGCAAGTGTTTCCAAAGAAGTCTTGTGCCATACCATTGATTGGTTATTCAGAGTCACATTTCCCATGATGCCTAGAGCCTCTCTTCTCTCACTCAAATAGCAATGGGAAAACTCCCAGAGCACCCCAAACCTCAGCCTCCATTTTTCTCCTCTTACAGAGAGACTGAGAGTTGGGTGCTTGGAACTGGGACGTGACTGGATCAGAGGGGTGACTACACCATATGTGGCCATGCTTAGCTCACTAGTTATTACCAGAGTCATATTTTCACAGAAGGCTGAAACACAGAGACAAAACACAAGTGCAATGATGGTGACTCCAGCCTTTAGGTTCAGGGGACAGGGATCTGACAAAGTGTCATCCCCCCCACCTCAGCTGCCTGCACACAGCAATCAGCACTTCACCATCATGCCTTCCGGGAAACCCTGTGCGAAACTTGCTGCCAGAGGAGAGCACACGTCAGCAGTTGCACGTGGATCTCACCATTCACAAAACAAACCCTGAGTCTGATGCCGGATTGGCTCCCACCCCGCGGCACCACTGATGCAGGAAGAACCAGACCCACTTCCACCCCGTGGTGCCGCTGCTGGTAGAGGCAAGCACAGCCTATCTTATTTTTTCTATAGGAGGCAAAACCGTGAGGCAGCAGTGTGTTCCGGTGTTCAACTTCATCGTTCCTCCAATAAGAATGATCATTTTAAGTGTTTGAGGAGGAAGAGGCAGAGAGATGCCTCAGCGGGTACAGACCCTTCCCTATAAGCCCGACGCCCCGAATTTTGAGCCGTGGAACCCGGGATGAAAGAGGGAACTGAGACCTCTGTCCCTAGATGTGTCTGCGTGTCTGAATGTGTAGTGACGCACCCCTCCCTTGTCCCCACAAGGCAGGTGACATGGTTGTTTCACATTACAGAATCGATCCCATGTTAATTGCCAGTCTTATAAGAGAATGCAATTAGGAACTCTGGCATGCCATCCCTGCAGCTATGTCAAGACATGTTTTCCACCCTGCTAAGATTTCATAAAAGTGACATGTGCTATCAGCTGGTGCTGTGACCCATTGGTCCCTAGGAGTGCCCTGGAAGTACCCTGTGGCCTCATATACAGGCCTGAGTGCTTCCTCCACCTGCTGGCAGACAGCCTGGGCCAAGATGTGGGTACCAGGAGGTGATGGACATTGACCCCCAACTGAAGGCCTCCCTATCTTCTCATCCTTATTAGCATTGTGCCAGAGCTGCCCAACTAGAGACTGCTTCAGCCTGGCCCACAGCAGCATATTGTGGGCACACTTCTGTACACATGGCACAGAGCAAAAGCCACCTCAGTATCTGATGGTGCCCAGCTATTTCAGATGGCGGCAGGGGTAAGTGCTTTTCTGCCTTTAGTCCTAAACACCCATGACTGCTACCCACAGTGTA